>NC_044032.1:109661346-109962634 GCF_901765095.1 Microcaecilia unicolor | reverse complement strand
GTTCCAAACGTTGCCCTTGCCTTCGAGCATTGCTAGTTCCTTAGCTATTCTGAGTGCTATTTCTTTTGATAAAATCCAGGTCATATGTCATGTTACATCTAAGATATGTGATTTTATCCATTCTCCAACTGAGCTCCATCTACAAAAAAGTTCTTAGTAGTAGTATTTTCACAAATACCATTATTATTTTTTTTTTTTAATCAAAGTTCATAATCAGTCCATATTGGTTCCTTTACCATAAGAACAAAAAACAAGAGGGAGACGGCAGAAAATGACACACAGAATTAATAACCAGTCCATATTGCTTCCTTTACCATAATAACAAAAAACATGAGGAAGATGGCAGAAAATGACACAGAAAAAGAAAAAGTCCATTGATCGTTATTAAATTTTGGGTTTTTTGCCAGGTTCTTGGGGCCTGGATTGGCCGCTGTCGGAGACAGAGTGCTGGGCTTCATAGACCTTTGGTCTTTTCCCAGCGTGGCAGTGCTTATGTGCATTACTAATTCAATCTACAATGTATGTGGCAACAACTCATTAACCACAATAAAGGGGAAAGGGAAATGGGACTTGATATACTGCCTTTCTGAGGTTTTTGCAACTATATTCAAAGAGGTTCATATATATTCAGGTACTTATTTTGTATCAGGGGCAATGGAGGGTTAAGTGACTTGACCAGAGTCACAAGGAGCTGCAGTGGGAATCGAACGCAGCTCCCCAGGATCAAAGTCCACTGCACTAACCACTAGGCTACTCCTCTTGATTACTAAAGTGCAATAAGATGTTGCACTTACTGAACGTTAACAGCAAAAATTCATGTGTGATAAGTAGAAAGCTGTGCAGTAAATGCAGGGGGCGTGCCCAGCATCTTCCCTGCATTTAATGCACTGGCCAGTTAAAGCACGGGCATAAAAGCAGTGGCAGATAGCATGGGTGGTCCCGTACTATAGACCAATGAAGATAACATGGTGCAGACCCACTTAAGGTAAACAAATTTTTTTTTAAAAATGCCACAATTAAAAAGAAAATGCCACAATAGCCCATCCCTCCCCTACATCCAACACCCCCCCCCCCCCCAGTCAAGGTCCCATACATTCAAGTCCCTCTGCTCTGATCCCCCAGTCACATCTCCATCCCCCACAGGCCCCCACCCTGACACAACCCTAACCCCCCAAGTCATCTTCATCCCCCACCCCCAGGCCATACTTGATGGTCAGCAATGGTAGTTCAGGCTGTCCCTAGAGGCAGCAGTCACCCTCCACTGCTGCAAGGGTCAGCATCATCATCCAAAATGGTGCCTCTGCACCCTAGCAGTATCATGAGATAACCGTTAAACCAACCAGGGTAACAGCACAGAGTGACTACTGCCAACAGGGACTGCTTATCACAGCCTAGTAAACATGTCCTAAGTATTTTGAAAAAATAGCAAAAGGCCTCAGTTGAACAATGCTCACATCTGGGGCTCTTCAGCTTGGAGAAAAGGCAGCTGAGGGGAGATATGATAGAGGTCTATAAGATAATGAGTGGAATGGAACGGGTCAACGTAGAGCATCTGTTTACGCTTTCCAAAAATACTAGGACAAGGGGGCATGCGATAAAGCTGAAGTGTGGTAAATTTAAAACGAATCGGAGACCACCTTGTAGTGGTGGAGGGGCTTCTGTGTTTCAATGACTCAGAGGGCTATGCTGAAGGCTTACCCATATAAGACAGGCCTCTGAGGAGAAACCAAAGTGTGTCCCAACTAGGGAGAGTGGAAAGATGGCGACCTGAAGCTCGTACGCGCAACGGCCCAGCTGACCTCTGAAGTTATGTCTTTGTTTACTTGAAATTTCCTCTCTGCAATTGCAGTTACCTTAATTGAGAGGAAGGGGACAATTGGGGGTCAGCCGTCGATGGCCAGCGTTTTGTCCCTGTGCAGCAAGTGTGGGACCGCTGCGTGACGAGCTGCCCACAGATGACTGGGTTGGTGAGTGCTTTGATTAGCGCTGGCGAAGGAGCGTCAACGCTCTTGGACCTGGAAACAACTTCATCGCTCCCAAATCATTTAACCACCATGTCCAAAAGAGTGGAGGAGTGAGTTAGGAGTGTATGCTGAAACGGAAGTCGTTTACAGCTGAACCCGTGTCGGCGGTGCCACTCCTAAACTTGCAAGAGGTATCAGCTTGGAGTTTTTGGCTCCCGTGGAGGTTACATTGAATATCATCTGGAAGGCGCTCCAGGACCTAACGGTAGTAGTAAATAAGTTTGCTTCCGATATAATCTTTTTAGTGAGCCACATGGATATCTAATCGAATCCTTTGAGAATGAAAAACTGATACGGCAAATGAAGTTCTACAGGAGTAGGAAATGGTTAAGATTTTGAAGTTAATAGACCAGAAAAATTTGAACAAAATGAATATTACAGATGATTAATATCGAGATTGTTGTTTTCCCAGAGTTCCGGGTATGAGTCCTAAAGTTTTTTCCTCTGAAATGATTTCTCTTAGTATATTTTATTCAAAAGGAGTGAAGCCTGTGAAACTGGGATTACCTTAATCAGTGGGAATTGGATTAGAGATTCAAGTGTTTTGTATTGTTAAATAATTTCTGGTTTTAAAAGAGAAAAAATGAAATAAGTTGTATTATTTCCACTAATATTGGACAATAAGTATGTTTCCAATGAAATAAATTGACTAAACACAGTTTTGGGTTTGAAGAAGCCAGCCAGACAACTAATGTGGAATAATGATTCAGATAAATAATAACTAGGGATAATCAGGTTAATATCACGTTTTCTTTGTTTACTGTTGTTCAATTGATCTCCTTGTCTTGCTTCACTCTCCCTATTTTGTGGTCTAATGAAGAGTAAAGAATTACCTGATTGTGTATACACAAAAAGTAGCACATATGAGTTTATCTTGTTGGGCAGACTGGATGGACCATGCAGGTCTTTTTCTGCCGTCATCTACTAAGTTACTATGTATGATTTAAATAATTCTTGTATTATTTTGTCTGTATTTCTGGCAAGTTATTTTAGTGCTTGTAAAATTAAATTGTTATAAATAAAACGAATTGGAGGAAATTCTTCTTCACTCAACGCGTAGTTAAACTCTGGAATTCGCTGCCGGAAAAAGTGGTTAAGGCAGTTAACTTAGCGGACTTCAAAAAAAAGATTGGACGGCTTCCTGGAGGAAAAGTCCATAGAATGTTATTGAATGAACGAGGAAATAATACACTATTTCTAGGAGGGGCGGGACAAATTGCTTGTTCTTTTGGCCGCTGTCGGTGACAGGTGCTGGGCTCGATGGACGCTTGCTCTGTCCCAGTGTGGCAATGCTTATGTACTTATCTTTTCTGCCACAACAAGAGGTCAAAAGACTCCTTTAAATCAAAGCATTATGCAAAATCTACTTCATCAAAATCTGAGTTTGCATGTTAAACTGTGCTAGAATAACATTAAGTATGTATGGTGGCCACCACTGTAGATTATAGAGATTCCTATACTGACTTAAGCTCAAATAAAAAAATTTAAAAAAAGGGGGGAAAATTAGGTTCTTACCTTGGTAATTTTCTTTCCTTTAGTCATAGCAGATGAAGCCATTACGTATGGGTTGTGTCCGTCAACCAGCAGGGGAAGATAGAGAGCACTCAACTTTTCACAGTGCCTCATGGCCAGCCAGCTCCACTGCCTCTTCAGTATTTGAAGCTTCCAAAGCAGTATGGCAAACTGCAATGGGAATAACATGAACTTTCCTCACAGCGAACGATGGCCCCTTAACAAGGGCATGAACTCAAAAAGGAGGGAATGAACACATCCTCCTGGAGGGAATAAACTCGTCCTCCTTATTGTATAACTGGAGGGGATACACGCAACCTCCTGGAGGGAATGAACTCATCCTCCAAAACATAAACTGGAGGGAATGGACTCATCCTCCTATAAGTGAACATGAATCCTGAAGACTGTTTTCCAACTTTCTCCCAAGGAAGGAACTTCAGGAAATTAGAACAGAACCTGAAACAGATTCACAGCATACAGACAATCATACAGGGAGGGCTCATGGCTTCATCTGCTATGACTAAAGGAAAGAAAATTACCAAGGTAAAAACCTAATTTTCCCTTCCTTGTCATCAAGCAGATGAAGCCATTACGTATGGGATGTAACAAAGCAATCCCTATATAGGATGGGAACAGGTCACACCACGCGCTAGCACTTGTGCTCCAAAACGCGCACCCCTCCTAGCAGCCACATCCAGCCTGTAATGTCGGGCAAAAGAGAGCTTAGAAGCCCATGTTGCTGCACTGCATATCTCTTGACGAGAGAGTGCTCCAGTTTCAGCCCAAGAGGAAGAAATCGCTCTGGTAGAATGCGCCTTAAAGGTTACAGGCGGAGACCGGCCGGCAAGCAGATAAGCTGAAAAGATAATTTCTTTGAGCCAGCGGGCAATAGTGGCTTTAGACGCTGGAGACCCTCTGCGAGGACCTGATAGCAAAACAAACAGATGATCATAGATCCTAAAAAGAGATAATAACTCGCAGATACTGCAGCAGAGTCCTGCGCACATCCAACAGGTACAACTGCCCAAAAGATTCTGGAAACTCCTCCTTATCAAAGGATGGCAAGAAAATAGGCTGGTTTAGGTGAAACGCTGAAACCACCTTAGGCATGAAGGAAGGCACGGTCCGAACCGTGACCCCGGACTCTGAGAATTGCAGAAATGGGTCTCTACAGGACAGCGCCTGTAGCTCTGACACCCGTCTCGCCGAAGTAATGGCCACAAGAAAAACGGCCTTTAGTGTCAAATCTTTCTCCGATGCTCGCCGAAGCGGTTCAAAAGGAGAAGCCTGCAGGGCCTTCAAAACTAGCCCCAGGTTCCAAGCTGGACAGGGTGCTTGCACGGAAGGCCGGAGCCGAAGCACACCACTAAGAAACCGTGCCACATCTGGATGAGCAGCTAAAGACACGCCTTCAACCTTACCACGAAGGGAGGCCAACGCTGCCACTTGCACCCGCAGGGAATTATAGGCCAAGCCTTTTTGTACACCATCCTGCAAAAAGTCCAGAATCGGCGAGACAGGAGCCCACATGGGTGTGATCGCTTTTGAAGCACACCAAGATTCAAACTGGCGCCAAATCCTGGCATAAGCCACGGAAGTGGAACGCTTGTGGGCCTGCAGAAGAGTGGAAATGACTGTGTTTGAATAGCCTTTGTCCCTCAATTGCGCCCTCTCAATCGCCATGCCATAAGACCAAAGTGGCAGGCGTCCTCCATGGCTACCGGGCCCTGTGACAACAGGTCCGGTACCAGAGGTAAAGGAAGAAAAGCCTCCACTAGCATCTGTCGGAGGTCTGCATACCAAGGCCTCCTGGGCCAATCCGGGGCGATGAGGACCACTTCTCCTGGGTGCAGCCGAATCCGCAGGAGCACGCGCCCTATCAAGGGCCACGGACGGAACACATATAGTAGGCCCAGAGGCCAGGGCTGAGTCAAGGCATCCAACCCTGCCGAGCGAGGATCTCTCCGTCTGCTGAAGAAGCACGGGACTTTGGCATTTGAACTTGTCGCCATAAGATCCATCACGGGCTTGCCCCATTTGGCACATATCTGCAGGAATACTTCGTCTGCTAGTTCCCATTCTGCTAGATCGATCTGATGCCTGTTTAGATAATCGGCTTGCACGTTGCTCTGACCTGCAATGTGAGCTGCCGACAGAAACTGAAGATGCAGCTCGGCCCAGTGGCAAATCTGTTCGGCCTGTGCGGCCAGTGCTCTGCACTGAGTGCCGCCTTGTCGATTTATGTAGGCCACGGCTGTCGTGTTGTCCGACATCACTCTGACAGCCAATCCTTCCAGGGTCACTTGAAAGGCCAGAAGCGCCTGAAACACCGCTTTCAACTCCGACTCCTCGGGTGTCCATAGAACCTGGGCATGCTTCCCTTTGCAATATGCGCCCCAGCCCTTCAGGCTGGCACCTGTCACTACTAGACACCAATCGGGGAGCGCTAGCGGCATTCCTCGCCGCAGCATGCTGTCTGAGAGCCACCACTCCATGCTGAGTCGGGCCGCAGGGAGCCAAGAAAGTCTGCATTGATAATCCTGAGAAACTGGAGACCATCTTTGAAGTAGGGAATACTGTAGAGGTCTCAGGTGCGCTCTTGCCCAGGGCACCACTTCCAATGTGGCTGTCATCGATCCCAGCAGCTGGACAATGTCCCAAGCTCGCGGGCGGGGCATCCTCAGGAGCAGACGGACCTGATTCTGAAGCTTGCACCACCTTAGCTCGGGTAGGTATACATAGCCCGAGTCTGTGTCGAACCTGGCCCCCAAATATTCTAGAGATTACGAGGGGGTCAGGTGACTTTTGGCCATATTGACGATCCAGCCCAGAGATTGAAGTACTGAGACCACTCTGGCTGTAGCTTGATAGCTCTCTGTTACAAAGTCTGCTCTGATGAGCCAGTCGTCTAGGTACGGGTGAACCATGATACCTTCTCGCCTGAGCAAAGCAGCTACTACCACCATTACCTTCGAAAAGGTTCGGGGAGCTGTGGCGAGGCCAAAAGGCAAGGCCCGGAACTGGAAATGCTTTCCCAACACCACAAACCTCAGAAACTTCTGGTGCGGGGGCCAAATTGGTATGTGCAAGTAAGCTTCTTTCAGGTCTAGAGACGTGAGAAACTCTCCTGGCTGTACCGCAATGACGGAGCGCAGGGTTTCCATGTGGAAATGCCGCACTCTCAGGGACTTGTTTAATTCTTTTAAGTCCAGAATAGGGCGAAAAGACCCACCTTTTCGCGGCACCACAAAGTAGATGGAGTATTGGCCGTAGCCGTGTTCGGCGGGAGGTACCGGGGACACGGCCCCTAACTGAATCAGACCTTGCAAAGTCTCCTCTACCGCCGCCCACTTCGCGGCAGAACCGCATCAGGACTCCACAAACACGTCTCTTACTGGGGCGTTGAACTCTATTCTGTAGCCATCTCTGATCAGGTCCAGAACCCACTGTTCTGAGGAAATATTGGCCACGCCTCGGCAAAGAGGGAAAGACGTCCTCCGATGACAGGAAGCGAGGAGGGGGCCAGCGCACCATCATTGAGAGGGTCGCCCCTGAACTCCAGGCCTAGAGCCAGTGGCTGCGGAACGCTTGTCCGAGCGAAAGGAGTTCCTCTGCTGAAAAACGGGTACGAGAAGTGAACCCAGCAGAACGCCCCGGGCGGTACCTTCTAGCTTCACGGAAGCGAGGTCTAGAAGAGGAGTGGACCGCCTGGCCCTTGGAGGAAGGCCTTGGCCTATCTTTGGGCAAGCGCTGGGGTTTAGGATCTCCCAGGCCTTTAACAATTTTTTTTTCCAACTCCTCACCAAATAAGAGAAGGCCTTGAAAGGGCAACTTCACCAACCTTTGCTTAGAGGCCATGTCCGCTGCCCAATGTCATAGCCAAATAAGACGGCGAGCCGCCACTGCTACTGACATTTGTTTAGCCGAAGCTCTGACAATATCATAAAGGGCATCAGCCAAAAAGGACAAGGCTGACTCCAGCCGCGGAGCCACATCCGAGAAGGGCTCCGCTCCATCTTTGGGCTGTTCCACTGCCTGTTGAGTCATTCCGTGTCAAGTGGAACAGGGGTCCCCACCTCACCATCTCAGATTTTGATGACATTTGGTACATAGTTTCTTTATGATAAAAAACTAAGCTGTGCAAAATTTTAGTTCAAAAGACTAAAAATTGGAGGTTCTAGGGGACCTCAAGTAAAGGGTTGCAAAATGTCGCCTGAGCAAAAATGACATTTTGGGCCAAATTCCAGAAGCTGTAAAACTGGAAGTTTTAGTAGTACAAGGGGGATATTTGGAGAACCTGCACTACTTTTAGGGCTTAATGAACTGGCAAAACACCCCATGTTCCTAGTCCTCTTACATTTTGAATTGTTTAGGCTCAAACTTTGCCAAAAAAACGGCAAAAATCAATTTACAGCGATGTTGAGGCTGCTGTAGTTTCTAAACTAGTTGGCCTTTCAGGTTGATTTTTGGTAGGTGTACTAAATGCACGGCTGTAATGAAGCATTCCAATTTGCAGCACTTTCCTTCAATTGGTTGAAAAATTATAAGCGTTCAAAGTTGGTATAAAAAGCATTTTTGCCTATTTTGGGCTATCTTTGATGCCCTTGATCTCCAGTGGGACAGCTTCAATATTCTTTCTTTTAGCACCATTAGAAAGAGCAGATTTCCTTCTATCAGAATATGCAGTTTTCAATTTGGAGTCTCTCCATATAAGGATTGCAAAAAAAGTGTTTTTGGCCAGTATTGTTAAATGATAGATGAAACGGATATAGGGCCCATCGATGTTTCTAATTGCTGTATAAGTCACTCAGTTGCTTTAAGCATGCGTTGGTCCATGGTGGCTACGCCACTACCAATTCAATAGGAAGTGGCAACCTCATCGCCAAGAGGTCACGCCCGATAGCCAGGCAAGTCCAGCCACTTGGCACAGGTTCCCAAGCCTGAAGGTGGGCATCTTACTTGAGGTTCCCAATGGGGGTGTCTTAATGGTTTCCAAGTAAAACCTCAGTGCTGAAGTGACAAGAATTTTTTCACTGATAAGTTTCACTGCTGTTTCTGGAAATGTATACTGTCGTCCAAGTGCTGTAGTTGCTGGTACTGGAAGAACTGCTAGAATATGCTGTTCAGAAATCCAACAAGAATCTCTTCTGCTAGGCCAATGAAATGATCGTGCAGGCCCGCATTGATGCATAAAGTTGACCAAGGCATCATGTTCTTCAAATGATGTGTCACACACATTGCCAATCCACCATTTGTTGTCATAAACACAGGCAACATACTGCCCAGGCTGAAGTTGAAACACATTTATGCCAGGTACACTCACTGGGTCATCTGACTGACAAAGTTTGACAACAAATGAGGAGGAATCATTTGACACTCTACTGACTGAAATTTGGTTCAAGTCAATGGGAATAAACTGGTGATTTTCACGAGTTCCAGCAACTGTGGAAGCTTTACTGAATCTTTCCTCTTGTGCAGATCTTGAAGATTCAATTTCATCCTTGGAAACAAAAATGAACTTGATTTTATTTATTTTTTGATCACAAAATTCAAACAAGCCTTGTGCTGTGAGAATTTGGCTATTTTTAGGTCGTTGCAAACTAGCCTGAGCAGCTAGTCGCTTTGTTGTACCACCTATGGCATCACATGGTGACTTGCCATGGCTTGTGCCAAAGAAATTCCACTGTGCACTTATTCCAAATTCTGTTTGATGATAGCAAAAGTTGGCAAAGTTTTTGAAGTTCTTGTATTGTGCAGCTGAGCCATCACTAAAGTATGTTACATATTTTATTTCTCCAATTTTGCTTTTCAAGAACGCGATTAATTTTTCCAAGAATGCATGTACAGCAACTGCATCATGCCGCAAGCTGTCACTTATTATGCAAACACTTATGCACTGAATTTCACTTGAAGCATCACGGAAGTACACAACAAATGGATGCAGTGTAGCTTGACTGTTTTTCCAGTGGAAACCTTGAACAGCATCTTGGACAATAAAGGAGTAGTTTTCAGCAAAGTCCAAGAGAACAACAATTTCACAAGGATTTAGGTTTTCTTTAACAGTTTTTAAGTATTGTGTCTAATGTTTGGAAATGTAATGGTGAATTGACAGGTTTGAAACTTTCAATGCAAGCTCAGATACAAAATCATCAACATACATCTGTTTGGTCTCCAGTGTGGTACGATCTGTATGAACCCACTGCTTAAACTCGATTGTTTCACCTGGGTCAGCATCACTGAACACTTCTGTCAGGTAATTTTCAAGCACATCTTTACCTGGACATATTTCACACCTGTGAAGCATGCATTCTTTGCATTCCAAATTGCACACAGTTTTAGCCATCAGTGCTTTGTAATCTTCATTCAGCAGATGGCTTCCAGCAAGCATAAGCTTCACATTTTGATAAATGACACAAACACACACTGAATGCATACCAGATGAGCCAACAGTGACACACCATTTTGGCCTTAGCTCACAAAATTTGGAAAAACCCACTTCTGGCCCATTTCGAGTATGATATGCAACATACATTTCTTTTAGATTGCTAAGCAGCAAGCGCTTTTGCATTTGAATTTTTTCAGTGCCAGTTCTGACAAAGACAAAATCTTTTTTCCCTGGGCACAGTCTACTGAATTCATCATCTTCAAAAAAGCCAAGAATTTTTTTTTCTGTTTCTTCAGGTAAACCTTTACCTTTCTTCTTGTCTGGTTTTGTCAGAATTCCACAAACTGATTTCAGATTTCTTGCTTTTTTAACCATTCTAGTTGAAACTATGAATTCTGAGGCAGTTCTTTCAATAGACCTGCTGTTTGGTGCTAAAGTTAGTATTTGCAGTTTTTCTGCATGATTTGCTGAAACTTGGACTTTGTTTTTCAACTCATTTAGCAGGTCATCATAATCAGAACATTTGTCACATTTCTGACTGGTAGAAGGTTGAGTTTCAAACTCATTTAGGTCTAAGCCACCAGCAACTGCAAGATGATGACTCAAAGTATTTTGCACTCGCCTGATTTTGCGCTTGGTGTAGCCTCGTACATCATGCTTGCTGACTTTTTTGAACTTTAATGAAGAAATATCAAGAGATGTCAAACTTGTGTTCAACTTGCCAGAAATGTCACTGTGTTCATCATCTGCTGTTGTTGATGATGATAAAAAATCAGCAGCTCTGTTACTGACGTCTTTTCGACAAGATGGACATAGTTTCTGACCCGGCACAAATATTTTGCTTGTTAAGGCCTTTAGCTGGGCTGCTAGTGTGTCATCCAGCACTCTTAAGCCCCTTTTTGCATTATGACCACCTTTGGAAAATGGGTTACAGCAGGTTCTTTGCAAAAATTCAAACTTTTTCAACAGTAAGGATTCATGATGAAGGCAAATAGTTGATCCAGCATCGAAAAGTTGACCAGAACGCTCTTGTAACAACTTCTGTTGATCAGGCAGAAGCTCTTCAATTAATTTCAAACCTTTATTTATATTGTATGTCAGTAAATGACACTCTGATGTACTTGAACAGCCAACTGAGCAAAGTGGAAATTCATCTGATCTTTCTGGATCCATTGATGACCATTAGCATCAGTTCAACAAACGCATTTATTCTTGCAATCAGGTTTTCAATGGGTAAAATTTTACTTCAGTCTAAAGTGATTAATATCTTCATTTGTGGCATTTAATTCAATATAAATGAGCCTGTCGGTGCAGGTGCGAGTTTCTTCAACAAGAAGTATGTATACAATGATTTCCACCCTGTTTTTTTAGTTTACTTGAACACAGTTTTATAACATAATGTTTTTTTTTTTTTTTTTTAACATTTTTATTTATACGGTTTTATCATACATAATAAATCCTTATGAGTGATAATACACAAAACAACAATTTATAAACAAAAGGAAATATTCTAATAGTCACAATGATATATTCTACTATCGATCACAAATAAGGTAATGATCCAAGATTTATAGTAAGTTTTCAAACACTTAAATATAAAGCATAATCACCAAATAAATAAATCAAAAGAGCAAGTTACGTCTCAAGTGGCAGACTCTTAGCTGCCTTACAGTGGTGCATGCGGGACTAAACTTTAACATTTACCACTTCTCTGCTTAACAGAAATTCCTCCAACTGTTTTGGGTCATAGAATTGGTATTGCCTAGATTGAAATTTTATTCTACATATACATGGGTATCTCAAAACAAAATCTGCACCTATTGTTATTAATCTGGGACGTAGAGTCAAAAATTTCCTACGCCTTTGTTGAGTATCCCTAGCCAAATCAGGGAATACCCTAACCTTTGATCCCATAAACAGAGAATCCAAATGTCTGAGGGAAAGTTTAAGGACTGCATCTCTGTCTATTTCCAATGCAAATGTCACCAAAAGTGTAGTTCTTTGGGTTATGACCTCTAAAGAAGACTCAAGAAATGCCGTGAGATCCATTACACCTTGTTGCTGTTGATTCTCAGATGATTTCGCATCCATTTGTATGTAATAAGCTCTTGTTATAGGTGGTAAGGAATTTTCCGGCATTCCCAGAATCTCCATTAAATATTTTCTGATCATTTGGATTGGCACTACCATAGGGGACCTAGGAAAGTTTATAAAACGCAAGGTCAGTCTTTTTGAATAATTCTCTAAATAT
This sequence comes from Microcaecilia unicolor, assembly GCF_901765095.1. NCBI lineage: Eukaryota > Metazoa > Chordata > Amphibia > Gymnophiona > Siphonopidae > Microcaecilia > Microcaecilia unicolor. Next base: position 109,950,462 of record NC_044032.1, on the reverse strand, counting down.
TCCAAGCGTCTCAGGGTGAAGTTTTTATCTTTAATTAGAGTTTGCCCCACAAGATCAAGTTTCTCAACTTTTTCCGACATCCTTCTAACCTCGGTCGCTTGGGATTCACTAGTTTGAATTTGGTGTAGAGCAGTCTCAGATAGAACTTTAATCGTCTCCATATTTTTCAAAATCAAGTTTTGTAAAGCTGAGTGGGTAGATGAAGTTAAGTCCCACAGTGTCTCCAAAGTCACTACAGCTGGTTTTTCTACTCTTCCCATTGAAAAAACCGGTAGGGGGGCTTTGGCAGCCTGTTCCAGAGTACTCACAGTCTTTTCCAAGGCTTGAGCAGCTGTTAACCCTGGTTCAGCTTGCAATGTGGCTCCAGTTGTCCGCTCGTGCAGTCTCCCTTCCTGATCACCTGGTTCTCCTCTCGATACCATGGCCCCAGGACTTGCAACAGTAGCTTCCCTTCCGGGTTGTGGGGGCGCTGCACGCTCGACGGGGCTTAGGGAAGCCCCGTCTCCACTGCTGTCTAGCGTTTGAACGCTAGCACCGGCTAACGGAGTCGACGCCAACTCGGGACCAGACACAAGATGAAAATGATCCAGCGTTGTCTGGCATGGCTGAGAGGTGCCGTCCGGTACAGAGGGAGCCTCCCGAACTTTGCCTCTTCTCTTGCCCATCTCCGCGACGGGGAAGACGCTCACGCAAGTCCAAGCAAGGAGCTATTTCGAGGTGCGTCCGTTTAACTTGCTCTAACAGCCGCCATCTTGGATCTCTTCAACATAATGTTTAAAGAAAACTTCTTTAGCCAGTTAGACTTGGCCAATTATGATTGGTGAACCCTGTTGCAAGGCAAAATTGTTTGTTTCATTGCCCAATTGTATGCTTCTGGTACCTCCTGGCTCCTGAGTGTCTGTTGCTAGGCTTACTTTGATGCCTACAGTTCACTAAGAGGTCAAACTGTAGCAAGGATGAAGAAACACCAGCAACAGACACTCAGACGCCTTGTACGGTCCACCAATCATAATTGGCCAAGTCGGTCATCCTAACTGACTGCAGTTTTCTTTAAACTTGTTATGAAACCTGGCCTCATCCTTCCACATCCTAAAAAACATTTCTGTTTTTTAGTTTTCTTGAATACGGTTTTATAACATAATGTGTTCTTTATTTTAAAAAATTGGTGCTTTTTGAAAGAAGAATCACTTTTACTACACTTGTATCAAGGGTGTAGTGAAGAAATCACAGGCTGCTGCCCGCAAACATTTGAGGGCATTTTTGCAATCCTTATATGAGGAGACTCCAAAATGAAAACTACATATTCTGATAGAAGGAAATCTGCTCTAAGGGTGCTGAAAGAAAGAATATTGAAGCTGTCCCACTGGAGATCAAGGGCATCAAAGATAGCCCAAAATAGGCAAAAATGCTTTTTATACCAACTTTGAACGCTTATAATTTTTCAACCACTTGAAGGAAAGTGCTGCAAATTGGAATGCCTCATTACAGCCCTGCATTTAGTACACCTACCAAAACTCAACCTGAAAGGCCAACTAGTTTAGAAACTACAGCAGCCTCAACATCGCTGTAAATTGATTTTTGCCGTTTTTTTTGGCAAAGTTTGAGCCTAAACCATTCAAAAAGTAAGAGGACTAGGAACATGGGGTTTTGCCAGTTCATTAAGCCCTAAAAGTAGTGCAGGTTCTCCAAATATCCCCCTTGTACTACTAAAACTTCGTTTTACAGCTTCTGGAAGTTGGCCCAAAATGTCATTTTTGCTCAGGCGACATTTTGCAACCCTTTACTTGAGGTCCCCTAGAACCTCCAATTTTTAGTCTTTTGAACTAAAATTTTGCACAGCTTAGTTTTTTATCATAAAGAAACTATGTACCAAATTTCATCAAAATCTGAGATGGTGAGGTGGGGACGACCTTTAAAATTAGTCCACTTGACACGGAATGACTCTGTTGCAACCACGCCAGGCAGGCTCTAGCAGCATAACAACTGCATGCAGACGCCCGAACAGTAAGACCTGCAATTTCAAAGGACCATTTAAGTGCTGCTTCCAGCCTACGGTCTTGTATATCCTTCAGGGCAACTCCTCCTTCCACAGGGAGGGTAGTTCTCTTTGTCACCGCAGTGACTAGGGCATCTACTTTAGGCATTGCAAAGTGAGCCAAATGCTCCTCACGCAGAGGGTATAATTGCCCCATAGCCCTGGAAACTTTCAAAGGTCCCTCGGGGTCAGCCCACTGAGCGGAAATAAGCTCTTGGATGGAGTCATGCAAAGGAAAGGCTCGAGTAGGCTTTTTGGTACTAGCCATCCTAGGATTCACAGAGGAGGCCATGCCACTGTCAGGATCTTCAATAGAAAGGACCTGTAGGGCATATGAAATAAGCGCTGACAGCTCATCATGGTGGAAAATCCTCACCGCGGAGGGATCATCCAGATCCTGTGGTAATTCTGCACCTGACTCTGGCTCCTCAGACCACAAAGGCCTGCCAGAACTCTCCAAATCCTCACAGCCCGACCATGGGGGGGAGGGGGGGGGGAAAGGAGGTACACCACAATCTGAAGGGGAATTAGCTCTTCTACGCTTTTCTTTATGCCAATTATCAGGGAAAATAGCCTCAGCGGGCAGTCCCAGGCCAGAATCAACCAGGGGGGGGGAACGGGACAATAGAAGGGGACTCAGACAACCCTTGAGGGAGAGCTCTTTTCAGCATGTATGCTTTATGCAATAACAACACAAAATCAGGTGAGAAAAACTCGCCCTGGGCACCCAGATCCTGTCTGGAGCTAGCCGCTCCCTGAATAGCCTCAATTTGAGGTCGTCGTCCCCCCTCCGGGCTCAGGGCTCTCCGTCTCTATGGAGGCCGCGCCATGTGGAGAAATCAAAATGCCGTCCGCTGCCAGCTCTGAGCGGGAAGAATCATCGCTCGCCATGCTCGGGCCGGCTCTTACACCTGTACAGCACGATTTACAGAGCCTCGCTGCCGATTTGCGCTTGCCACACCAGGAACAGCGCTTTACATTCTCTGCAGCCATCGCCGAAAACGGCGGGAAAATTCAAAATGGCGGTTTCGCACCAAAGACGATCGCGGGCCCACCCCGGAGGAGTTAGAAAACACTCTTACCTCACTGGACCGAGTATCACAGCTCCGGTCCCATAGAAGAATCAAAGGAAAACCTCTGTTCCATTTTTTTTTAATGCTGTGAGGAAAGCAGAGATAATAAGAACTCCGGAGGCTCAGATGAGTGGGAAAGGCAGGGAAAGGTGAACCAATGTGCCTGCATCCACTGAGTGGGAAAGGGCAGGGAAAAGCAAGCTAATATGTCCACATCCACGGGGGCATGGGTAAAGCAGGGAAAGGGCTAACCTATGTGACTTCAAAGTGAAGCTGCTATATCCTCTAACACCCCGGCTAACAACCAGCAAGCCAGGAGCCACCCCCGGGCAGATTTTTGATGGAGCTCGAAGAAGCTGCAGCCACCCTGCTTGGGGAGATAGAGAATACTGAAGAGGCAGTGGAGCTGGCTGGCCATGAGGCACTGTGAAAAGTTGAGTGCTCTCTATCTCCCCCTGCTGGTTGATGGACACAACTCATACGTAATGGCTTCATCTGCTTGATGACAAGGAAAAGAAGTATTTCCAATACCATAAATTTAACATTGCGGAGACTTAGGAGTTGAGCTTTTTGAAACTTCTCAAAAAGACCAGAAACATCCCATTTAAACAAACTGTCTCATAAAACACTCCCAAGGAATTAAAATGTCATGGAATTGGAGGCAATGTCTTATTTTAGATTGAGAACTGGTTAAATGAGAGAAAACAGAGCAAGGTTAAATGGTCAATACTCTCCTGTTAAAGTGAAGACCAAAGCAATAAATTCATTTATAGCAGAAAGACTAAACCTTGACTTGCTGAGTGCCCCTTTTACCCCTTGATCATCCAGCAGTCCAATTCTTTTAGCAGCTTCTAAAGTTTTTATTATGTGTGGGGGTTTTTTTGCCTCCAACGCAATCTTCTTTTCAGTCTCTCTTTGTCTTCCTTATCAGCACTTTGCATTTGACCTGCCATGCTTTATGCTGTTTCCCATTATTTTCAGTTAGATCTTTCTTTCATTTTCTGAAGGATGTTCTTTTAACTCCAATATAGCTTCCTTCACCTCACTTTTTAACTATGCCGACTGTCATTTAGCCTACCTTCCCCTATTTTTTAAAAAATATGTTAAAGGCTTTTTCATACCGATAATACAAAGGTAAACTCAAAAATAAACACAAAAGCAAACAACCCCCCCCCCCCCCCCCCCCGCAAATAAACACAAAGGAAGATCAAAGAGCCATGGCAATACCCGGAAACACACAGTATGGATACTCAAAATCAAGTGGTGCTATGCGGCTCCTTACAAAAGTGATCTAAACGAGCCCAGGTCTTCAAAACAGACTTAATTTGTCGAAGCCTATGGGCCAAAATGGTTTCATATTTCCTAATCACACAAACGTAACTCCACCATTCATTATAATTGAGGTACACATTATTTTTCCAATTGGAGACAATTAAATGCAGAGCAACAGCTAACAGTATGTTGAACAACTTTTTATCGGACTCCAGAAGGAGGATATTAGGACAAGAGGCTCGTAAGATCACAACCTCATAAGAAAGCGCAGTAGTCTCTGGCAGGTGAAAAATAAGACACATTCTTGTCCAAATAAGTTGCCAGTAAGCTCTGACGTCCTTACAGTAGAAGACCATATGCGCTAATGAGCCATCCCTCTCCTGGCAAGACCAGCAGCTAAAGTTGACACTCTTAATGATTCTTGCCACACGAGCAGGAGTCCAATAGGCTTTGTGAAATATAAAATATGAGGATTGGGATATCGCTGCTGACTTAGTGGGACGCAGGGAGTTAACCAAGAAAGTGTACCAGTCAAATTCTGACGCATCCAAACTGAATTCCGCCTCCCAGGACATCCTTAATGGTGCAACTGTATCAGCATATGAATCCTGAAGTTTTTTGTATAGCAGGGATGCCTTCTTTCCACCTGATGTGATGGTGCAACAAAAAGAGAGAAAATCTGAAGGAGTTGTAATTGAATTGGAGACCTTAAAGGTTGAAAGATATGTGGATATGTCCTTCCATGTGCCAGAATCTATTAAAGAAACATTATACAATGCAGACAGAGCATCAGGTGACAACAAAGTACCAGCAATATATAATTGGGATAACTGCCATACACCCCCTCCCTGCCATTCCGCTGTTTGAGACTGCAGGAGACCAGTTGGAAAACTAGAATTGTACCAGAGAGAAACATCTTCCAATGAGACAGTACGAATTCCAAGACCAGCTCTAAACGTACAAACATCAGAGGCAGAGGCCTTGAGCAAACGAATGCGTCTTGTATACGGATACAAATCTGCATACGGGAGAAGAGATAAAGGGCAAGGGTGCACCAGGGCTGCCTCAAAGATCTGCCACCGAGGTGTGAGGTGAGTAAATTCCCTTTGGAACCACATTAAAGACTGGGCACGTCGAAAGGCCTTATGATAAGTCTTAAAATCAGGAATATTGAGACCTCCCAGATGCCTTGGTAACTTAAGTTTCTTGAGCGCAATGCGGGGAGGCTTTCGCCTCCATAGAAACTTAATTAAGAGAGAATCAAGCTTGTTGTAAAATGAATTTGGAAAGGAGAGGGGGGGTCATACTGAAAATGTAATTCAACTTTGGGGCTAGAACCATCTTGATAGCCTCTACTCTCCCCCACCACGTTAAATACAACGGGGACCACAAATTTAGAATCGAAGTGGCTAAGGATAAAATTTGCTCCTTAACAAGGGTCAAACTTTGATCAACAGACTTCGCATACCATACCCCCAAATACTTAAGTTTGCACGGCTCCCAGGAGAATGGGTATGGGGATATCTGAGATCTATGTGCTAAGGAATTGAGCGGCATTATAGCTGATTTAAACCAGTTGATTTTATAACCAGACAGAGTGGAAAAAGAATTAATTACTTCCAATATACTGGGAAGAGAATTGGGTGTGGTATAGAGCAAAATATCATCAGCATAGATGGAAAGTTTAAACATCTCCCCTCCAACAGACACACCAGAGATATTCGAATGTGCTCTAATGGCTATAGCCAGAGGCTCCAAGGCAATACTGAAAAGAAGTGGAGACAGTGGACAGCCTTGCTTAGTGCCTCTTCTAAGGGGAAAAAATTGAGAATTAATACCATTCACAAAGATGGAAGCTATCGGATTAGTATACAAAACTTTTACCATTCTAATAAAGGCTGGGCTAAAATTAAACCAAGCCAAAATATGGAACAAGTAAGCCCACTCAATTCTATCAAAGGGTTTCTCGGCGTCAAGTGAAACCGCTATAAAAGGTTCACGTGAGCTCTCAACATACGCTAGAACATTCCAAAAAAGTCTAGAGTTGTCACTAGCTAATCTAGCTACCGTAAACCCATTTTGATCTCTATGAATTATATCTGGGACAATATGTTGGAGGCGGAGTGCCAACAGTTTTGCATAAATTTTATTGTCTATATTAATCAGTGAAATAGGCCTGTAATTCTCAACCCTGGATGGATCTCTGGCTGGTTTGGGTATAACAACAATCGTTGATTGATGGAAGGAGCCAGTTTGACCCTCATATAATAAGAGAGAGTTATAGAGAACTTGCAGTTTGGGCGCCAAAAGATCTGCAAACATCTGATAAAATTCTACAGTAAAACCATCATTTCCAGGCAACTTACCTGCAGAAAGAGAATGAATGGCGTCCAGGATCTCCTTATGGGAGAAGGGTTGCTCTAAAGCATGGTTTTGAGAGACATCTATAAGAGGCCTATCAAGATGGTTCCCAAACTCTCCAAAGGGCCCTGAGGAAAACTGAACCTCAGAATCATGCAATATATCTGGTCTTACCTTCCGGAATAGTGTTTTTGAACACCATCCACACCTGATGTAAATTTTTGACCTTTGCAGCTGCTTCTCTAAGCTTTTTTTTTTAACCATTTTCCTCATTTTTGAAAGTTAAATGTTAGTGTATTGGATTTCCTGTGTGCACTTACTCCACATATTATATCAAGTCTAATCATGTAACAATCACTGTTATCAAGTGGCCCCAGCACCATTACATACAGCACCAGATCATGCCCTCAATGGTCAAAGGAAACTAGGCTTGCAACGTTTCATTTAGACTGGTTTTAACATGTCTAAATGAAACGTTATTTTGCAGGTAATGCACAGAGGCTTTCGGCCACAGCTTTACCGTGCACAGAAGCAGTGACCGAAAGTCCCATGCTAATAAGAATGCTAGTATTAAAATGAGCTCATTAGCGATTCTGTGCACTGCAGATAGAAACGACAAACAGAAAACCCCTGCCCTAAGGACCAGAATCTATTGACAGCTGTCAGCAGTGTCCTGTGCTAACTTTCCCGTCAGTGCCAGAGTGCTGATTGGTATCTTCTTACCCCCAAAACCCTTCACTGAGACTGAGCCTCCCTACCAATCCAAAACAATTCCGGGGGCTCCAGTGAAACCTTCCCCCACCCCCAAATTAAAAAAAAATACCTAGTCTGTTTGACCACTCCCGACCACCCCCCCCCCCAAAAAAAAAAATAGCCTGGTGGTCCAGCAGGCCACCAACCTGACCTCCCGTCCCCCTCCAACAAATATGCTGATGGACCAGTGGACCCACCGACACCCCTCTTGTGAACACTGGCCTTGGTGATCTAATGAAATCTCACCCCCACAGACTCCTCCACATACCTTGAATTGGAGGCAGGAGGAATGCCTCCTGCCTCTGGGTCCATCCTTATCAAAATGGCGGTGCTCATCCATATGGTACTTAAGCCTCTGCCAGAGAAAGAAGTGAGTAGGCATTGCTCCTGCCTCCATCTCAAGGTATGTGGAGGGTTTCTGGGATTTCACTATACCACCAAGTCCAGTGTTCATTAGGGAGGCCAGGGGTATTTTGGGTTGTTTTTTTTTGGGGGGGGGGGGCACAGGACCCTCTGGGGTTTTTTTTAGGTGGGGGCCGGAAGGGTCCAATCATCACTGGACATACACACAAGAGCTGTGCCTTCCACACAGCTCCTGTGAGCATGCGTCAAGAACATTCAGACCCCTTTACCGATCAATGCTCAACACTAACAGCGTGCAAATAAGTTGTTATTCTGTTGCTCAGTTTGCTAGTCTCCCTAATTCAGTTAACATTTCTGCATCTCTCTCTTCATTCTGGTCAGGTGTATGATAGTAAACTCCTATCACTATTCTTTTCCCCTTTACACATGGCATTTCTATCCATAGGGATTCTAAGGTGTGTTTTGTGTGCTGCAGAATTTTCCCTTACAATGCTTACTGTTACTCTATGGGATAGGCACAGAACCTTGGTCTGGCCTGCAACATAGCTCCTCAGTGAGAATATCACTAAAAACTAAAGTATCTCTTTTATTTATTTTTAGGTAAGAGCTGATGAAAAAAAAAGGGGAAAAAATGACAGACCGTGAGGGAGAGCCTTGTTTTCAAGTCCATTTTACAGAGCAGGGTGGGGGGGAAAAAAAAAGGGAGAGAGAGCGAGAGAGATTGCTGAATGCACATAGGTCCATAAAGGCTCAGAACTTCATTTTAATTCTACTTTCTGGAACAGCAATTCCATCCCAGTCCCATCGGAAGAAGTTATTCACTTGTGAGTCAGATTAAATCCTGCCTGCATTTAAGAAAGTCATCTCTTCTGATTTCATAAAGTATAACAATGTTTTAAAAATATGCATTTCAGATTCATCAGATATATTAAGCTAAATAGCTGCTCAAATGAACGATGACTGAAAACAGAATGCTTGGGTAACAAGAAAGCAGATGGAGAAATTGTTACAGGGATGGAGGCACCAATGTACTATCGAAATGGATGATTTACTACTGTGCTAAGTGACTAGAAGAGATTGGCATTCCCTTTCTCCTGTAGCCTTCTGCAAAATAACTCTATTGCATTTGCATCTAAGAACACCCTACCTTCTAGGAGAAGGTGACCTGGAAGACTTTCTTCTGACAGCTTTGGATGTTTTTGGAGACCTTGATGGACTTCTGCTCCTTCTCCTGCGTCTTTCCCTGTAGATCAAAAATGTTTAAATTACACAACAGGTCTAGAAGATTATGAAATACACATTTCTATTAGTATGAATTAAATCCAACAAATTACTTTTGAAGTTCAGTAAGATTTTATTTTGAATAAAGGATAATATTCCGCCATTCCTGCATGTGTAACTGTATTGTTAACTAAACACTTCAATCCCACTTCAAAGAATCCATAAATTCACTACCTACCATACATACTGATCTATAAGTCAACATTAGCACATGACTTAATTGAAAAAATAGGAAATTGGCCATTTTATTGCTCTGGTAAAAATGGCCTTAGAACGCAGGAAAAAATCTGCACAGAATGCACTAAGGCCACTTTCTACCACAGATTATCAAAAGAACACCTTAATTGTGCTTTTGAGATATATGCCTTGAGTGAATTCCTTCAAAAAGGCGGTAAAAAAATCTTAAATAAAATATGTTTACTTGATTTTCCTTTTGCTTTTCTTGCATCACATACATTGATGTGATAACTATTTACCTTTCAGGAAAATGTTAAAGTCCCATTTTTTCAAGCAAGTTTACCCTAATGGACCAGCTTAATTCCACCAGATCACCTAAGATACTCCTGCTAAGACGTTGACGCTTACTCTGACCCCAATGTTATACTCAATCCCTCCTCATCTTCTTCCCTCCATCCTTTACCATTTCCCTCCCATTCTCCTTCCCTTTCACCTATCATATCCTTGTCTACCTTCCCTATTCTAGTTCATTACGTTCTTTTCGCATGTCCTTTGTAATGCCTTTCATAATGTAAGTAGTTACGATCATCACAATTTATAATACTGTTCCTACATTTCCTTGTTTTTACTGTATTCTTTACCATGTAAGATGCTTTCTTTTACTATGTAAGCCACACTGGACCTGCTGTATGTGGGAAAAAGCGGGGTACAAATGTAATAAATAATAATAATAATAACAACAACAACTTAATTGAAGAATTTTGTTAAGATTTTAGAAACATTGCATTAAAAAATGTACCTTTCTTTCTCTAAAGAAAGGCCTTAAGAAACCAAAATGGGGTGACAGAGCTCAGTTACAAGAAAATAAGGGGCTCTTTTATTAAAGCTTAGCGAGTGCCAACAGACATTATCATGCACTAAATTCTGCAGGACCTACTTTATAGCTATGGGCCGTGTGGGGCTTAGTGTGGCTAAGCTTTATTAAAAGGGCCCCTAAGAATATTAAAAACTATAAATATGGAGGAAGTGACGTCACGAGGCTGAATGGCCGCTTAATCCCGGAGCTCTGTGCCTTCCTACCTTTTTATTAGAACCATCCGACATTAAATCCCTCTCCATCGAAGCGACGAGGCTGCAATAGCTCAGTGATCGCTCCGACCCGATGAGATGAGCAAAAAAAGCAACGCATCGCTGCGGGAAAGCGAACGACCGACCACAAGGCAAGTAGAGCGAGGCCTTGTCCGCCATTTGTCTCCTAAATCGCGGTGTCAGTCTGAGTCGGGTTCGGCTTCTTCGCGAGAAGACGGCAATACAAGCACTGATCTGGCCCCTGCACAAGCTCCTCCGGAAGATTTGGTTAAAGCCCTGGAGGCGATTCGAGCTGAGATTTTATCATCTAAGGAGGAAATCCTTGAACACATCGATGCTCTGAGTGCAGACCTGAGAGAACTAGGGGGGCGGGTGGAGGCCCTGGAGGAGAGGGCCGATGTGCAAAGTGAGAAAACTGAACAGCTAGAAAGCCGTATGAGTAAGATCATTGACCAAACCGACGAACTTCAATATAAATTGGATGACCTAGAGAACCGGGGGCGTAGACAAAACCTCCGGTTCCGAGGAATCCCAGAAAATGGAGACCACGAGGATGTCCAGACTGTAGTGCGTGTTATATGTGCCCAGCTCATGGGAGATGATTTCGATTCCACCGCAATGGGTATTGACAGAGCACACAGAGCGCTGGGAACACCGCGCAAAAGATTGTGTGGATGAATTGGGATTGTATGATGCGTGGAGACTGGCCCATCCTAGGGGGAGGGATTATACCTTCTATTCCCCAGTTCACCTATCTTATTCTAGGCTGGATTATATTTTTCTGGACAAGACTTTGTCAGAGGCAGGGGGCGACTCTTCTATAGGTCATATTAGTATATTGGATCACGCCCCGACCTGGTCAACTCTCACTTCTCTGAGAGAGGAGACAAGAGAAAAAAGATGGACCTTTAATAATCGGTTATTGCAAGACCCAGAGCTGGTGGCGGGCTTTCGTCCCCTTATGAAGGAATACTTTGACATAAATCTTGATTCAGGGCCCTCCCTGGGAACTGTGTGGGATGCTTTTAAGGCAGTATTTAGAGGGTACTTTATAAAGTGCGCATCCAGGCGAGCTAGGGAGCACAAGCTGCGCCTGACTCAGTGCATGGACAGGCTTGGCACCTTGGAGGCTAGATATAGGGCTTCAGGCTCTGTCTCTGATCTTCGACGGTTGCAAGCAGTGAGCTTGGAGATCGGCTCCTTGCATGAAGAGAGTCTGCATTTTGTGCAGGCGCAGCTGAATCAGATTCATTATATGTGTGCCAATAAGTCTGGTAGGCTATTGGCGGCTAAATTAAGGAAACTAAGGGCTAACCGTCATATTTTGAGGGTCAGAGATACCAGAGGGCAGGTGGTAAGGAGTTCTGCACAGATTAGGAAATGCTTTGCCCATTATTATGAGACTCTATACAAGGAAGATGCTGCTGTACAGACCGAGGCAATAGATGGATATCTGGAGGCTAGGGGGCTGGCGGTGTTGACAGATGGGCAGAAGGAGGAGCTTGAACGTCCGGTGCGGGTTGATGAGGTTGTTAGGGTTATTAAAGCCTTACCGACTGGGAAGATGCCTGGCCTGGACGGCTTCACTAATGAATTTTTTAAGACATATGTGGTGGACCTGGCTCCTTACATGACAATGATTATCAACTCGGTGAGAGAGGGAGCGCCTTTTCCGAGGACCATGATGGAAGCCTGGGTGGCTGTCATACCAAAACCGGGTAAAGACACTATAGAGTGTGCCTCGTACCGACCCATATCAATACTTAACACAGATGTAAAGATATTGGCGAAGGTCCTTGCGAACAGATTGGGAAATGTTTTGCCTAGTCTAGTTCATCCAGACCAAGTGGGCTTTGTAGCCAAACGACAAGCCATGAATAATGTTAGGCGAACAATAGATCTTATATACGCAGCTCAGAAGAAGTAAAGACCTGTAGTAGTGCTCGGGCTGGACGCGGAGAAGGCGTTCGACCGGGTCCATTGGGGATATTTGGACAAGGTTTTACATAGGGTTGGGATAGGACAGCACTACAGGACTTGGATTCGGGCAGTATACTCTGAGCCACAGCCTTGTGTGAGAGTGAATGGAGGAAATTCTGAGGTGTTTAAAATTGGGGCGGGGAACAAGACAGGGGTGTCCCTTGTCTCCCTTACTGTTTGCTCTGGCGATGGAACCATTGGCAGCCGCTATTAGGGCAAATGGCGATATTGCCGGAGTAAGGGTGGGAGACCAAGAGTATAAAACAGCATTGTTTGCGGATGATGTCCTCTTAACCTTAACGAGTCCTCTAACCTCTCTGCCTAATTTAATGAAAGTGATTGAGGACTATGCCAGAGTTTCAGGTTATAAACTTAATGCTAGCAAATCTACCGGACTAGCGGTAGGAGTCCCGCCGCGGTTATTGGAAGCACTACAGCAGTCCTTCCCCTTTAAGTGGGAGGGAAGGTCACTAAAATATCTAGGGGTTCAGCTGTCTGGAAATCTGTCTGAGTTGTTTGCTCTTAACTATCAGCCTCTTCAGAGGGAGATACAGAGAGACTTGGCTAGATGGATGGACACAGGACTATCCTGGTTTGGAAGAATCGCTGCAATTAAAATGAATATCTTGTCGCGGATTCTGTACTTGTTTCAAGTGCTCCCTATTAAGGTGTCTAGATCTTTTCTGTCTGGCATGCAGGATAAGCTTATTCGATTTATATGGAATCAGAAACGGCCACGATTGCCTTGAGCTCTACTCTACAAAAGTAGGAAGATGGGAGGGGCTAGGGGTGCCAAATTTGTTTTGGTACTACATTGCGGTTCAGTCCAGAGCGGCAGTGGATTGGTTCCGGAGGGAGGAGCATAAACTATGGGTCAACCTTGAACAGACTTTGGTGGGCTCTCGGAGGCTTGGGCACCTAATGTGGATAACGAATAAATATAGGGGGAGGGTGGATAGATTTCCTCCCACGGTCCAGGCCACTTTTCACTACTGGGACCTTATGTTTCCAACGAGGCAGCCTTTGGTCTCAGGTTTAGCGCCGATAGTAGATAACCCTCTGTTCGAACCTGGGATAGGGAGTAGCACATATGGTAGATGGGCGGACTCGACTTGATATGTTAGGGCAGTTACATGTGGGAGATACTATAGTTCCATTTGAATCTCTGAGGGTTGATTACCATCTTAGACCTGAGGACAATTATGCCTATTTACAGCTGGTGCACTATTTGAAAAGTCCTTCCTATGTAGATTGTTTGAGACGGGAGGTGCATCAGCTGGAGGGGGTATGTGTTGAATCTAGTGACATGCGAGGTATGATATCCCGATTGTACGAATACCTGGTGACTTGTGCCAAACCATCCCTCCTACATAGGACGAGATGGGAACAGGAGCTACACTTCACAATGCCAGAGTCTGGTTGGTTGGCCTTGGAGAAACAGCTCCTGTGTTCATCTGGGGCGGTGGCCATGCAGGAAAGTGCTATAAAGGTCTTCTACCGATGGTACTTGACACCGGTGAGAATACACCATATGTTTGCCCGGGTATCTAGACTTTGTTGGAGACAGTGTGGAGGGGTGGGAACTGCTGGACACATCTGGTGGCTCTGCCCTAAGGCACAGGCCTACTGGAGGGGTGTGCAGGCGCGAATCCAGGTGTGGACAGGCAGGTCTGTACAGTGGCATCCTTTGATTTTTCTGCTGGGGCAGAGGCCAGTAGGACTTACGACAGATCAATGGTTCCTAGTACGAGCCTCTCTCACTGCTGCCAGAGTAAACTTAGCCCAGCACTGGAAATCACAAGGGGTACCGTCCAGGGTGCAATGGATAACTAAAGTTAGACGTTATGTGTGAGATGGAGAGACTGACTGCAGTTAAAAGCAGAACCTTGCCCAAATGGAAGAAAATTTGGGAACCCTTTTTGCAAAAATGCTCTGGATGAGAAGGCAACTAGGTTGATTGTTTGGGAGTACATGGGGGTAGGATAGGAGGATGATAGGGGATGGAGGGGAGAGGGGTGGGGGATGGAGTAGATTTAGGGGGGATTACTGTATTAAAAAAAAAATAAATGAAAAAAAGTTGGAAGTATAATGAGATAATGTTCTAGCAATGGTGTGATACTTGAAGGTTTTGTTTGTGCCAAAAGTATTTTAAGTTTGTATTACTATGAGGCTGATATGGGGTAATATTTGGATCTCAGATGCTTTAATTTGTATTTTTTACCAATGTTCAATAAAGACTTCTTATAAATTAAAAAAAAAACTATGAATATGGATAAGTGGGAGATCACATTATGTTCTGAGAGGAGATGATGTGTGTCGCATTCTCTCTGCGGTACCGTGCTCTACTACCGTCAAAATTAAGAGCAAAAAGCAACTAATTGGACAGAATTATTTTACGATTGGTACCCGGTACATGGAAAAATTGTTAACTCCAAAAGAGGGTAAAATACCTGGAAAGCCACAGAAACTAGAGAAAGACAAGCCGAGAGCTAGCGAACTAAAGATGGCGGCAGTGGAGCCCCCCGAAGTACCGCTGTTCGCCCAATCACAAGTACACCGCTCACAGAAGCAATCTGCAAAGCTATCCGATTTAGAGTCACTGCTAACAGAAACATGGTGTACTATAGTGCCTGTTGGCAGTAGAAGACGATAGAGAGTCGGCTGGCGCAAAAATCACCGAACTAGAAAAGCTGATGAAAATTCAGGTGGCACACCTAGATGACCTTGAAAACCGCTCAAGGCGAGATAATTTTCACATAGTGGTACCGCCTGCTAGAAACATTTCTGGAGAAATGGCTGAGTACAGAATTTGCTTTATCTGACAGTGTGGGCCCACCAAAGTAGAGTAGGCCGCTTGCACGATGGATGAAATCGACCACGAGCGATGCTGATCAAAGTCCAATATTACATCCACAAAGTTGAAATATTAAAATGATTTCGTCAAAAAAGAGAAACTTTAAAATACAATGAAGTTCCTGTACAAAAATATCAATATTCTGCAGAATTACAAGAAAGGAGACAGATTTTCCCCAATATCCACAGCTCTACGGGAACAAGCAGCTAGATTTCTGTTTCTCTAATTGGCACTACTCAAGATCTATCATCGAGGACAGTGGTGCAGCTTCGATACTCCACAGGCTGCGCAGAAGTGCCTATCAAAACTGAAAAATCTAGTGGAGCAGAAACAATAATGTATACCTAAAGCTTGTGACCTACTGTGTTAGAGATCTGGTTAAACAGGTTTCTCCAAATAAGAGTCCATTTGAGTGTCCTCTAAAGCGAAGATACTTACCTTTAGCAGGTATTCTCCAAGGACAGCAGGCTAATTATTCTCACGCGTGGGTCGACATCCATGTTGGCCCGGGAACCGGCATTTTGCCTTGGCAAAGACAAAAAACTTTGCTAGAGTCTTCTGGCACATGTGCAGTGCCCACCACACATGCACAGACTGATTTCCCGCTCGCCGCATGAGCGCGCACCTCAGTTAAATCAAAAAGCAAAACAAATAACCATAACAACTCCAAAGGGGAGGTGGGAGGGATTGTACCTGTTTCAGGTAAGTATCTTCGCTTTCTCCAAGGACAAGCAGGCTGCTTCTTCTCACATGTGGGGTATCCCTAGCATCCAGGCTCACTCAAACAATAAACAATGGTCAATTGGGCCTCACGATGGTGAGGACATAACATAGGTTAACCTGAAAACTATATACAGCTAGCCGAGAGTGCAGCCTGGAACAGAATAAAAAATGGGCCTGGGGGTGGGGGTGGGGTGGAGTTGGATTCTAGACCCCAAAAAGATTCTGCAGCACTGACTGCCCAAACCAACTGTCGTGTCAAGTATCCTGCTGAAGGCAGTAGTGAGATGTGAATGTGTGGACTGAAGACCACGTTGTAGCTTTACAAATCTCTTCAATGGAGGCAGACTAAGTGAGCCACTGACACAGCCATGGCTCTAACATTCTGAGCCGTGACATGGCCCTCCAGAGTCAGCCCAGCTTGGGCATAAGTGAAGGAAATGCAATCTGCTAGCCAACTGGAGATTGTGTGTTTTCCGATGGCGACTCCTCTCCTGTTGGGATCGAAAGAAACAAACAACTGGGAGGCTTGTCTGAAGGGCTTTGTCCGCTCCACGTAAAAGGCCAATGCTCTCTTGCAGTCCAAGGTGTGCAAGCTGCTTTCGCCAGGGTGGGCATGAGGACGGGGAAAAAATGTTGGCAAGACCTTTGGTAGGAACTTAGGGTGCCTGCAGAGGACTACTCTGTTGTGATGGAACTTAGCATAAGGTGCATCCACAACTAAGTCCAGAAGCTTACTGACCCTACGAGCTGAAGTAACAACCACCAAGAAAATGACCTTCCAGGTCAAGTACTTCAGATGGCAGGAAATCAGTGGCTCAAAAGGAGCTTTCATCAACTGGGTGAGAACGACGTTGAGATCCCACGACAGTGGTGGAGGTTTGACAGGGGGCTTTGACAAAAGCAAACCTCTCATGAAGCGAACAACTAAAGGCTGTCCAGAGATAGGCTTACCCTCTACACGCCGATAATAAGCATTAATTGCGCTGAGGTAAACCCTTATGGAGCTGGTCTTGAGACCAGACTCTAACAAGTGTAGAAGGTATTCAAGCAGGGTCTGTGTAGTACAAGAGACAGTATCTAGGGCCTTACTGTCACACCAAACAGCAAACCTCCTCCATTTAAAAGAGTAACACCTCTTCATGGAATCTTTTCTGGAAGCAAGCAAGATTCGGGAGACACCCTCTGAAAGACCCAAGGAGGTGAATTCTAAGGTCTCAACATCCAGGCTGCGAGAGCCAGAGACTGGAGGTTGGGATGTAGAAGCGACCCCTTGTTCGTAGTGATGGAAAACACTCCAGTCTCCATGGTTCCTCAGAGGACAACTCCAGAAGAGGAAACCAAATCTGGAACGGCCAGAAGGGTGCAATCAGGATCATGGTTCCGCGGTCTTGCTTGACTGTCAGCAAAGTCTTCCCTACAAATGGGAGGATACGCATTGAGAACGCCTGTTCCCCCAATGAAGGAGAAAGGCGTCTGACGCTAGTTTGTCACGGGCCTGAAGCCTGGAACAGAACTGAGGGAACTTGTGATTGATTTGAGTGGCAAAAAGATCCACCGAGGGGGTGCCCAAGTTCGGAAGATCTTGCGGGCTATGCCCATATTCAGTGACCAATTGTGAGATTGCATTACCCTGCTCAGTCTGTCGGCCAGACTGTTGTTGACACCTGCCAGGTAAGTGGCTTGGAGATACATGCCTTCACGGCATGCCCAAAGCCACATCTGGACAGCTTCCTGACACAGAGGACAAGATCTGGTGCCCCCCTGCTTGTTGGTGTAGAACATCGCAACCTGATTGTCTGTTTGAATCAAAATGATTTGACTGGACAGCCGATCTCTGAAAGCCTTTAGAGCATTCCAGATCGCTCGTAATTCCAGGAGGTTGATCTGAAGACCTGTTTCCCGGAAGGACCAGGCTCCTTGAGTGTGAAACCCATCCACATGAGCTCCCCACCCTTGGAGGGATGCATCTGTTATCAGCACTTTTTGTGGCTGAGGAATTTGGAATG
This sequence comes from Microcaecilia unicolor, assembly GCF_901765095.1. Taxonomy (NCBI): domain Eukaryota; kingdom Metazoa; phylum Chordata; class Amphibia; order Gymnophiona; family Siphonopidae; genus Microcaecilia; species Microcaecilia unicolor. Next base: position 109,932,495 of record NC_044032.1, on the reverse strand, counting down.
GTCGTCCCAGGTCAAACTGGACCGGATTGTCCACCACTGAAGAGAATTTCGAAGATCGGTGGACAATTGGATCACATCCTCCAGATTCCCTGCAGCTTGACACAACTGGGAAGCTAGGGTCCACTAAGCTGATCTCATATGTAGATGTGCCATGGGTGTTACATGAACTATGGAGGCCACGCGCCCCAAAAGTCTCAACATCTGCCGAGCTGTGACCTGCCAAGACACTCAAACTGTGGACACTAGGGACAGGAGGTTCTCTGCCCTTGTCTCAGGGAGATAAGATCAAGCTGGCTTCGTGTCCAACAGTGCTTCAATGAACTCCAATTTTTGGAGAGACATGAGACTTGGAGTAATTTATTACGAACCCCAATAGCTCTAGCACCTGAATAGTCATTCACATGGACTCAAGAGCACCGTGCTGCAAGGTGCTCTTCACCAGCCAATAATCAAGATAAGGAAACACATGCACTCCCAGTCTGCGTAGCGACACTGCAACTACCGCTAGACACTTTGTAAACAATCTGGTTGCAGACACCAGGCCAAAGGGCTGTACAAGGTACTGAAAGTGCTGTGTTCCCAGCCGAAATCGAAGGTACTTCCTGTGAGCTGGAAGTATCAAGATGTGCGTGTAAGCATCCTTTAAGTCCAGAGAACATAGCCAATCGTCTTCCTGAATCATGGGAAGAAGGGTGCCCAGGGAAACCATCCTGAGCTTTTCTCGCACCAGGAATTTGTTCAGGGCCCTTAGGTCTAGGATGGGACGCATCCCCCATGTTTTCTTTTGCACAAGGAAGTACCTGAATAGAATCCCATCCCTTATTCCCCTGGTAGAACGGGTTCAACCACATGGACCTTCAGAAGGGCGGAGAGTTCTTCTTCAAGTACCTGCTTGTGCTGGAAGCTGTAAGAATGAGCTCAAGATGGGCAATTTGGAGGTTTGGATTCCAGATAAAGGGTGTATCCTAACTGGACTATTTGAAAAACCCACTGGTTGGAGGTTACAAGAGGCCACCTTTGGTGAAAAAACATTAACCTCTCCCCAACCGGCAAGCCTTCCGGCATGGACACTTTTACTGAGGCTATGCTTAACTGGAGCCAGTCAAAAGCCCATCCCTTGCTTTTGCTGGGGAGCAGCAGGGGACTTAGGCGCATGCTGTTGACGAGAAAGAGCGCGCTGGGGCTGAGCCTGGGTAGGCTGCCGAGAAGCTGGAGTGTACCTACACCTAGCATAGGAATAGGGAGCACTCCGCTTCCGCCCTACTCTGTTTAATTGCTGTATTGTTTTGAATCATACTTTTATTTACTATTAGTTGAAGCTTTTCTGAAGCATCATGATACAATCCATGTGAACTCCCTCCTGTGTACACCATGATGGTGCAGATCTCCCTTGCAACTGTGTACAGCCTCCTGATCTGCAATATCAGAACCAATACTGATCCCTGATAAGACGTCAGCCCATCAGTGAAGCAAAGTTTTTAAAATGACACTGACTTGCCAGCTTTCTTGCTGTCTATATTTACAAAACCTTATAGACTCTTACTAGTTTTCTATATTTTGCATTATCTTTCTCCTAGTCCCTTGTTCTGTTATTTCCCATAAGATTCCCTGATACTAGTTTACTGTTTTGTATCCTGTGATCAGATTTGTTAATATGTTAATTACCTCCTATAATTGTATGGCACTTGATTATCTTCTTGCATCCCACAGTGGACTTTGTAATGTTTTAAATAGTCCTGACTGTTGCACTCTTATTGTTATTTGTACACATAATGCAATGGACAACATTCATAATCTTGCCAAATTGCATATTTATGCTTATGCTGAGGTTCTCATTCTTAGCTAACACTGTCACTCCCTCCCACACTTCCTTGCTGAAGAACAAACCATTCATTAGCCTCCTGGTTACACCCCTTGCTCATTTTCTTATGTAATATTGATTATAGCAGGTCTTAGGTACTGTCTTCTATTTCCTGTATTATGACTGCATGCTGCCAAATTATGGCTACTGCAGTTACAAAGGTAATGGCAGTCCATGCTTCAGCCCAGCTTCCCTACTCTCATGTTCACTTCTAGGAGTAGATACAGACTATAATTTGTTTTGGGGTCCATCACTTACTTCTCTGTCTAATGAGGCCTCTAAAGCCTAAAGAACCTAGTCATAGTGTGGGCCCTCTTGCTTAGTTTGAGGCCCCACAAGAGGAGATATGTATATCATAAAGGCCATGAAAAGGTGCAAATCATACATATTTCTAGTTTTTATTATAAGCTACTTTGCTTTTTTATGAGCTGGGAGCAGATGGCCGCTGACTAAAAGGTTACGGAAGCAGGTAGCTCCAAGGACCCAGGTCGGAAATCGGCCGAAAAGCGGGACCACGAAGGACTGCAACCCAGCAGCCGATTGCTGCTTGGTCCGAACAGGGGGCCCCACTGGTGGATGGAATCAGAGGGGCACTGATGAACCCAGGACGTCCCCGGGACATCCCACCCAGGACGGCCCACACCTGAGAGCTGACCACATCCTCCTACTGCCTCGGGTCAGTGGCACTGCCCTGGCCCCGACCATATCATCCACATTCCCCTTGGCATTGCCGAACGAGCAGCGGCGCCCGAACTTCCAAAGCGCATCATGGGAGCACCGGCCGGCGTCTATCCCTGCTTCGGATCGTCGCTGAACGGGCAGAGGCAGCCCCAACCTCTGCTGCACGCAGGAAGGAGAGCCGGTCAGTCGGCCGCCCACCCGAGCTGTGAAAAGGGGAGAGGTATAGAAGTGCTGAGCACGAGGCGGCAGGGACGGTGGAGGGCACACGAACGGGGCAGCTCTTGGCGGTGTGGAGATCAGGAGCTGGCTCCGGTGACCCGTGCTCTGGAATCGGCCAGAACCGGGGCCGATTGACCCCCACAGTCAACGGACTCTCCTCAGGGGCGAAGTGGGACGCAGGGGCAGGCTGGAGCATCCCGTGGCGCTTCATTGGAGAGCAACCACTGTCGAAAGCTGATCACCCTGTCTGGGGTCGCAGCCGCCGCCGATTGATCGGCCACCACTGTCGCAGGAGCCGACCAGGGCTTCCCGCCTTCTGTCCGGAGTTGTGGGGCCCCCCACGACATCACCCAGCTGACTGAGGCCGCCAGCTGGTTGGACACCCGCTCAGGGCGGAAGGCATTTGATTCTCTGCTTTTGTACTCTATCTCTCTGACAGAGAGAGAGGCTGACTGGTCCCCGGTGCTGGGACATGGAACATATGAGCAAAAACTGAGGGTTGGAGGGGGAAGTTTCTGATTAACCTGTAAATTAATGTAAGAAAGAAAATACTCGACCTCCTGTTCTGTCGGCACAGACTTAAGACATCACAAGATGGTGGAGCTTTAGATGAGACCTAACCTCCTTGAGCTGAGCCTGTTCAGGGACGGAGATCACCTCCACCCCAACCCACTAATCAGTGATTTGAGTGTATGATAATGACAACTGCATGGAGGAGTGAAAACAGAGACTGAGCAATAATCCACCAGTTAGGGATGTTCCTATTAACTTGTTTTAATGGCTACTCATCTTTGATTGCTTTCTCTGCACCATATAGCAGCATACTGAGCTACACTATTGTCATGTTTGCTGACTTTAGACCTCTAATGCTCTTTCTGCATCTTATAGTAGTAGTCTGAATTGTAGTATTGAATCTTATATTGCATCTTACAACATTATTCTGAATTGTAGTATTGAATCATACTGAATTGTAGTACTGATTTATATTGACGCCAATATGAATATTAACAAACTGCTTTTAATAATCTATTTTCTCCCCCTAATCTACCACGCATTAACAACCCCTCTCACAGATAATAATCTACCCACAGTACACAAACCCTGCAGACAACTCAAATCCAATACACCTACCCAAAAGAACAACAACCAATTAAAAGGAAAACCTACTACACACGGGCACAACCAACAGAAAGGGAAGAAAGGACACAACAAACCCAGATACCAAGAGGATAGACAACTAATAAAAATTAATACATCTTCGCCTCCAACTGACCCCCACCAATCAATTCAACTGGGCTATATAAATGCCAGATCAGTAGTTAACAAAACAATAACAGACTGGATCACAACAGACAACCTCGATCTTCTATTCATAAGTGAAACCTGTAGTCATGACCTTAAAGACCCCATAATTTTAGACCTTTGCCCCCCAGGTTATAAAATTACCCACTGGACAAGGAATGGAAAAAGAGGAGGAGGAATAGCTATAATCTACAGATCTGGGTTCATCGTCACAACCATAACCAAATCCATTCTTCCCCAACTTGAAATTGCTTCAGTTAGAATCAATCATCTAACCCTTAAGGAACACCTAAACATAGCCCTGTTCTATAGACCACCAGGCAACTGGCAGGATTGCCAAAAAAACTTTATGGACTTTATATCGAACACTTGTGTTTCTATCTCCAACCTTCTCATAGTAGGGGATATCAACCTTCACCTTGAAGATACTAGCTCAACAAGTGTGCGTGAATGCAAAGACTTCTTCCAACTATGGGATCTTCATTGACCAAATATGCAGTCAACCCATATCAAAGGACACACACTAGACATCATTACATACAAATTCACCTCTGATTTAAATCTTTTACTAACAGATACAAAGTGGACAGCTATACCTTGGTCCGACCACTACAAAGCAAACCTTTCCCTTCAATGGCGAATGAAAGATTCCCACCATAAACAAGAACGAATAACCTATACCACGAGAGGCAAAATAAATCCGTTAACATTCTGGCAACAATTCTATAATAATGAATGGACTGCACTAACAGATTCAAACCAATTTATTCAAGAATGGGACAACAGATGCAGAAGCATATTAGACAACATAGCACCGCTTCAAAACCAGAACCTCATATAGAAAAAACTCTATACCATGGTTTAGTGAAGAACTGAAAAAACTAAAAACACAAGTTAGAAGGTTAGAATGAGCATGAAATAAAAAGAAAGACGAATCCACACTCAACGCTTGGAAGCAACTTCAAAGAAAATACAAATACACCATAAGACAAACTAAAAGAACATATTACAAAACTAAAATCGGACCAGACTACAAGGATACACATAAACTTTCCCAACTTGTGAACAAATTACTAAATACAACACCGGTTACTTCTAACACCACAGACACACCAACAGCAGACAATCTTGCAAAATACTTCAAAGAGAAAATTGTAAGGTTGTGACTCACGATACCTGTTAATACCATCGACCACGTAAAACTCTTTGATTGTCTAGACCCAATCCCTGGTGAATACCCAGCTGACAGAACCTGGACTAAGTTCGACACACTCTCGGACGATACCATTTCCCAAGCGCTCAAAAAAGTTCGCCAAGCCCCACTGTAAAACAGACATAAACCATAATAACCTTATAAAGTTCGCCCCTCAACTGGTCCGATTTTAGTTTTGTAATATGATCTTTTAGTTTGTCTTATGGTGTATTTGTATTTTCTTTGTAGTTGCTTCCAAGCGTTGAGTGTGGATTCGTCTTTCTTTTTATTCCATGCTCGTTCTAACCTTCTAACTTGTGTTTTTAGTTTTTTCAGTTCTTCACTAAACCATGGTATAGAGTTCATATCAGAACTTGCGAAACATTTGAACTATATGCTAAAAAATGGACTCTTCCTAAAGGAAATATTCTACTCACCCCTATACCTAAAGATGCAAAGAAAAGTACAAGCGACTTAACCAACTATCGCCCAGTAGCATCTATCCCTCTGATAACCAGACTAAGGGAAGGTATGGTGACCAAGCAACTCACCAACTACTTGAATAAATTTTCAATACTTCACGTCTCCCAATCAGGATTTCGGTCTAACCACAGCACCGAAACAGTATTAGTTACTCTCCTGACTAAATTTAAACAAGCTATCGCAATTGGCAACAAAATACTTCTCCTACAATTCGACATGGCCAGTGCTTTTGACATGGTTGACCATGGAATATTACTACACATTCTAGAATACTTCGGAGTTGGAGGTAACGTTCTTAACTGGTTTAGAGGCTTCTTGACCACAAGATCATACCAAGCTATATCTAACTCGACTACATCAACCCCATGGATACCTGAATGTGGAGTCCCTCAAAGATCGCCCCTCTCGCCGACCCTCTTCAACCTAATGATGACACCCTTGGCCAGGTTACTATCCAATCAAAACATCAATCCACACATATACGCAGATGACGTCACGATCTACATCCCGTTCAAACATGATTTAAAGGAAATCACCAATGACATCAACCAAAGCTTCCAAATCATGCATTCATGGGCGTATGCATTTCAGTTGAAACTTAATGCCGATAAAACACAATGTCTCATACTTACTTCACAACACAACACAAGCAAATTCACCACCATAACCACACTTCTCTCTTCCTGTTTCAGACACCCTGAAAATTCTTGGAGTTACCACTGATTGAAATCTTACACTTCAAAGTCGTGTGAAGAATACAACTAAAAAGATGTTCCATTCAATGTGGAAACTTAAAAGAGTAAGACCTTTCTTCCCAAGGATTATCTTTCGCAATCTGGTTCAGTCAATGGTGCTAAGTCACCTAGATTATTGCAATGCACTTTACGCTGGTTGTAAAGAACAAATTATCAAGAAACTTCAAAAAGCCCAGAATACTGCAGCCAGACTCATATTTGGAAAAACAAAATACGAAAGTGCAAAACCCCTAAGAGAAAAGTTACACTGGCTTCCACTTAAAGAACGTATCACATTCAAGGTATGCACTCTAGTTCATAAAATCATTCACGGAGATGCCCCGACCTACATGCTAGACCTGGTTGACTTGCCACCCAGGAACGCTAAAAGATCATCCCACACATTCCTTAATCTTCACTTCCCTAGCTGTAAAGGTCTAAAATACAGACTAACACATGCGTCCAGCTTTTCCTACATGTGTATGCAGTTGTGGAATGCATTACCGCTTAACCTAAAAACAATTTACGAACTAATCAACTTTCGTAAATCTCTGAAAACCTCTCTCTTCAACAAGGCATACCATAATGATCAAGAACTGTAAATGTAACACATCATCACTTTACCTTATATTCTGAACTGTTTTCTCCCTATATCTATTTGCTTAATTCTGTCATCCATGATCTCTATGCAACACCAATTGTTATCTTCTACTCTGGAATGGCGAATGCCACAACGGAGCATTGTAAGCCACATTGAGCCTGCAAATAGGTGGGAAAATGTGGGATACAAATGCAACAAATAAATAAAAATAAAATAAAATCTAATTGCAAGACAGCATTTTCTCTGGTAACTACTTTCTAAGGATGTAGAAATTTGTAGATTGACATTTTGGCCTGTGCTAACTTGTGATAAGTTGCTGGTCAGCAACTAAGGGCCAGAAACTCCTATGACTAAGGATGCCTGCTGTATCCAGATAAACAATAAGAAGTAGAAGTGGGTGTGGGTAAAGCGAATGCTACATACCTGTAGAAGGTATTCTCCGAGGACAGCAGGCTGATTGTTCTCACTGATGGGTGACGTCCACGGCAGCCCCTCCAATCGGAACACCTTCTAGCAAAGTCCTTTGCTAGTCCTCGCGCACCTATGCGCACCACGCATACGCGGCCGTCTTCCCGCCCGAACCGGCTTGTGCCGGCCAGTCTCATATGTAGCAAGACAAAGAGAAGGGAAGACACAACTCCAAAGGGGAGGCGGGCGGGATTGTGAGAACAATCAGCCTGCTGTCCTCGGAGAATACCTTCTACAGGTATGTAGCATTCACTTTCTCCGAGGACAAGCAGGCTGCTTGTTCTCACTAATGGGGTATCCCTAGCCCCCAGGCTCACTCAAAACAACAACCATGGTCAATTGGGCCTCGCAACGGCGAGGACATAACTGAGATTGACCTAAAAAATTTACCAACTAACTGAGAGTGCAGCCTGGAACAGAACAAACATGGGCCTAGGGGGGTGGAGTTGGATTCTAAAGCACTGACTGCCCGAACCGACTGTCGCGTCGGGTATCCTGCTGCAGGCAGTAATGAGATGTGAATGTGTGGACAGATGACCACGTCGCAGCTTTGCAAATCTTTCAATAGTGGCTGACTTCAAGTGGGCTACCGACGCTGCCATGGCTCTAACATTATGAGCCGTGACATGACCCTCAAGAGCCAGCCCAGCCTGGGCGTAAGTGAAGGAAATGCAATCTGCTAGCCAATTGGATATGGTGCGTTTTCCCACAGCCACTCCCCTCCTGTTGGGATCAAAAGAAACAAACAATTGGGCGGACTGTCTGTTGGGCTGTGTCCGCTCCAGATAGAAGGCCAATGCTCTCTTGCAGTCCAATGTGTGCAGCTGACGTTCAGCAGGGCAGGAATGAGGACGGGGAAAGAATGTTGGCAAGACAATTGACTGGTTCAGATGGAACTCCGACACAACCTTTGGCAAGAACTTAGGGTGAGTGCGGAGGACTACTCTGTTATGATGAAATTTGGTGTAAGGGGCCTGGGCTACCAGGGCCTGAAGCTCACTGACTCTATGAGCTGAAGTAACTGCCACCAAGAAAATGACCTTCCAGGTCAAGTACTTCAGATGGCAGGAATCCAGTGGCTCAAAAGGAGGTTTCATCAGCTGGGTGAGAACGACATTGAGATCCCATGACACTGTAGGAGGCTTGACAGGGGGCTTTGACAAAAGCAAACATCTCATGAAGCGAACAACTAAAGGCTGTCCTGAGATCGGCTTACCTTCCACACGGTAATGGGATGCACTGATTGCACTAAGGTGAACCCTTACAGAGTTGGTCTTGAGACCAGACTCAGACAAGTGCAGAAGGTATTCAAGCAGGGTCTGTGTAGGACAAGAACGAGGATCTAGAGCCTTGCTGTCACACCAGACGGCAAACCTCCTCCATAGAAAGAAGTAACTCCTCTTAGTGGAATCTTTCCTGGAAGCAAGCAAGATGCGGGAGACACCCTCTGACAGACCCAAAGAGGCAAAGTCTACGCTCTCAACATCCAGGCCGTGAGAGCCAGGGACCGGAGGTTGGGATGCAGAAGCGCCCCTTCGTCCTGCGTGATGAGGGTCGGAAAACACTCCAATCTCCACGGTTCTTCGGAGGACAACTCCAGAAGAAGAGGGAACCAGATCTGACGCGGCCAAAAGGGAGCAATCAGAATCATGGTGCCTCGGTCTTGCTTGAGTTTCAACAAAGTCTTCCCCACCAGAGGTATGGGAGGATAAGCATACAGCAGACCCTCCCCCCAGTCCAGGAGGAAGGCATCCGATGCCAGTCTGCCGTGGGCCTGAAGCCTGGAACAGAACTGAGGGACTTTGTGGTTGGCTTGAGATGCGAAAAGATCTACCAAGGGGGTGCCCCACACCTGGAAGATCTGTCGCACTACACGGGAATTGAGCGACCACTCGTGAGGTTGCATAATCCTGCTCAACCTGTCGGCCAGACTGTTGTTTACGCCTGCCAGATATGTGGCTTGGAGCACCATGCCGTGACGGCGAGCCCAGAGCCACATGCTGACGGCTTCCTGACACAGGGGGCGAGATCCGGTGCCCCCCTGCTAGTTGACGTAGTACATGGCAACCTGGTTGTCTGTCTGAATTTGGATAATTTGGTGGGACAGCCGATCTCTGAAAGCCTTCAGAGCATTCCAGATCGCTCGTAACTCCAGAAGATTGATCTGCAGATCGCGTTCCTGGAGGGACCAGCTTCCTTGGGTGTGAAGCCCATCGACATGAGCTCCCCATCCCAGGAGAGACGCATCCGTGGTCAGCACTTTTTGTGGCTGAGGAATTTGGAAAGGACGTCCCAGAGTCAAATTGGACCAAATTGTCCACCAATACAGGGAGTCGAGAAAACTCGTGGACAGGTGGATCACGTCTTCTAGATCCCCAGCAGCCTGAAACCACTGGGAAGCTAGGGTCCATTGAGCAGATCTCATGTGAAGGCGGGCCATGGGAGTCACATGAACTGTGGAGGCCATGTGGCCCGGCAATCTCAACATCTGCCGAGCTGTGATCTGCTGGGATGCTCGCACCCGCGAGACGAGGGACAACAAGTTGTTGACTCTCGCCTCTGGGAGATAGGCGCGAGCCGTCCGAGAATCCAGCAGAGCTCCTATGAATTCGAGTTTCTGCACTGGGAGAAGATGGGACTTTGGGTAATTTATCACAAACCCCAGTAGCTCCAGGAGGCGAATAGTCATCTGCATGGACTGCAGGGCTCCTGCCTCGGATATGTTCTTCACCAGCCAATCGTCGAGATATGGGAACACGTGTACCCCCAGTCTGCGAAGTGCCGCTGCTACTACAGCCAAGCACTTGGTGAACACTCTGGGCGCAGAGGCGAGCCCAAAAGGTAGCACACAGTACTGGAAGTGACGTGTGCCCAGCTGAAATCGCAGATACTGTCTGTGAGCTGGCAGTATCGGGATGTGCGTGTAGGCGTCCTTCAAGTCCAGAGAGCATAGCCAATCGTTTTCCTGAATCATGGGGAGAAGGGTGCCCAGGGAAAGCATCCTGAACTTTTCTTTGACCAGATATTTGTACAGGGCCCTTAGGTCTAGGATGGGACGCATCCCCCCTGTTTTCTTTTCCACAAGGAAGTACCTGGAATAGAATCCCAGCCCTTCTTACCCGGATGGCATGGGCTCGACCGCATTGGCGCTGAGAAGGGCGGAGAGTTCCTCTGCAAGTGCCTGCTTGTGCTGGAAGCTGTAAGACTGAGCTCCCGGTGGACAATTTGGAGGCTTTGAGGACAAATTGAGGGTGTATCCTTGCCGGACTATTTGGAGAACCCACTGATCGGAGGTTATGAGAGGCCACCTTTGGTGAAAAGCTTTCAACCTCCCTCCGACTGGCAGGTCGCCCGGCACTGACACTTGGATGTCGGCTATGCTCTGCTGGAGCCAGTCAAAAGCTCGTCCCTTGCTTTTGCTGGGGAGCCGAGGGGCCTTGCTGAGGCGCACGCTGCTGACGAGAGCGAGCGCGCTGGGGCTTAGCCTGGGCCGCAGGCTGTCGAGAAGGAGGATTGTACCTACGCTTGCCAGAAGAGTAGGGAACAGTCTTCCTTCCCCCGAAAAATCTTCTACCTGTAGAGGTAGAGGCTGAAGGCTGCCGGCGGGAGAACTTGTCGAATGCGGTGTCCCGCTAGTGGAGCTGCTCTACCACCTGCTCGACTTTTTCTCCAAAAATATTATCCGCACGGCAAGGCGAGTCCGCAATCCGCTGCTGGATTCTATTCTCCAGGTCGGAGGCACGCAGCCATGAGAGTCTGCGCATCACCACACCTTGAGCAGCGGCCCTGGACGCAACATCAAAGGTGTCATACACCCCTCTGGCCAGGAATTTTCAGCACGCCTTCAGCTGCCTGACCACCTCCTGAAAAGGCCTGGCTTGCTCAGGGGGGAGCTTGTCCACCAAGCCCGCCAACTGCCGCACATTGTTCCGCATGTGTATGCTCATGTAGAGCTGGTAGGACTGAATCTTGGCCACGAGCATAGAAGAATGGTAGGCCTTCCTCCCAAAGGAGTCTAAGGTTCTAGAGTCCTTGCCCGGGGGCGCCGAAGCATGTTCTCTAGAACTCTTGGCCTTCTTTAGGGGCAAATCCACAACTCCAGAGTCATGAGGCAACTGAGTGTGCATCAGCTCTGGGTCCCCATGGATCCGGTACTGGGACTCGATCTTGGAAATGTGAGGATTACTTAGAGGCTTGGTCCAGTTCGCCAGCAATGTCTTTTTGAGGACATGATGCATGGGTACTGTGGACGCTTCCTTAGGTGGAGAAGGATAGTCCAGGAGCTCAAACATTTCAGCCCTGGGCTCGTCCTCCACAACCACCGGGAAGGGGATGGCCGTAGACATCTCCCGGACAAAGGAAGCGAAAGACAGGCTCTCAGGAGGAGAAAGCTGTCTTTCAGGAGAGGGAGTGGGATCGGAAGGAAGACCCTCAGACTCCTCGTCAGAGAAATATCTGATGTCTTCTTCCTCTTCCCACGAGGCCTCACCATCGGTGTCAGACACAAGTTCACGGACCTGTGTCTGCAACCGTGCCCGGCTCAACTCCGTGGAACCACGGCCATGGTGGGAGCATCGAGAGGTAGACTCCCTCGCCCGCACCGGCGAAGCTCCCTCCGCCGACGTAGTCGGGGAGCCTTCGTGGGAGGCTACCGCAGTCGGTACCGCAAGCAGCACCGATGTCGGAGACCTCACCCCGGACAATGGGCCAGCCGGCACCTCGCTCGACGGTACCGGTGGCGCAAGAACCCCCGGTACCGGAGGGGAAGGGCGCAACAGCTCCCCTAGGATCTCTGGGAGAACGGCCCGGAGGCTCTCGTGCAGAGCGGCTGTAGAAAAAGACATGGAAGCCGATGCAGGAGTCGATGTCAGAACCTGTTCCGGGCGTGGAGGCTGTTCCGGGCTGTCCAAAGGGGAGCGCATCGACATCTCTTGAACAGAGGGCGAGCGGTCCTCTTGGTGCCGATGCTTACTGGGTGCTGATTCCCTCGGCGACCCAGAGCTCTCGGTGCCGACACGGGAAGGGGACCGGTGACGATGCTTCTTCGATTTTTTGGAGCGAAGCACGTCACCGGAGCTTCCCGGCACCGACGAGGAGGACGTAGAATCCAGCCGTCTCTTCCTCGGGGCCGAGGCCGAAGAGGGTCGGTCTCGGGGGGGGCTGTACCGCAGGAGCCCTCAGGGTAGGGGGAGACCCACCCGAAGGCTCACCGCCACCAGCAGGGGAATGGACAGCCCTCACCTGCACTCCAGACGAAGCACCACAGTCCGACGACATCAGCAGACGAGGAGGTCTCGATACCACCGACACCGACGCAGCCTTCCGATGTCGCCCTGATGCAGAGGGCCGATGCCTCGATGCACTCGATGCAATTGGGGAGAGGATGAAGGTCCGGGCGCCGACGACGTCGAGGCAGTCGATACTCCCGGTGCCGATGCCGACGAAGAGCCCGAGAACAAAATGTTCCACTGGACTAACCTTGCTACCTGAGTCCGCTTTTGTAAAAGGGAACACAGACTACAGGCCTGAGGGCGGTGCCCAGCCCCCAGACACTGAAGACACGACGCGTGCCTGTCAGTGAGCGAGATTACCCGGGCGCACTGGGTGCACTTCTTGAAGCCGCTGGAAGACTTCGATGTCATGGGCGGAAAAATCGCGCCGGCGAGATCAAAACTCGAAATGGCGAAAATGGCACCACAAAAATAGGGAGAAGAAAAACTTCGACCGAGGCCTAAATAGGGCCTACCCCGACGACGAAAGAAAACTTACCGGGGCAAAAAACTCGAAGTAAGGGAAGGGAGAAAACCAAGAGGCCTCCTCCCGACACCCTTTTTTTTTTTTTAAAGAACAAAGTCGATGAACGACGCGCGAGGTCAACTTTTTGGGGCGCGAACGGCGAAACACGACCGTACCGAGCGCGGACAAAAGAAGACTGGCCGGCACGAGCCGGTTCGGGCGGGAAGACGGCCGCGTATGCGCGGTGCGCATCGGCGCGCGAGGACTAGCAAAGGACTTTGCTAGAAAGTGTTCCGATTGGAGGGGCTGCCGTGGACGTCACCCATCAGTGAGAACAAGCAGCCTGCTTGTCCTCGGAGAAAACCAGGGCTTTTTTTGAGGGGGTACTTGGGGGTACTGAGTACCGGCACTTTTCTGTTGTCTGCTAAAACTGACCCAAGATTTAATGAAAGAACTCAGGCTCTACACACCAATTCTGTCTTGTCATAGATTCTGTGACTGGTTGCAGGGGGCCTGGCTATTGTGGGATGGGCCCCTCAGTGATCACCCCACCCCTGTAGGGTGGCCTGACATTTGAGTACCAGCACCGTTTTCACTAGAAAAAATAAACTGGGTAAAACTACAGCCCTAGCAAGAGGGTGGAGGGGGCTAGTATGATAACTGTGCATACCAAGGACATAGGTCAACCTACATCAAATGAAAACTTATGCTTATGTGCATGAGAGGCCCTAACTGCCAATATAATATGAGAATAAATGATAGCACTTGATGGAACATGTTGGAACATGATACGTCATAACAGGAAACAGAATATTCTGGAAAGATGCATATTAATTAGGTAGGAAGGGTAATTATAATTAAGATAATGAAGAAAGGAAGAAAAAAGTATTTCAGAGGAAACAGAAATGAGGATGGCAAGCCTCAGTGTGTCCACTAGGAGGTGGAGATATTGACAGCTCCCAGGGAAAACTCTGTTTTTATTTGCTACATGTTATACTGTATTGGGAGTTTATTTGGTACTATTTCAATAATTACTGATTGGCTTCTTTGACAATTTGAATAAACATTTATTATGTCTAATACTTATTTAGTAGCCAGAGTTTTTTCTTCCCTGGAATTCTGCCTGGAGAAGTAAAGGAGGGTGTGAATGGCATGAGGAAGAACCTAGCGAAGCTAGAGGAATGGACCGATATTTGGCAACTAAGGTTTAATCCCAAAAAATGCAGGGTCATGCACTTGGGTCGCAAAACGGTACAGTATAGGGGGTGTAGTGCTTCAGTGTGTGAAGGAAGAGCGGGACTTGGGGGTGATTGTGTCTGACGACCTTAAAGCTTTCAAACAGGTAGAAAAAGCGACGGCCAAAGCCAGAAGGATGCTTGGGCACATAAAGAGAGGCATGACCAGCAGGAAAAAGGAGGTGATAGTGTCGTTGTATAAGTCTCTGGTGAGGCCTTATTTGGAGTACTGCGTGCAGTTATGGAGACCGCACCTACGGAAAGATATAAACAGGATGGAGTCGGTCCAGAGGGCGGCTACGAAATTAGTAAGCGGTCTTGAAAGCAAAAATTATAGGGACAGGCTTATGAACCTTAACATGTATACGCTGGGAGAGAGGAGACATGATAGAAACATTTAAATATCTCAAGGGCATTTATGTACAGGAAGAGCCTTTTTCAAATGAAGGAGAGCTCTAGAATTGGGGGGGGGGGGGGGGGGGGGGGGGGGGGTATATGACAAAGTTGAAAGGGAATAGGCTTAGGAGCAACCTGAGGAAGTATTTCACAGAAAGGGTGGTGGAGGCGTGGAATGGCCTCCCAGTGGAGGTGGTGGAATCGAGGACTGTTCCAGAGTTTAAAAAGGCATGGGATAAGCATGTGGGATCGCTTAGGAAAGGAAGAATTAGAGGTTACAGAGGATGGGCAGACTGGATGGGTCAAATGGCCTTTATCTGCCGTCATGTTTCTATGTTTCCTTCAGAAGGTTACTTCTGTCCCAGAGGCAAGACAGAATGTTAACAGAAGCTGACGAGTCGGAGAAACTTAATGATTTCTCCGTAAACCTGGAGGATGTAATGGAGCACTTCTACAAACTGAAGAGTAGCAAATCTCCTGGACCAGATAGTATTCATCCAAGAATAATGATAGAACTGAAAAATGAACTTGCGGAGTAATTGTTAGTAATATGTAATTTATCCTTAAAATCGAATGTGGTACTGGAAGATTGGAGGGTGGCCAACTAACGCCGATTTTTAAAAAAGGTTCCAGAGGAAATCCTGGAAATTATAGACCGGCGAGTCTGACGTTGGTGCCGGGCAAAATGGTAGAGACTATTATAAAGAACAAAATTACACAGCATATTCAAAAGCATGGATTAATGAGACAAAGTCAAGACGCCTTTAGTGAAGGGAAATCTTGCCTCACCAATCTACTACATTTCTTTGAAGGGGCGAACAAACATGTGGATAAAGGTAAGCCGGTTGATATTGTGCATCTGGATTTTCAGAAGGCATTTGACAAAGTACCTAATGAAATACTCCAGAAGAAATTGTAGAGTCATGGGATAAGAGGTAGTGTTCTATTGTGGATTAAAAACTGGTTAAAAGATAGAAAACAGAGAGTAAGGTTAAATGATCAGTATTCACAATGGAGAAGGGTAGTTAGTGGGGTTCCCCAGGGGTCTGTGCTGGGACCCCTGCTTTTTAACATATTTATAAATGACCTAGAGATGAGAGTAACTAGTGAGGTAATTAAATTTGCTGATGACACAAAGTTATTCAAAGTCGTTAAATCGCAGGAGGATTGTGAAAAATTACAAGAGGACCTTACTAGACTGATAGACTAGGCATCTAAATGGCAGATGACGTTTAATGTGAGCAAGTGCAAAGTGATGCATGTGGGAAAGAGGAACCCGAATTATAGCTACATCATGAAAGGTTCCACGTTAGGAGTCACAGACCAAGAAAGTGATCTAGGTGTCGTCGTTGATGATATGTTGAAACCTTCTGCTCAGTGTGCTGCTGCGGCTAAGAAAGCAAATAGAATGTTAGGTATTATTAGGAAAGAAATGGAAAACAAAAATGAGGATGTAATAATGCTTTTGTATCGCTTCATGGTATGACAGCACCTCGAATGTGTTCAATTCTGGTCGCTGCATCTCAAAAAAGATATAGTGGAATTAGAAAAGGTGCAGAGAAGGGCAACAAAAATGATAAAGGGGATGGGACGACTTCCCTATGAAGAAAGGCTAACGCGGCTAGGGCTCTTCAGCTTGGAGAAGAGGCGGCTGAGGGGAGATATGATAGAGATCTATACAATAATGAGTGGAGTTGAGCGGGTAGATCTGAAGCGTTTGTTTACGCTTTCCAAAAGTACTAGGACTAGGGGGGCATGCGATGAAGCTACAATGTATTAAATTTAAAACGAATTGGAGAAAATATTTCTTCACTCAACATGTAATTAAACTGAAATTCGTTGCCAGAGAATGTGGTAAAGGCGGTTAGCTTAGCGGAGTTTAAAAAAGATTTGGACCATTATTAAATGGACTTGGGGAGCATCCACTATTTCAGGAATTAGCAGTACAGAATGTTTTGTACTTTTTTGGGATCTTCCCAAGTATTTGTGACCTGGATTGGCCACTGTTGGAATCAGGATGCTAGGCTTGATGGACCTTTGGTCTTTCCCAGTATGGCAATACTTATGTACTAAAAGTCTATAGATCATTATTAAATTGACTTGGGGAAAATCCACTGCTTATTTCTGGGCTAAGCATCATAAAATGTATTGAGCTTTTCTGGGATCTTGCCAGGTATTTGTGACCTGGATTGGCCACTGTTGGAAACAGGATGCTGGGCTTGCTGGACCTTTGGTCTGTCCAGTGTGGCAATACTTATGTACTTTTGTCCTTGATTGGTATCCTGCTCTACCAGGTGAAGGCTACCCATAATCTAATGTTCTGGAGCCCAGCAATCTTACTGTACCATTTACTGGACAAAGAAAAATATTGACTAGCAGAAGGCAGCACCAACCCCCTGTAAAAGAAGTGATGTCTGCCCTGAACTTTATTCTATCTCCATCTGCTTTGAGGCAGATATAGTCCACGTATATAGCATGAATAAGTTCTTATTTAGTTGAATCCATTCTTCCTTCCACTTGCATATTATTTCCTGTGCCACTGACTGCCACATTATCCCAAAGCACAATAGATCCACCTCATGCTTAATAGCGGACATGTGCTCTTTTCAACAAATGCTTCACCCTTTTTTCTCTATGTATCTTGCACGCTTGTGGCTAAAAGTTCAAATTTTCATTTCTTCGGTCCAAAGAACTCGGTTCCAAAATGCTAGAGGCTTTTCAAGTTTTTTTTCTTTTCTTTTTTAAAGCCTTCCCTTGTTTTGTAAGGGCAATCTAGCTTCATTTTTAAATGTTCAGATAGCTCAGTAGAAGAGCCCATGCCTGCTTAAACAAACATCACAAGCTGAGAAATTACAAGGCCCAGAATTTATTCAGTGGTAGCACTGTCTTCACTGAAAGGCTAACAAGCCACTAAAACTTTGAAAATAAAAAGTGAACAAGATCAATCTGTGGGAAAAAAAAACTGCAGTTATATTTTTGACTCAATATATCTGTTTTCTTTTGTTTTGCTTTTTTAACTGCCTTTCATGGTAGAGCTTTGTTTCTACATTTGTTTATAAAAGTTTAGGTATCCTGATCAAATTGCATGCTGCCATGAATCCCTAAATGTTCAGATGCTGACACAGTACAAGTTAAAAATCATTAAAAAAATAATTACTGTTATCTCTGAAACATCTGTACAACTTCTGCACTTTACACTAAAGCTGTGCAAAAATGAAAATAAACCTTTACTAGATCTGAAAATAAATCAATTTTGAACAGAAGTTACACATTTTGTAGACTGAATGCTCTCAATTGTACATATGTGATTTCCTTCCACAGATAGGTATGTTATTCCACAAATATTTCATGATTAAATGTTTAAAAATTTAACCAAAATTTGACCTGCTGGCGCTGCGAGACCTCTTTGGAGCAGAGTAGCTTTTAGAAGGTGTTCTTGACCTCTTTTCTTTACTCCTTTTATCATCCCTCTCTCTGGATCTCTCTCTTTCTTTGACCTTCACTTTATTCTCTTTGTCTTTTTTCTTATCACTGTGGAAAAACAGAATGCAGGCAGTGTGAAATCCTACTCCCATTCTTCTAAATGCACACACATTCCTTCCACAATAGTAGATAAAGTTTTTTGATCCAAGAAGAACTTCATTTCTCAAATGCTTGCTAACAGCTGTGCAGAATTAACCTAAATTTTATATCCTGTCAGGCAGGAGCTACTCACAATTTACAACTGTGCAAGACTGAATTTTAAACAGAACATGACAAACAAAGCCTGTAAACTTCAGAGCCGACTCAAGATGGTCTTGGTCATGGCGAGGAAGCTGGACAGTAATTCCAATGATACATAGATGATGATGATGACGACAGCTAAGGACCAATTTGGACTGTCACAGTTTCTAATTTTCTACCACTCTGGGTATTTGAACATATACATGCTTTACAAAAAAAAAAAAAAGTCTTTAAGTAGCTTGGTTGCTATTAGTCCACCTGGATGTATAAATATTAATAAAAACAAAAGAGAGGACCTAAGCTGATACCTTATTGGACTAACTTAAGTGACCTGCTGAGCAAAAAGTACCAAAGTGGGATTACAAGTAACAGAGATAAAGGCTATAAAAGTTTGGAAGGGCAACTTTCATTTCTGAAAATTTTGTGTACTATATATAGGGTCAGTAGAATTGGACTATACAATTTTTTTCACTACTTTGATGTTTTTCATGTTCAACAGCCTAAAAACTGCAGTTTTGAGGCTGCTGAACTGCAGATATCTGCAGGCTGCAGATATCTAAAGTGCGGTATGTGATTTCTGGGGTTACTTTTTTTTTATTGATAAACATTTCTTGTTTTTTTAGAGATATAGTCCATACCGGAGGCTGAAATTTTGCAGAATTATGCAGTTGATATCTCTATCTTGTGGTTTAAATAAGTCACGTACCCCAATTTTGGTATCTTTCCACTCAGCAGGTCACATATATATTTTACTAGTCTTTTGGAGCTAAAACCCTTAACCTGGTATCAGACAGAATAAAAAAAAAAAAATCTTCAAACCTTTATACTTTTTTCACAATGTGTTTAAAAATATTGTTCAAAATGCATTAACGGACGTCAGCTCCAGGAATGGCAGCATGGGGCTGAAGCTCTGGACGAGCGGTTTTAAAAGTACTAAAATACTTCCAAGTTGGGACCGGTCGGGAGCATTGGAAGGACCGGGCAGCATCCCTGTAGACATCGGAGACTGCTGACCGGGGCTGCGCTCAATCTGAAGGAGCGGAAAGGACGGAGGTGGTGATCGGGTCTGTGGGCAGTCTGGGGAAAACACGTGGCTTTGTGGAGGGCCAAGGTGGAAAGTCGAAGCAGCAGTGGCGAAAAAGGAATCGGGCCTTGCATCACGGAGACCCCAGCCGGAATAGTCCGGAATCCGGGTGGCCGACGCGTTCCCGAGGGCTGCTTTAAAGCAGAGGAGAACTCGGAGCGCAAGTGTTGTCAGGAGCAGTGGGAACGGCAGCCTTTTAGTCTAGATTTTTGCTCTAGACGACCGGGCGGTGGCTCTTGGAATTCCCCTGGCCTTGGTGGTAGCAGGGTGCGGCTATCTCCTTCTGCTCCTTGGGACCTGGGACAATGTGAGAGGTGAGAGAGGCAACGTGGGGAAGAGGACGAGTGGGCACGGGCCAAGAAGTGGCTGACAGTGTGCTTGGATCAGGTTTCATCTGCCTGATAGGAATTCAGTAAATAAAAAACAAAAAAGGAAGGAGATGAAGTCGCGGACCGAGATGGCAGCCTAGGCGTGGAGCTCCGTCGGGGCATGATTTGGAGTGAGCTAATCCCATAGAATTAAGCGGCATCCAGAGGTGTGAATTGAAGGGGAAAGGTCCCTAAGGAACGCCACTGAAGAAGGGACTGGAAAGATTCCGTTATTCGACGGAGCAGGGCAAGAAAATGCCAGAGGCGTTGGTGGGGCCGGAGCAGAGTGGAGTAAAGATGGCAGCGAGTCTGGCGGTGGCTGGGGAGGAGCACGCTGAGGGGGGTCTTCAGACTGGTGAATCCTCGAAAACGGACATAGTGGCTTGGTTTCAAGATCTGAAGGCTGATCTGGCAGGGGTGCGAAAAGATATACAGACTGCCCTGAGAGAAATTAGGGCTGAAATTCGTGATTTGGGAACGCGCGTCAGAGAGGTGGAGGAGGGGATGGAGAATGTCAAGCAAGACATGGGGAAACTACATAAAGGGGTGAATGCGGACATGTGGGGACTACAACTAAGGGAGCAGGTGGAAGACCTGGAGAATAGGTTGCACTGCAATAACCTGCGATTTAAAGGAATCCCTGAATCGGATATATTTAGCAATTGTGAAGCAGTGATTCGAGAACTGTATGGGTTCATTTTGAATGCTAAGGACGGAGGCCAATTGCCAGACCATTGCATCCAGAGAGCGCTTAGAGTGGCTGGTTCGCAGCGGGAAAATAGCCAGAGGGACATTGTGGTGTGTTTTGCCAATTTTTCCCAGGAAGGAGAAGATATTGCTCAAAGCAGCAAAAAGAAATTATTTGGAAAAACTGTAAGATTGCAGTGTTCCAAGATTTGGCTTGGACCATGCTGCAAAAACGTATATCCTTCCGAGAAGCCACGAGATTTATGAGGTCAAAGGGGATCCAGTCTAAGTGGCTTTTCCCATTTGGGATGTGGCTAACTGTGGATGGCAAATCACGTAAAGACCCCGGATGAGGCATGGTCAGCACTGCATTCTTTGGGGTGCAAAGATGTTCCAGCTCAGGAGTTAAGGGAGGCTTGTCAGGGAACCCAGAGCAGATTCAGCATGGCAGAAAGTGGTGGATCGAGGGAAGACTTCTAACATGCAAGCTTCCTGAAGGAGTACAGATTTGTGTGGAATTGTGGTGAATTGCTTGAATCAGTGGGGAGGTTGGGTGGAGGAGTGGGGGACATATGAATGTACTGGATGTGAGTGTAAGTAGGACGATGGGAGGGACAGGGATTAGCTTTGGAGAGGTTAAAGCCCTGGGAGTGTTCGTTGTTTCCTCGTGGGATGGCTAATTTACTGATAGAGAGATCCGCTACAGGGAAGGGTAGGATGGGGGAGGGAATGGGGGTAAGTTGGAGCAGAGGAATGTGGGTTGGGCGCAGGGGGAGGGCAGAGATTGTCTATGGGGGAGAGGGGACAAGGGGAGGGGGAGGGAGAGGTAGGGGAAGGGAGGGGAGAGACTCTACTGGTGGGTACATGGAATGTAAACGGGCTAAATAATCAGGGGAAACGCAGTAGAGTAAAGCATCAGGGTTAGATGTGTACTCGGCAAGGTTTTATAAATGCTTTGTGGAGGAGTTGGGAGACCTCTTGGTGAGGGTGGGAAATGTAGCTTTGGAGGGTAGTGGGCTTCCAGTGTCTATGTCTGAGGCTGGGATAACGGTTTTGCCTAAGCCTGGGAAAGATCCTGTGGTTTGTGGAGCTTATAGGCCTATTTCACTTTTGAATGTGGATGCAAAGATAATAGTCAAGGTTCTGGCTAACAGGTTGGCTAGGGTGTTGCCAACTTTGATCCATATAGGTCAATCTGGGTTTATCCCGAAGAGACAGGTAGGGGATAACATAAGGCGTACTCTTCATTTAATATGGGAGGCACAAAGATCTCGGCCTAGTACAGATTTGTTGGCTATAGATGCAGAGAAAGCTGTGCTGCAGGGGGGGGAAGGGTGAAGAGTTCTGATACGCTGTGCTCCATGTATAGTTTGCCTGTGGGGATATTTTTCCCTATATACAGATTCAACATTTTGTGGGGACATTGGGTTGGGAGGGGGGAACCCTCAAGAGACGGAAAGTCTGGAAATCTGTGCCTTCTGTTGAGGAGGGTTCCCAGACCAATATCAGTGATATATAAATTTTTAAGGGGGTATGATCCCAGACCATTTGGTTTCCAGGAAGAAAGATTTATTTTTTTATTATATTTATTTATATTTTACCAATAAAGTACAAAGATACATCTCTGAGGAAATAATACAAAGCAAAAAGGAAACATTTTTAAAAGAAATTACATCACTCATTTTTTTGTAGTCCACATTAAGGAGATCCAAGATGTCCTAAAAAGAAAAACCAATGGGAGTTGGAATCATAATAAGAATATTTCAATAACACTATATATGGCTCACTCATTTTACTTTAGCCCTATTAAGGCTATTAGGCTTGTCCTATATCCCTTCTGGTCTTCAAAAAGTCACTCAATTGATTAACATCGTAGAAAACATATTTCTTATCTTTAAATATTACTAAGCATTTACATGGAAATCATAATTGAAAACGAGCCTGCAAAGAGAGTATTTCTTGTTTCAACTCTAAGAATTTCTTTCTCCGCTGTTGTGTCCATTTAAAAATATCTGGGAAAATAGAAATTTTCCCTCCTAGAAAGTCCACCTTAGATTTTTGAAAATAAACTTTTAACAGTGCTTCTTTATCTTGAAGAAAAAGAAATTTCACAAGAAGTGCAGATCTCTTTTTAATTTCTTCACTAGATTGCTCTAGAAAAGCAGATAAATCCAAAGCTTCTAAGTTTTCTTTTGATTGAGCTTGAACTTCCTGATCCTGTAAAATATCTTGCTTTACAGGTAAATAAAACAGTTTTTGAACAGGTGGAAGAATCTGCTCCAAATATTTAAATTCTTCTTTCAAGAATCTGAAGAACATCTCTCTCGGTGACATCAAATCACTCATAGGAAAGTGTAAGATTCTAAGGTTTAGACTCCTCATGGTATTTTCTAAGTTTTCAATTTTTCTACTAATCAGCAGTTTGTCACTCACTACCTGAGTATGAACCTCTCGTAGTTTTTGTAATTCCACCTCAGTATTAGTTTGTTTAGCTGATAGGGCTTCCAAATCGCTTTTCATATCTTTTATTTGAGTAGCGTTGTTCAAAGATACTGTAATAAATGATAGACAGACCTTATGAAGGTTTTCTAGGGCAGTCCATATAGCCTCCAGCGAAATTTCGGCCGGTCTCATCAGCGGTTGAGTTGCCGCAAGATATAGCAAAGTTTCAGCCAAGGTAATATCTTTCTGTTTCGGTTCAACCGCGATGGCTCGAGATTGCTGGTCACCTTCCATTTTCTTCCCGCCATCGATTTTTCACCAGAGACCTGCCTCCCTTTCGGAGATATTCCTACTTCACTCTCCGGAACAGGAACTCCAGTAGGCCGTGGGAATGGAGGGGTTAATGGGCCTGCCAGGCTAAGCAAAAAATCGCTCTCCAAGCCTGTGCTCTCCCTCGCACTGGCAGCGGAAGCGCCCAAAAAAGTCGAAGCCAGGAAAGTAGAGATTGATGTTTGCCGAAGTCCAGGGGTATCCCCACCCTAGGAAGAGGAGGTCCCTTGGGTTTCCCTTTTCTTTTCGGCATGCTTCACTAGAGATTCAGAGGCAAAAAGTATGCAAAATTAAGAAAAACCTAAGCGTTCTTTAGGGAGCTAGCGTCTCTGCTTCCTATCCGTCGGCCATCTTGGATCTCTCTCCGCCACGTGAGGAAGATTTAAATTGCTGCTTTTCTGATCAGGAATGGGGAGTTATTTGTGGGGAGGTTCAGAAAGCTTCAGTATGTGTTTTGGTGCAGGAAAATGCTTATAAAGTCTTAAGCAGATGGTATTACACACCGGAGAGATTGAAGCAGATGTATCCGGGTGCATCAGATTTATGCTGGAGGTGTAATTCACAAAGGGGCTCCTTCCTACACATATGGTGGGGCATGCCCCAGGGTGGTTTTTTTTGGCAAACGGTTATGAAAGCATTAGTAAAGCTGATTGGTTCGTCTTTGGCAGAAACTTAGGGTGACTGCAGAGGACTACTCTGTTGTGATGAAACTTGAAGTAAGGAGCGTTCACTACCAAGGCTTGAAGCTCACTGACCCTATGAGCTGAATTAACAGCCACCAAGAAAATGACCTTCCAGGTCAAATACTTCAGATGGCAGGAATTCAGTGGCTCAAAAGGAGGCTTCATCAGCTGGGTGAAAACGACATTGAGATCCCATGACACAGGTGGCGGTTTGACTGGGGGCTTTGACAAAAGCAAACCTCTCATGAATCGAACAACTAAAGGCTGTCCAGTAATAGGCTTATCGTCTACACGTTGATGAAAAGCACTAGTTGCACTAAGATGGACCCTTACAGAGTTAGTCTTGAGACCAGACTCTGACAAGTGTAGAAGGTATTCAAGCAGGGTCTGTGTAGGACAAGAGCGAGGATCTAGGAACTTGCTGTCACACCAGTAAGCAAACCTCCTCCATTTATTATGTTTCAACGATTTTTATTGGTGATATATAAAACTTCACACAAACAAAAAATTGAGCAATACTGCAACAATCTCTACACACTTCAAGTTATAACCCCCAAGTGCTCAAATATGTACAAATACTTATATCATCCTTTTTTTATATTTTTCCCGCCCTTTCCCCCCTTACTCCGCCCATCCCCTCCCCTAACTTCCCAGCATCGTTCTAATTCTTCAAATTTTGGATGGCACATACATTAAATACAACTTATCTCGCATGGCTTAGTAAACATTGCCCACAATACTCTTAGATAATCGAGAGATCTTATTTCCACCTCAACACAGTATATCATGATGCCTTGGCACCTTCCCTTGTGTGTCCCTCTTATGACTATTTCCCATTAATGTCTAAAAAAAAAAAAAAGGGGGGGGGGCCCATCCGTTTAGAGGCGCAACTGCTACTTTTCCTGACAATCCTCTATTGGTTAAAAACAGAGCATCCTGACCCTACTTCACCAGTCTTCTAACTAGAAGGAATTCCAAAGCAGACTTCTGGCTCGGTGCGGAAGGGATTCAGCATAAACATCCCATACTGCTTGAAATAATTTCAATCTTTTGGGGGTTTGTCTAGCATATTGTCTTTCTAAAAGCATCAGCGCATGGAATCGGTTCCTCCATGTCCAGAAAGATGGCGCTTCTTCCCCCACCCACACTCCTAAGATCACTTCCTTCCCCAGAAGTCCCGCTTTCCTAATGAGCAGAGTAGCTGATTTTTTTCCTACCTTAAATGTTTCATATTTATCCAACAACACCGCTTCCATGGATAGCAGTATGTCAAATCCCAACAACCTCTCCAAATATCCAAACACTGCTCTCCAAAAGACCTGGGTCAACCTACATTCCCAAAAAGAGTGAAAAAAGGAGTTTGATCCCTGTTTGCATTTTTGACATACCAGGTTCTCTACCGCTCCTATCTAAAATAGTCGGTCTTGCGTAAAATAAGCCCTGTGTATTATTCTAAAATGGCACTCCCTCAGGGTTGCATTCACTGTAATCTCAGGGATTCTTTTAATTAATTTCAATGGCTCTATTTCCTTACCTAAACCCCGGACATCACGTTCCCATCTAGTAGTAAGATCTATAAATATACTGTATTGGGATTTCAGCTGTAGTGCTTTATGCAATCCTGATATCGACAGGCCCCCCCTCCTGAAACTTCTCAAAAAAGGCCTGAATTCTCTCTCCCAATGATGGGATTATGGCCCTCTGATCTAAAGAAGACACATAATGTCAGAGTTGTAAATAAGCCATCCTATCTCTCTGCTCTGCTATTTCCCTCCTCAGCAGTTCCTCCCATGTTATCATTCTGCCCTCCGAGCCTAACACAAGTTGTAATATCGTAATTCCTTTCGCGGCCCATCTACTGAAACTAGCATTGTCTTTGCCTGGCAAAAACTGCACGTTCCCTGTTATCGGCAGCTGATCAGACATATCCGCCCGACCCCCTAGAAGCAATACCAAACATCTCCAAGATTGACGTAACGATTTTTTTTTTTTTTTTTTTTTAAATATGTTTATTGAGGAACAGGACAACCACATGCGACACATTACCTTAAAAGTCATAACCTTTCCATACAGAGTTACATATGAACATCAAACTTTAATCACACTCGTCCGCAGTTCCTTTGGCAACACACGTCGTGGGCAATGCATTAAAGAGTTACCATGCCAGGGGGAATAAAACGCCGCTTCATAGCTTCTAGGGGTGTAACTCTGTTCTTCCAAGATCCAGTCTCCTAAATGACGAAATAGGCAAGCATAATTATATAAAGAGAGATCCGGGACTCCCAGTCCACCATATTTCCAGGAACCTAACAGATACTTAAATTGCATTCTAGGTTTCTGGCCTCCCCAACAAAATAAGGATATCATCCTTTGTAAACTTTTAATGTCTCTTTTCAGCAATCTAATAGGCAACATCTGTACAATGGGAATAACACCATGTTGAACAGTTGTATTCTTCCACCTATCGACAGAGGAAATTGCCACCAATTCGCCATTGTTGATTTACAGTGATCCAGCAAAGATGTGATATTTACTTTATAAAGCCTTTCAGTGTTACCTGTTAGTTGAATCCCAAGATACCGAAATGATGTAAACTCCCACTTGACCGGAAAGGAACCCACCCAATCCTCTCCTGTTGCCGACCTAGTAGGCATAGCTATGGATTTGTCCAAATTAAGGCAGAAACCTGAATAATCCCCATATTCCTTCAGACAGTCCATCAATGCTGGAAAAGACACCCGTGGATCTGTCATATGTATTAGTAAATCGTCTGCAAAAGCCAAAATTTTGAATATATGAGAGCCTATCCGCACACCTTTGATGTCAGGAGTGTTCATCATATCCCTTATCAGGGGGTCCAGAGTCAATATAAAGAGCATGGGTGACAATGGGCATCCCTGTCTAGTCCCACGATGAATCTCAAACTCTGAATCCGGGCTCGGGGGGAATTGTATAACGTCCGAAGTGCCGCTAAGAAAATAGAAATTCCCAGTATACTCTAACGCTTTCTCCGCGTCCAGGCTCACTAATAATGATGATGCCTGCGTCCGTTCCACAAATTCCATAGAGACCAGGAGTTTCCGAAAATTACGTGCTACTGTTCGCCCCGCCACAAATCCCACCTGCTGTTCCGAAATCAATCTTGGGAGCAATTTCGTCAGTCTGTTAGCCAATATCTTTGCAAAGAACTTAGTTTCTGCATTCAGTAAGGAAATAGGTCTATATGAGGATGGCTTTTCTGGGTCCCTTCCCGGTTTCAATAGCAAAACTATGAGCCAATTGAAGAGTCTGTGGAAGTGTTCCTTTCTCTATTATCTGTGTGAAATAGGACTGCAGTGTTGGGAGAATTGAGGAAGATAGCAATTTATAAAATTCGGCTCGGTGCCTTATACAAGGCACTCTGCTGAATCACTAAGCCTACTTCCTCCCTCATTATTGGCTGATTACGTTTTTTAATTTTCTTTCTCGCTCATCTTCGGCAAATCTAAATTCTCTAGGTATAGACCACCATCCATGGACTGTTCTAGTGGCCTTCCTTATAACTTTTGGTAGTAGTGGTGGAAAACTTTAGCTATATCCTTATCTGTATGTACTAAGCAACCATCTTTTTTTCTATTTGAGCAATGATATGTGTCCCTCCTGATTGCTTTATCAAATGTGACATAAGCTTTCTTGTTTTATTGCCATGCAGAAATAGTTGATATTGATAATATTTCATTGATTTCTTCGCCCTTTCATGTAACAGCTCATTTAAAGTGGTCTGAAGCGTAAGCAATAGGCTACAAACCTGCGTAGTGGGTCGTTCCCCGTATTGAACTCTAATCTTAGCTACCTATTTTTCTAGGCGCAGAATCTCCCTATCTCTAGATTTCTTTTTAAAGGATGAGTAAGCCAGCACCTCCCCGCGTAATACTGCTTTTGCAGCTTCCCAATATAAGACCCTTTGAATTCTGCATTATGAAATTGATATTCTTCCCATTTCTTCAATAAATGTTCCTTGAACATCGTGTCCCTATAAAGTTTCTGAGGAAAACGCCACATAAAATGTTTCCCTCCCTCTTCCCATATTCTAATTTGCACCACACCAAGGCATGATCGGATATAGCGTACGGGCCAATTCCTGCGTCCACTACCTGTGTGAATAATCCCCTCGAGAGTAACCAGTAGTCAATCCTAGACTGAGTTCCATGAGCTCTACAATGATGTGTATAATCTCTGTCACTGGGGTGTAAAGCTCTCCAAACATCTAACAGCTCCAAACATATAACCGCTTAATCCCCTTATCCGCTATATTGCCCCCTTTTCCTTCCGCTCTAGATCTATCCAAAGAGGGTTCATGCACCATGTTTAGATCTTCCCCCATGACAATAGGTAGGTCCATCATCCCTGCTAGTTTACTTATCAACCCCTTCATCCATTTATTGTCATAGATATTCGGCCCATGTGCATTACATAATATTAATAGTTTTTTGTTCAAGAGCACTTTAAGTATCATGTATCTGCCCTGTGGGTCCTTCCACGTCTGTTGTATTACTAAGTCTAGCCCCCTCCGCACCAACACCAAAAGTCCCGATTTTCGGCCCATGGCCGGTGATTCCGCTATCTATCTGCTATCTGTCATACCCACCATCGTTTGAACTTCAGATGTTCAACGGTTGGTAGGTGAGTTTCCTGCAAGAACACTATGTCCGCCCTATTGAGATTTAATGTCTGCATAATTTTCTGTCTTTTAATAGGTGAAGATACTCCGTTTACATTCCAGAATATTAATTTAACCGTTTTCATAACATTTCTCCCCACGCATCTTATTCTCAATCCAGTATATTTTGATCGCCAGCAAGCCGTCCCAGCAAGCGGCCTCCCAGCCAATCCACTAGAATTAAAGAACATAGGAGCGCTCTAAAGAATAAATCATTAGAAAAACCACTAGTAGCACATTCACTGGCTTTTGACCATAAATTTGAAGAGTATAAATTTTGTGCTATTTATGTGTATAAGAACAAGTGGAGAGGTGGTTCAGCAGATACATTTTTGTTACGAAAAGAGCAAGAATTTATCTATAACTTAAATACCCTTCATCCACATGGCTTAAATGCCGACACAGATTTGTCTGTTTTTCTATAACCTCTTATGATAGCTGCCTTTTAAGAATTAATATCATATTATATGTAAGATAGGCATCTAAGACATCCACCATACATCTATTTTTATTTTTATTACTTAGTGTATTCGCTATGTCATTCAGATTTTTTATTCAAAATTCATTCACTTTATATTTATTCGAATATTTTTCACTTTTTAAATAAAAAGGAAAATTATATTAGTAGCACGCCGCTGTCAACTGGTGCTCTTTCAATAAAGGGGGTGCCAATAATGGCACGTCGCTATTTATTTAATTATTTTTTCAGATGCTCCGTTTGAATCAGTGACGTTTTTTGACCTCTGACCTTTTTAGTTTCGTTTCGCCGGCTATTTAACCTTCCCCCTTTTTATATATAAAAAATAGAAATACAGGCAAGATTAATCCATTAAAAGGATAATATTTTACACTACCCCTTAGCCATCCAAATTCTTTTTAAGTAAGCTAGAGTAACAAATATTGTGACGTCATCAGCTATGTCATTCAGATTCATTCACTTTATATTTATATCAAAATTCATTCACTTTATATTTATTCGAATATTTTTCACTTTTTAAATTAAAAGGAAAATTATATTAGTAGCACGCCGCTGTCAATTGGTGCTCTTTCAATAAAGGGGGTAAGTGCCAATAATGGCACGTCGCTATTTATTTAATTATTTTTTCAGATGCTCCGTTTGAATCAGTGACGTTTTTTGACCTCTGACCTTTTTAGGTTCGTTTCGCCGCTATTTAACCTTCCCCCTTTTTATATATAAAAAATAGAAATACAGGCAAGATTAATCCATTAAAAGGATAATATTTTACACTACCCCTTAGCCATCCAAATTCTTTTTAAGTAAGCTAGAGTAACGAATATTGTGACGTCATCAGCTATTAAAGATACTCTTATATCTATATGTTTTAATATATTCCGTTGTTGAATATACTTCACTTTACATGATCCATTCTTTCCTCGGTTGTCAGTATATATTATTGATCCCAAATACAAAATATTGCAGGACCATCGCATCCTTGAGGCTGACCTATGACCCCCCGTTTCCTGTCTTAAGCTTCCTCTGTTTGCTGTGAGCTTTTTTCAGCAAACCCAGAGATACGCGACCGAAGCGCTGGCTTTATGTAAGTAGAATTTTTGTTTTAATGCTCTTTCAATGGCGAATTTGAAATTGAAATTGAGTTAAACAAATAAGCTGTCACCATCGATCTTTTTATAAACCAAGCACAGAATTACGTTATCGATTATACATAGAGACAAATACATTACTGTCTCCACCTCTTTTTAGATCAGTGGACCATGTTTTGAAATCTCTGACTCAGCTGTTTTTTTCCAAACCAACCCTTGATGCATGTGAGTCCAATACATTTTTTATAATAAGTCTGGTTCTTCATTTTAGTATATAATATTGATACTTACTCATACAAATCTTTTTAAATTAACAGGATTTCTACAGTTTGCCTTAGATTTGGCAACAAAGGATTTTCTGTATAGGTGGGTGTCTTAGCCTATGTCAATCTAATTTATTCTTATGTATACATAAGGTATAGCTGTTCCTTTTCTTTTGAGTTCTATTTTATCAATATTTGATATAATTTTAGATGATGTTTTCTATATATGTATTGCCCAAGCGATAAGTGGTATATATAGGGCATGTTTTATGAGATACATATGATTTTAAATTTATGTATGTATATACATGATATATCTGTTGTACGTGCATATACATGTATGTGTATATATTTTATATGTTACCTAGATATGTAATAATATAGCAGATTATTCACCAATTTTATTTATTTTTTTAAATATCTTTTATAGCCCCTGAAGCAGCCCAGATGGGCGAAACACGGCCTGTGTCGGGCTGTTTGTACTCATATAAATATTGTTGCATTGTTTAAATAAATTGCATTTCATTTCCACACGATCTGCTCTTTTTGTTTTCCATCTTGGAGTTTGCAGACCGTCTGCCTTCGTGCTTTCATAGACTCAGGTAAGCCTACCAGCCGTAAGTTCCCACGCCTTGATCGGTTTTCCATATCATCCGATTTTTCTTCAAGGGATTTCACTTTGTCTTGTAGCACTGTCGTCAGCGTGGTTAATTGTTGTACCC
This sequence comes from Microcaecilia unicolor, assembly GCF_901765095.1. Classification (NCBI taxonomy): domain Eukaryota; kingdom Metazoa; phylum Chordata; class Amphibia; order Gymnophiona; family Siphonopidae; genus Microcaecilia; species Microcaecilia unicolor. The sequence goes on along the minus strand of NC_044032.1, from coordinate 109,901,023 downwards.
GATCTTCTAGGTCGAAAACCCGCTGACAACAGGTCGCGAATTCACCTTTTAGCGCTGCCAGATTCCCATCCACGCTATCTAATTTAGTGGATACAAATTGCACTTTTTTATCCAGCGAAGCATCAATGGCCTGGGTTACTTCGGCGACTACTTCAGCCACCCACGCGGAACTGACCGATGGACTTCCCTTGCTACCCGCCGCCATCTTGGCTTCACTTTTGGCTGGTTTCTCCTTCTCCCTTCTTGCCGTTTTTGTCATCATAAGTGCTAGTGGAGGGCTTTGTCGTTTCCTCACAACTTGCTGATATGTCTCCACCACACAAACTGCTTCGTAGTCGCTTCAAAGGAGCATGGGGTGTTGGGTTCTTCCGGGTTGAAGCGGAAGCTTCTCTCTCCGACGTCTTCTTTCTTAGCTCGACATCACTTGACCACCTCTTCCATTTAAAAGAGTAACACCTCTTCATGTTATCTTTCTTGGAAGCAAGCAAGACTCGGGAGACACCCTGAGAAAGACCCAAGGAGGCGAATTCTACACTCTCAACATCCAGGCCGTGAGAGCCAGAGTCTGGAGGCTGGGATGCAGAAGCACCCCCTCGTTCTGAGTGATGAGGGTTGGAAAACACTCCAATCTCCACGGTTCTTCGGAGGACAACTCCAGAAGAAGAGGGAACCAAATCTGATGCGGCCAAAAAGAAGCAATCAGAATCATGGTTCCGCAGTCTTGCCTGAGTTTCAGCAAAGTCTTCCCCACCAGAGGTATGGGAGGATATGCATAGGCCTGTTCCCCAATGAAGGAGAAAGGCATCGGACGCTAGTCTGTCGTAGGCTTGAAGTCTGGAACAGAACTGAGGGACCTTGTGATTGGACTGAGTGGCAAAAAGATCCACCGAGTGGGTGCCCCACGCTTGGAAGATCTTGCGTACCACGCCCAAGTTGAGTGACCACTCGTGAGGTTGCATTATCCTGCTCAACCTGTCGGCCAGACTGTTGTTTATGCCTGCCAGATATGTGGCTTGGAGAAGCATGACCAAAGCCACATCTGGACGGCTTCCCAACACAGGGGGCGAGATCCAGTGCCCCCCTGCTTGTTGATGTAGTACATGGCAACCTGGTTGTCTGTCTGAATTTGAATAATTTGATTGGACAGCCTATCTCTGAAAGCATTTAGAGCGTTCCAGACCACTCGCAGCTCCAGAAGATTGATCTGAAGACCCGATTCCTGGAGGGACCAAGCTCCCTGGGTGTGAAGCCCATCTACATATGCTCCCCACCCCAGGAGAGATGCATCCGTTGTCAGCACTTTTTGTGGCTGAGGAATTTGGAAGGGACGCCCCAAGGTCAAATTGGATCAAATTGTCCACCAGTGAAGGGAACTGTGAAAGTCGGTGGACAGCTGGATCGCATCTTCTAGACTCCCTGCAGCTTGATACCACTGGGAAGCTAGGGTCCATTGAGCAGATCTCATGTAAAGGCGGGCCATGGGCGTCACATGAACTGTGAAGGCCATATGGCCTAGAAGTCTCAACATCTGCTGAGATGCTCTGGCCATGGAAACTAGAGACAGAAGGTTGTCTGCTCTCGCCTCAGGGAGATAGCCATGAGCCGTCTGTGAATCCAGCATAGCTCCTATGAATTCTAGTTGTTGAACTGGAAGAAGATGGGACTTTGGGCAATTTATAACAAACCCGAGTAGCTCCAGGAGTTGGAGAGTCATCTGCATGGACTGTAGAGCTCCTGCCTCTGAGGTGTTCTTCACCAGCCAATCGTCAAGATAAGGGAACACATGCACTCCCAGTCTGCGTAGCGACGCTGCAACTACTGCCAGGCATTTTGTAAAGACCCTGGACGCAGACGCGAGATCAAAGGGTAGCACACAATACTGAAAGTGCTGTGTTCCCAGACGGAATAGAAGATACTTCCTGTGAGCTGGAAGTATCGGGATGTGTGTATAAGCATCCTTTAAGTCCAGAAAGCATAGCCAATCGTTTTCCTGAATCATGGGAAGAAGGGTGCCCAGGGAAAGCATACTGAACTTTTCTGGAACCAGGTATTTCTTCAGGCCCTTTAGATCTAGGATGGTACGCACCCCCCTGTTTTCTTTTGCACAAGGAAGTACCTGGAATAGAATCCCAGCCCTTCTTGCCCTGGTGGAATGGGCTCGACCGCATTGGCGCTGAGAAGGGCGGAGAGTTCCTCTGCAAGTACCTGCCTGTGCTGGAAGCTGAAGGACTGAGCTCCCAGTGGGCAATTTGAAGGTGTGGAAATCGAATTGAGGGAGTATCCTAGCCGGACTATTTGAAGAACCCACCGATCGGAGGTTATGAGAGGCCACCTTTGGTGAAAAAAGTTTAACCTCCCTCTGACCGGCAGATCGTCCGGCACAGACACTTTTATAGCGGCTATACTCAACTGGAGCCAGTCAAAAGCCCGTCCCTTGCTTTTGCTGGGGAGCTGCAGGGGCCTGTCTAGGCACACACTGTTGACGAGAACGAGCATGCTGGGGTTGAGCCTGAGAAGGCTGTTGATAAGGTAGATTGTACCTACGCTTATTGTAAGCATAGGGAGCAGTCCTCCTTCCCCTGAAAAAACGTCTACCTGTGGAGGTAGATGCTGAAGGCGTCCGATGGGAGAGTTTGTTGAGGGCGGTTTCCTTCTGGTGGAGCTGCTCTACCACCTGCACGTCCTTCTCACCAAAAATATTATTCTCCCCGGCAAAAGACATCCGCAAGCCGCTGCTGGGCTCGACTGTCCAGGTCAGAGGCACGCAGCCATGAGAGTCTGCGTATCACTACACCTTGAGCAGCGGATCTGGATGGAACATCAAAAGAGTCGTAAGCACCCCTGGACAGGAATTTATGACACGCCTTCAGCTGCCTGAGCACCTCCTGAAAAGGCCTGGCGTACTCCAGAGAAAGCTTGTCCACCAAGTCCGCCAGTAGCTTGACATTGTTCCGCATGTGGAAGCTCGTGTAGAGCTGGTATGATTGGATCTTGGACACGAGCATGGAGGACTGATAGGCCTTCCTCCCAAAAGGAGTCTAGAGTTCTAGATTCTCGTCCCGGGGGCTTTAATGGTTTCATCCAGTTCCTAATCAATGTCTCCTTAAGGACATTATGCAAAGGGACGGTGGATGATTCCTTAGGTGGCAAAGGATAGTCAAGGACCTCGAACATCTCGGTCCTGGGCTCATCCTCAGATACCACAGGGAAGGGAATTGCCACAGACATCTCCTGGACAAAGGAAGAGAAAGAAAGACTCTCCAGGGGAGAAAGCTTTCTCTCTGGCGAAGGAGTGGGATCAGAAGGAAGACCACAAGACTCCTCGGAAGAGAAATACCTGGGATCTTCTCCTTCATCCCACGAGGCATCCTCCTCGGTATTGGACAAGAGTTCTCGAACTGCAGTCCGAAACTGGGCCTGTCTCGACGCCGAGGAACCATGTCCTCGATGGCGATGTCGAGAAGTCGAGTCCCACACCAGTGACGATACAGCTTCCTCCAACGTCGTCGACAGGGAGTCGACCTGGGTGGCAGCCGACGCCGATACCTCACCACAGGCCCCGAGCCAGCTGCCGCTTCCAGCGACGGCACCAGGGCGCAAGCACCCCCAGTACCGGAGCAGACTGACGCAGCAGCCCTTCCAGCAAACCTGGAAGAATGGCTCGGATGCGTTCGTCTAGAGCTGCTGTCAAGGAAGGCTGTGGGGTCGATGCAGAAGCCGGTATCAGACGCAGTGGAGGCCTGGGAGGCGGTACTGGGCTGTCCTGAGATCGATGCATCGACACCTCCTGGATGGAGGGTGAGCGGTCTTCCCGGCGTTGACGCTTCATGGGTGCCGAATCCTTCGATGCACCGGAGCTCTCGGTACCGTGCCTCGGAGACAGATGTTCACCCGCACTCCTCGGTACCGACAAGGAGGACGTTGAATCCAGACGTCTCCTCGGGGTCGGGTCCAACAGTGATCGGTCCCGGTGGGCCTGCATATAAGGAGCCTTCGAGACAGGTGGAGACCCACTCGACGGCTCACTGCTCCCAGCATGTGGTGATGTCCAGACAGGCATTACCTGCGCTCCCGATGTTGATGCCATCCTCGGTGCCGATATCGACGACGCTGGTTGCAGTACCGACGCCGAAGAATCAGCAGGAGCTCCGAAAAGATGCTCCCTCTTCTCGATGCTTGGGTCCGCTTCTTCAATCTCAGACACAACTTACAAGCGTCTGGCCCATGTTCAGGCCCAAAGCACTGGGCGCATTACGCGTGCGGGTCAGTATTCGAGATAGACAGTTGGCACCGACCGCACTTTTTGAAGTCGCTGGGAGTCTTTGATTCTATGGGCGGAAAAATCGTGTCAGCGAAATCAAAAGGCTCGATTGTGCCAAAAAGAGGACACAAAAATGAGGCTTGCGTACCGCGACAAGAGACGAAAGGAAACCTAAAAGGGCTAAAATTTACTTGGAAAGAAAATAAAAGAAAACGGCGCTTTAAAACAAAAAGAAAGCGCAAACAGCACAAGAGAAGTTTCTCTGGGCCTGAGGGAGAGAGACCGTCACGCAGCCACTCTCCTCCACGGAAAAGAAGAAACTTAGCGGGAACGGACACGCGCGGGCGGGAAGACGGCCGCGCATGTGCGGTGGGCATGCCCCGCGCGCCGGATCCTCCTGCAAAGATCCAGAATTTACTTGGAAAGTTCTTACGTTTCCTGAGCTGCTGTGGACGCCGACCCATCAGTGAGAACAAGCAGCCTGCTTGTCCTTGGAGAATAGTATTATAGGAAGAGACAGCCTCATTGGCAGACTTGGATAACATAGTGGTAGAGAAGAGATTTGAAACACTGGAAGACAAAGTAGGAGGGCCAATAGCCTGAAGATTTCTAAATGTATTGGTTAAGATTGGATGGGACTGGGGAGGAGGGTGTTTAAGTGTGAAAGTTATCACATGATGGTTAGAGAGGAGATAAGGTCAAGACAGTGGCCATTCTGGTGAGTGGGGGTAGTGCAGCACAGTTGAAGATTGAAGGAGGATGTTAAAGCGAGAAACTGAGAAGCATAAGAGTTAGAGGGATCAGACCAAACTAGACCAGAAATATGGCATCAAGACTATCTAGCAATATTTCATGATCTACCAGATCAAACACCGAACAGTAGAAAGGTCATGTTTTACTTACCCCCCTCCTGAAATGCAGGGAAAAGTTGTTCTATCAGTATTTCCAATTATGGGCTTTTCTGTCGAGAGAAGCTTAGGACTAATCTAGAAAGGACACCATCCAGTAAAAGGAACCCTCTTTAAATGGGGTGAGAAGGGAAATTTGCTTTTGGATCTGTACGAGGCTCTGGAGCATACTACTATAGCAGTTGATTCGAATTCTGAGCAAAAATGGGAAGAGTGGTTGGAAAAACTGGTGAAGGAGAGCTGGATGCAGATCTATCGCTATGTGGATTGCTGTACACCCATTACTAAACTTCAAACACACACAGTTTATATTAGTGGCAAGGGGCTACTGGATGCCAGTGATGAGAGAAATGCAGGGGGGATGGGGGGGGGGGGGGGGGGGCAAGAGCTCTGCTGGTTGTAGAGGAAAATGCATATGTAGTAGGCATGCCCCAAAATTAGGAAATTCTGGGAGATACATTAAGAAATGGACTGGGTGTGACTGGAGAGATAGCCCAAAACATTGCCTCATTGAAGCTGATGTAGAGGTGGAAAATAAGGAGGAATCTGATCGACATCCTGTTCATCTTTTGTAGCTGGCGGCTAAGGTGGCAAGACTGAGAAACTGGAGAAATGTGGAAGCCCCAGTGTTGGGAAAATGGTTAGTTGTCTGTGAGGAAATGCAATTCTATGACAAAGTAATGTCATAAGTATTAGCCAACGTGAGGAGACAAAAATGGAAGTATAACTTAAGAGGGGATATAATTTGGCTTCACTGTGTAATATCGGAATAAGTAGAATCCAAAATCCACAATAGTCCAAAAACAATTCTACAATCAACTTTGAGTGTTCAAGAGTAGATGGAAATCAAATGAAAAAATAGTGGAGAAAAAAAGACCTCAGTAAATACCGGATACACCTCTTTGTAAAGGACACGCATTTTAAATAGAGAGGGAACCTCTTAATCATTAGTCTTCTAAAAAAAACTCCACTTTATTTACTTTCATATTCATAATACCATCTCACCCCTGTAAACAGTCCGCCGTTTCTATGTAGATGCCAGAGGACAGTATGCTGGTGAGTCAATTGTTCTTGGAGGTGTTGAATAAGTATATTTTCCCCTGAAGCAGCCAGATAGTGGCGAAACAGGGCTTCCCTGTCGGGAATTACAAAGAAAGAGAAAGAGAAGTAAAAGAAAGAAATTCGTGAAGTTTCACAGATGGAAATGGTCACCGTCAAAGATAAGTAATACTTAATTTTTTGGCTTTTTGATATGAAGTAGTATGTCCGCCCTTAATGATTGTAGATATAATTTGGCTTCCCAGAAAAAGGACGGAGGGGGAGGTTGCGAGGGGGTTGGAAGTAGGGGTTAATAAAGTAAAAGTCATGGATTTGATATACCGCCTTTCTGTGGTACAACCAAGTTGCTCAGATTTATTATACAGTAGTTAATTCACAGTTTACAGCACAATTAACATAATGGTTAAAGTTTAATCCAAGGAAATAACTATAACGGACAATTTAGGTTGAAATGATCTGTCACTGCAAATATTGAACTCTTCTGTGGAAGCTTTGTGAACCTATTTTGGAGGTGAAGTAATGTTTCTGAGTGATAATAAAAAAAATATGGCATGAAAAAAAAATTATTTTCCCCTCCTAGGAGTAGAAAACCCCAATATGGTTAAATATCCAACAAAATTATATACAGTGGGGGAAATAAGTATTTGATCCCTTTCTGATTTTGTAAGTTTGCCCACTGACAAAGACATGAGCAGCCCATAATTGAAGGGTAGGTTATTGGTAACAGTGAGAGATAGCACATCACAAATTAAATCCGGAAAATCACATTGTGGAAAGTATATGAATTTATTTGCATTCTGCAGAGGGAAATAAGTATTTGATCCCCCACCAACCAGTAAGAGATCTGGCCCCTACAGACCAGGTAGATGCTCCAAATCAACTCGTTACCTGCATGACAGACAGCTGTCGGCAATGGTCACCTGTATGAAAGACACCTGTCCACAGACTCAGTGAATCAGTCAGACTCTAACCTCTACAAAATGGCCAAGAGCAAGGAGCTGTCTAAGGATGTCAGGGACAAGATCATACACCTGCACAAGGCTGGAATGGGCTACAAAACCATCAGTAAGACGCTGGGCGAGAAGGAGACAACTGTTGGTGCCATAGTAAGAAAATGGAAGAAGTACAAAATGACTGTCAATCGACAAAGATCTGGGGCTCCACGCAAAATCTCACCTCGTGGGGTATCCTTGATCATGAGGAAGGTTAGAAATCAGCCTACAACTACAAGGGGGGAACTTGTCAATGATCTCAAGGCAGCTGGGACCACTGTCACCACGAAAACCATTGGTAACACATTACGACATAACGGATTGCAATCCTGCAGTGCCCGCAAGGTCCCCCTGCTCCGGAAGGCACATGTGACGGCCCGTCTGAAGTTTGCCAGTGAACACCTGGATGATGCCGAGAGTGATTGGGAGAAGGTGCTGTGGTCAGATGAGACAAAAATTGAGCACTTTGGCATGAACTCAACTCGCCGTGTTTGGAGGAAGAGAAATGCTGCCTATGACCCAAAGAACACCGTCCCCACTGTCAAGCATGGAGGTGGAAATGTTATGTTTTGGGGGTGTTTCTCTGCTAAGGGCACAGGACTACTTCACCGCATAATGGGAGAATGGATGGGGCCATGTACCGTACAATTCTGAGTGACAACCTCCTTCCCTCCGCCAGGGCCTTAAAAATGGGTCGTGGCTGGGTCTTCCAGCACGACAATGACCCAAAACATACAGCCAAGGCAACAAAGGAGTGGCTCAGGAAGAAGCACATTAGGGTCATGGAGTGGCCTAGCCAGTCACCAGACCTTAATCCCATTGAAAACTTATGGAGGGAGCTGAAGATGCGAGTTGCCAAGCGACAGCCCAGAACTCTTAATGATTTAGAGATGATCTGCAAAGAGGAGTGGACCAAAATTCCTCTTGACATGTGTGCAAACCTCATCATCAACTACAGAAGACGTCTGACCGCTGTGCTTGCCAACAAGGGTTTTGCCACCAAGTATTAGGTCTTGTTTGCCAGAGGGATTAAATACTTATTTCCCTCTGCAGAATGCAAATAAATTCATATACTTTCCACAATGTGATTTTCCGGATTTAATTTGTGATGGGCTATCTCTCACTGTTACCAATAACCTACCCTTCAATTATGGGCTGCTCATGTCTTTGTCAGTGGGCAAACTTACAAAATCAGCAAGGGATCAAATACTTATTTCCCCCACTGTACGTATCACAACAGTTCAGCAAAAGACATGAAATGGCAGGCCTTACCGTGAGTGACTGCGCGATTTCCTTCGCTCCCTAGACCTAGAGTGTTTCTTGTGAGGGCTCCTGGATTTCCGACGCTCTTTGTGCCTGGAGCGGGATCTGTTACGAGACCTGCTCCTACAGAAAATAGCATAGGCAACACTTTACACTTGAACTGGGCTTCCCACTAATACAAATTAAAAAGATTAACAAAACAAATGCAGTTAATTTACTGCCTGTGATAAACCTGCACATATCAAATCAGAAAATATTGTTTCTCTTTGACCCGACTGATTCCTAGAAATGTATGGCAACTCAGAACACATTTTCTGACTCCAGCATCCATGTGCGTTTATGTTAGTATGTCTCTTACTTTTCCAGGGAGAGTTGGGGAGGAGGGAAAGGTTTGAGGAGGTGTATAGTGGTGAGAAAACTATTTTCATTACCAAAGGCTCTTTATCTTCAGCTGACAGGACTGGTTAAGCTGGGGTTTACCCCACCAGTTACATTCTCATTTGATCTGCCTGCCACTATTCCTTAAACAACAAAGAGAGTCCAATTCTCCCGTAAAAAACAACAGAGAAAAAAAACAAAAGAACGGAAGAATCCAGAAAGACCAAACTCGAAGATATAAAAAGCCAAATTTATTGCAAAAAATTTGGCTTTTTATATCTTCGAGTTTGGTCTTTCTGGATTCTTCCGTTCTTTTGTTTTTTTCTCTGCCACTATTCCTTGGCATTTGTCACAGACAAACCTAAACCATAAATGCTATTTCATAAAATGCATTCAAAACCTCAAAAAAATTAGGTAATTTACAACCCGATTGCAGTGTTATTTGTACGTCTGACTATAATTGGTCTCCAATTCACCTGCCTATTCTGAAGATCTGTACATTACATCAATACAAATGGAAAAGCCACCTCCCCTTCCCAAAGCATCTTGTTACTTTGAAGATAGTAAAGAAAAGGATTTAAATAAGCATCATTAAGCACACAAAAAAACCCAACAACCCTCAAACAGATTATAATTGCTCAGCTGGAAAAAGAAAGGATATAATTTACCTGTGTTTTGAACGTGATCGTTTCCTTCTAGAATGGGATTTAGAACGAGATCTGGATCGGGAAACAGTTCGCGAATGCGATGTTACACTTTTTTTCTCGCTGCTCTTTCCAGTCTCTGAATAGAAAAAATGAACTGGTGACTAAAGAGTCTTGTGTCCATGCATCGAGGGCAACATACACACCCATACACTACAGCTCTCCATATGCAACACTTGAGTATCAGAGCAAAACTGAAGAAAGATTTACGTTGCTGTAATGCACATGACTTCTATACATTCTTAAATTTATTTTTTACTGAATTCAGGCACATTCTGCTATTTGTGCTGAAATGCATCCATTATACACTGGCTCATTTCATTAGCTCTGGGCAAGTCACTTAACCCTCCATTGCCTACTGCATTGAGCCTGCCATGAGTGGGAAGTGCGGGGTACAAAAGTAAAAAAAAAATATATATATATATATATATAAGCTAAATAAAATTAAACGATTAGTCTGAGCATTTCAAAATATTTGTAGATTTGTCTTACAGATACAGTTTAGACCATTTATACATTCAAAATCACTATTTACATAGATACATTGAAAACTGAAAAAAGATAAAGACCATATGCCCTATCCAGTTTGCCATCCATGCCATCTACTAATCCATCCCTCTTCCTTAGAGATCCTTGTCCCAACCTTTCTTAAATTCAGATAGTCTTTGTCTACACGACCTCTACTGGGAGGCTGTTCCACACATTCACCATCCTCTCTGTAAAGAATTTCATTAGGTTCCTTCCAAGTCTCTCTCCTTTCACCTTCATCCTATGCCCTCATTCCACTGCTTCCTTTCAACTGAGAGACTTGCCTCCTGTGCATTTTTCACAAAGTATTTAAACATCTCTATTGTATCTACCCTCTTCCACCTTTCTTCCAAAGTGTACATATTGAGATCTTTAAGTCTGTCCTCATACGCTTTATGATGATCACTGACCACTTTAGTACCTACTCTCTGGATCAACTCCACCCTGCTTATATCTTCTGAAGGTGTGGTCTCCAGAACTGTACACAGTACTCTAAATGAGGTTTCACCAGAGACTTATACAGAGGCATTATCACCTCTCCATTTCACTGCTGGTCATTCCTCTCCCTATGTACCTAAGCATCCTTCTGGTTTTTGCTATCACCTTTCATACCTGTTTGACCACCTTAAGATCATCATATACAATCACCCCCAAGTTCTGCCCTCTAAACTGTCCCACTCCTTTGGGTTTTTGTAGCCCAAACGCATGATCCTACATTTTTTTAGCATTAAACCTTAGCTCAAAATTCTGGACCATTAATCAAGCTTTGCTAGGTTCCTCCTCATTATCTATACCTTCAGGGTTACTTACCCTATTGCAGATTTTGGTATCATACACAAAGAGGAAAACCTTACCAGATAACACTTTGGAAATATTGCTTACAAAAATGTTAAGAACAAGCAGACCAATAATCAAACTTTGCGGCACACCACTGGTTAACATCCAATTCCTCAGAGTGAGCTCCATTTAACAGTATCCTCTGTTGATTTCCACTCAACCAATTCCTAAGCCAGTCAGTCACTTTAGAGCCCATATCAAAGGCAGTCAATTTATTTAGGTCTATGTAAAACCATATTAAAGGCTTTGCTAAAAATCTAAATAAACCACATCTAGTACCTTCTCTCAAACCAAATCTCTAGTCACTGGGTCAAAGAAACTAATTACATTTGTCTGTGTAGATGGCCTGGACAGAGGATTTTAAAGGAGGCATATTTTGAATAGGCTGAAAATGTATGCATGTATTTACCATTTTACAATGGGATACAAGTATACAAATTCCATCCCACTTTTTGCACCTGATTTGAGGCATGTGTAAGTGCCAGCTACCTAATCCTTAGTATCTGGGGTCACCTCTAGTGATTCAAGGGGCAACCTCTGGTGTCTACCACCACCTCAAAAATGCTGAAGGAAATGTTATTTTGTTCAACTCCTTAATAACTTCTTTTGCAAATGTAGCCCCCCCCCCCCCCCCATTTTTTAGATGTAGCACACACACATGTACATTGTGAAGTATTCAACGGCACTTATATGTAAGAAAACTCAAATGCTGCTGTTTTTTGAAATTCTGGTTCTTTGGTTAATTCACTAATTACTTGCAGGGTCATCCTCTAAAGGCTGTATTATATTTTATACGTATTGATTTTATGTACTGGTTATGTGGCTATTTTGTTCATATATTTTATGTACTGTATATTGCTTTATGTTCCTGTAATCTACCTTGTACACCCTTCTGGATGAAAGGTAAGAATAGCTCTTTTAAATTAAATAAAGTTTTCTGCACATGCAGTTTTGTAAAATGGTTGCTTCAGATGTACACGCCAGCAAAATATACACACACCTGCGTGGCCTTACAGGTATTTTAAGAAAGGCTCTGTGTTCAGCAGAGCCTTCTATATTATACTGGAATAAAATGTACCAACTTAGATATCCCATTTTCCATGAAGCCCCTTATAAAATGGGCCTCAGCATTTGCTAAAATGCACATGCTGACACAATCTTCCAGAAAATTGTTAAAGAAAATAAGTGCTTCAATTTTCCTTCCTGCATGAATTAGAAATAGCAAGACAGGAGAGAAAAGTCTAGTCATTAAAAATCATACAACAAAATTTAAGGGGCTAGTTACTAAGCTGTAGTAAAGTACCACATTTTATGACAGCTTGACCCACAGCAGGATTACCACAAGACTACTTCTAGGGGTCAAGAGTTATCATTTTGAACCTGGAGATGCCCTGTCCCACTAGACCATGAGAAATTGGCTGAGGCAGCCTGGGGGGGGGGGGGGGGGGGGGGGGTAAAAGGAGCTTGGACTATGGGTTTTAAAAAGTATCTCTTGGGATGTGCAGATGTTACAGTTTTTGTCTCTTTAAAAATGACACCCGGGAAGAGCAGCATATTTATGCATGGCAGTCCTCACTAACTATTCAGTCTGCTTCCAGTAGTTAGAAAGGTTAACCAGCACCTGGTTTCAATGACTTTCAGCAGTATTATTCTTCAAATGGTAGTTAAAATTGGACATATGTTAGTGGCCTGATACTCACAGGAAAGATAAACACCAACAGCTTAAAGTTGGAATTATTTTTCCACGAACGCGATGGTAAAATTATGTATCATACCTGATAATTTTCTTTCCCTTAATCATAGCCTATCAATCCATAGACTGGTGGGTTGTGTCCACCTACCAGCAGGTGGAGATAGAGAGCAATCTTTTGCCTCCCTTTATGTGGTCATGTGCTGCCGGAAATTCCCCAGTATGTCGATATCAAAGCTCCATCCGCAGGATTCAGCACTTAGAGAATTACACCCACAAAGGGACACTCTGCCCAGCTCACCACCGCCGAAGCGAGGGAGGGGAAATATTCCAGCGCCGGGGCGGTGGGCGGAAAACCACACCCGCCAACGCGGGGGGAACTGGCTTCTCCTGCTACCGCAACCGCGGGAGGAGCTGGCTTACCCTAACATTGCCGAACCGGGAGGGATACAAAGCTACCCTACAGCCGCACGAAGCGGGAGGGAGCGCCGGCATAATTTAGTTATCAATCCAGCCACCGCCGAAACGGGGGGAGAGGAAGCAGTAGCTCACTAACACAAAATCGTCCCAACTTGAAGAGACTTCACTTGGAGGAACTTGAACACGAAGTCCTCGTGAACAGGAAATGAAGACTGAACTTGAACCTGGAATATAACCAGAAAACAAACAATACAGATATCTGGGAAGGGCTATGGACTAATCGGCTATGATTAAGGGAAAGAAAATTATCAGGTATGATACATAATTTTACCTTCCCTATTATCAAGCCGATCAATCCATAGACTGGTGGGATGTACCGAAGCAGTACTCACCCAGGGCGGGACATGGAAATCCCTGAACGCAACACTGAAGCCCCAAACTGGGCCTCGGCCCGAGCAGCCACATCCAAGCGGTAATGTTGTGAGAAGGTATGAGCCGACGACCAAAGTAGCCGCTCTGCAAATCTCTTCCAAGGTGACAGATCTGGACTCCGCCATCGAGGCTGCTTGTGCTCTAGTAGAGTGTGCCTTCAGCTGAATAGGCGGAATCTTCCCTGCCGCCACATAAGCTGCCGCGATCGTCTCCTTGACCCAACGTGCCACCGTAGGCTTAGATGCCTGCAGACCCTTACGAGGGCCTGCGAACAGCATGAACAGGTGATCCAACTTCCGGAAATCATTGGTCACTTCCAAGTATCTGATGATGACCCGTCTAACATCCAGGTATTTGAGCGCAGGGTACTCCTCTGGGTAATCCTCCCTACGAAAGGAGGTAGGTAAAGCTGCTGATTCACATGGAATCGAGAAAATCTTGGGCAGGAAGGAAGGCCCTGGGCGAATCGATACTCCTGCATCAGTGAATCGCAGGAACGGCTCTCTACACGAGAGTGCCTGGAGCTCGGAAACTCTTCTGGCTGATGTGATAGCCACCAGGAAGACCGCTTTCAACGTCAGATCCTTCAGCGATGCCCTTGGCAAGGGCTCAAAGGGCGGCTTCTGCAAGGTCCGTAGCACCAGATTGAGATTCCATGTAGGCACTATCAAGTGCAGAGGAGGGCGCAGGTGATTAACTCCTTTGAGAAAGCGCACCACATCTGGCTGTGAAGCCAGGGAAGCCCCCTTCAGACGACTCCTGAAGCAAGCTAGAGCCGCCACCTGGACTTTCAGCGAACTGAGCGACAGGCCTTTCTCCAGCCCCTCTTGCAGGAATGCCAACCCTGAAGATATTGGAGCAGTGAAGGGCGATACAGAGCCTGCCTCGCACCACGACGCAAAGGTACGCCAAACCCTGGCATAAGTGGTAGAAGTAGAGCGCTTCCTCGCTCTCAGCATAGTGGCGATGACCTTGTCTGAGAAGCCCTTCTTCCTCAGCCACTAAGAGCCAGGCCGTAAGACCAAAGGGGGAGGGATCCTCCATCACCACGGGACCCTGATGTAAGAGGCCCCGCTCCGCTGGCAGCAGCAGAGGGCCATCCACTGAGAGTCTGACTAAGTCCGCATACCAGGGACGTCTGGGCCAGTCCGGACCCACCAGGATCACCCGGCCAAGATGCTTTGCCACCCGGCCTAGCACCCTGCCCATCATGGGCCAGGGCGGAAACATGTAGAGAAGCTCCTGTGCCGGCCACTGCTGGAGAAGAGCATCGACTCCCAGAGATCGAGGGTCCCGTCCTCTGCTGAAAAAATGCGGCACTTGGTAATTGGCCGAGGACGCCATCAGATCCAGGCTCGGCTGTTCCCAGCGTTTTGTGATGTCCAAGAACGCCCAAGCAGACAGTTGCCACTCTCCGGGGTCCAAGGTATGGTGACTGAGAAAGTCCGCCTTGACATTCATGACTCCGGCAATGTGGGCCGCCGACAGCTGTTCCAGATTCGCTTCCGCCCACAGGCATAGCCTCATGGTCTCCTTGGCTAGAGGGGCGCTCCTGGTACCTCCCTGGCGATTGACATAGGCCACAGCCGTGGCATTGTCCGACAGGACCCGCACAGGCCTCAGTACCAGTACTGGGAGAAACTCTAGAAGCACCAACCGAATGGCTCAGAGTTCCAGGAGGTTGATGGACCATTTAGTCTCTGCAGGAGACCAGAGCCCCCTGCGCTGTCCGTCCCAGGCAGTGGGCTCCCCAGCCCGTCAAGCAGGCGTCCGTCGTGACAACAACCCACTCCGGGATCATAAGAGGCATTCCTGCAGACAGCTTGCCTGGCCTCAGCCACCAGCTCAGCGCCTTTCGCACCACTGGATCCAAAGGAAGGCGTACAGCGTAATCCGCCGAGACTGGAGTCCACCGCCGCAGAAGAGAGTGCTGTAGTGGTCTCATATGAGCCCTGGCCCAGGGCACTACCTCCATCGTGGCCGTCATGGAGCCCAACAGCTGCACATAGTCCCAAGCTCGAAGAGTAGAGGTGGCTAGGAACTGATCCACCTGGGTCCGAAGCTTGATGCTCCGGTTGTCCGGCAGGAACATTCTGCCCACTTGGGTGTCGAATCGAACTCCCAGATACTCCAGGGACTGAGTCGGACGCCGCTGGCTTTTCTCCCAGTTGATGACCCATCCCAGGGAGCTCAGAAGAGCAATGACCTTGTCTGTAGCTCTCCCGCACTCTGCATAGGAAGGGGCTCGGATCAGCCAGTCGTCCAGATAGGGATGGACTTGCACTCCCTCCTTGCGGAGCTAGGCCGCGATGACCACCATTACTTTGGAGAAGGTCCGTGGAGCCATAGCCAACCGAACGGGAGGGCTCTGAACTGGAAGTGTCGGCCCAATACTGCAAAGCGCAGAAAGCGTTGATGAGGCGGCCAGATGGGAATATGTAGGTAAGCTTCCTTGATGTCCAGGGAGGCCAGGAATTCTCCCTTTTTCACCGCAGCTATTACGGAGCGGAGGGTCTCCATCCGGAAGTGCCGAACTTTCAAGGCCCGATTGACTCCCTTGAAGTCGAGAATAGGCCGAGCAGAACCTTCTTTCTTTGGCACCACAAAGTAAATGGAGTAGCGCTCCTTGCCAAGCTGATTTACTGGCACCGGGACCACCACGCCCAGGCGGATCAGGTTGTTCAAAGTCTGCTGCACGGCAGCTGCTTTGACCTGGGACTTGCAAGGAGAGTTTACAAACCCGTCCCTTATGGGTCGGCAGAACTCTAGCTTGTAGCCATCTCTGATGACTTCCAGAACCCAAGCGTCTGAAGTTACCCTGGTCCACTCACCCAGAAACGAGGACAACCTTCCTCCTATCTGCACTGGGCCATGGACCAGGTCCCTGGGGGCGGGCCGGAGGACGAACCTCCGGGACGGCGGTCCCTGCGAAAGGAATGCTGCTTGGGGGAGAAGTTCCGTTTGAAGGAAGCACCGACGGGCTTCCTGGAACTCTCCCAGCTCCGAAAGGGCGCCCAAAAAAGGCGACTCTACCTTCGAGCCCCCCGCTTCCCCGCTAGGCGCGCGAACGCGTTCCAGGGAGCGTCTTTTCGCGCCCTTGCCATCCGAGGCCATCACCACTTGGAGACCGTTCGGGGAACCCCCTGCCCGCTAGTAAAAGGTAAAAATTACCTGCTTCTTGCTCCGAGCAGCGACGACTTGTTCCAGTGAGCAGCTGCAAATGGACGTCCTTTTTGAACGTTTTTAAAAATCTTTTTTTTTTTTTTTTTAAACGGAGCCAGC
This sequence comes from Microcaecilia unicolor, assembly GCF_901765095.1. NCBI lineage: Eukaryota > Metazoa > Chordata > Amphibia > Gymnophiona > Siphonopidae > Microcaecilia > Microcaecilia unicolor. Next base: position 109,884,269 of record NC_044032.1, on the reverse strand, counting down.
GGGAGGGGGGAGAAAAGGAGGGACCTGGCACCACCAGGTTTGCACTTGTTCACGAAGAGCCCTCAACCCCAGGTACTCAACAAAACCTAAACAATTAGGCTTGGAGTTAAAACAGCTTAAAGTTGGAATTATTTTTCCAGGAACGCACGCAGCGATATGCAACTTGCATAACAGTGATGTGCTTTGCATGCTTTAGCCCACGATGGCTTACACTAACATGTATTACAGTAAAATAAAGCATAATTTTGCTGTTTAATGCATGTTAAAAGGTAAATCTGTGTTCTTAATGAAAATTGGTACTTACCCCACTGGTATTTTTACTTTGGGCAGCACATTGATCTGTATTAGTACTATGCATACATTCAACAAGTTAACTGAAAAAGTTTCAGATATTATCCCAACTTATTAAAATGACAAAACACAACTATACAAGAACATAAGAATAATCATACTGGGTCAGACCGGTGGTCTATCTAGCCCAGTATCCTGGTTACAACAATGGCCAATTCAGATATTGATCTTCACTGGTTTCATTCTTATGGCACTGGTCGCTCCTTTGTGGTTCACCATTCAGGTTCTTCCTCTTCTCAACCCTTGCACTCTGGTGTTCAACAGGTTCTGTTCTTGGACCCATTTTGACATTTTTCCAGCTCCTTTGACTCTCCTTCAATCACTTGGGTTCACATTTTTCATTTATGCAGACGATATTCAGCTTCTTTTACCTCTTGATTCGCCTTCTTCTAGTATTAGTTCTGTTTCCGAGAAACCTGACTTAGGGCCGGATGCACTAAACAATCGTTAGAGCCCTTCCCTTACCAATTCCCTTAGCAAATCGGTAAAGAACGGGCATGCATTAAGGAAAGGGAATACAAATGAGCTGACTTGCATTCTCTATTCCATCATTAAACAGTCGGCCAATCGGCCAGTCGAGCATGCGCAGAGCAGCCAAGCGTTAAGCTGGCTGCTCTGCACATACCAAATAAGCCTCCCTGTGCTGCCCGAAGACGCCGTGCTGCTCACCCCCTCCGATGCAGCTAGATCCAGAGAACAGTGCAGTTGAGGATGCCCATCCAAAAAAACAGTCCATTTTGGCCGTCATTCCCCCCACCCCGCAATAATAAAAACATCTTTTTTGGCAGTGCTTCACTCAGCTGAGAGACCAGGAAGTCTCTGAGCCAATCACAGCGCGAGGGGGAATGATGGCCAAAATGGACGTTTTTTTTTGGATGGGCGTCCTCAACTGCACTGTCCTCTGGATCGAGCCACATCGGAGGGGGTGAGCAGCGCGGCATCTTTGGGGGGGGGGGGAGGGGGGGAATGACGGCCAAAATGGACGTTTTTTTTTTAAAGCAGAGCGCTAGGTTTTTTTTTTTTGTTACTTTTGTTGCAGTTTTTCAATTCCGCGCAGCCCCAACGAGAGGTACAGACCTCTCGTTAGATTTTCCAACGTTAAGGCAATCGGAAAAGGTTAGTGCATCTCATTACAATACGGATTCTACACAATTTGCTCATCTGCATTCCGTTTTCGTTAGCTGCTACTGTCGTCGGAAAAAAGTCTTTAGTGAATGCCACGGTTTACTACTTGCTCGTTAATGGCTCGTTAAGTTTAGTGCATCTGGCCCTTAGTTGCTGACTGGCTTTTTGAAAATAAATTGCATTTGAATCCTTCCAGATCTGTTGCAAAGTTCTCTTCAAGTTCATCCCCTATTACCCATACCACCAATTACTAAAATTCTTGGTGTTACTTTCTGTTACAACTCTGTCTTTTCACGTCCACATTTATAAGGTGGTTTCCTCATGCTTCTTTACCTTTAGGCAGATACGTTCTATTCATTCTTAGAACCCTCCTCTTTACATATCCTTTTGCATGCCTTGGTCTTATCTAAATTGGAATACTGTAACTCTAATTGGTCTGCCAAAATCACAACTACATAGACTAATTAGTTCAGAACATTGCTGTTAAGCTTCTGTATAATACAAAGAAATGAGATCGTGCTACTGCACTTCTTATGACTGAGTACTGGCTTCCAGTTCCTTACAGGATTCCCTTCAAGATTCTCATCCTTACTCATTAGATATGATCTCTTGATTGCCCTTTTATCTCAGGAAGGAAACCTCTTTTGCTAAATTTAAATCTTAAAGACATATTACTTTTCTCTTGCTTTTCCCATATCTATTTAAGTTTATTGTTCATCTGTTCATGCTTCCTGCTTGTCGCTCTCTTCCTTTGCAGCTCATCCACTGATATTTGTTGTCCCCTTTCCCCTTTGTTTTTCCCATCCACTGCTTTTCCTGTTTGTTAAATTGCATCTTCCTTTACTTTTTGTGCCTAGTTTATCAGTTTTATATATTTTAGCCTTTATCGTTTCCTTATTTTATTACGTTAACTGCTTAGATTTTTTTATAATATTTGCAGTATATCAAATACTTGAACTATAAGACAAAAAACAGCAATAATTCACCTGAGACCTCAATAAATGGGAGTTCAAAAGAAATAAAGGAGAGCTAGCAGAAGATAATAGCCTCCCTTAAAGGAAAATACAAAAGGAGATAGGAGAAAAGCCATTTCTATATACAATGTGAGGTATCTTATTATACTATGCCTATAGGAAAAGATAGAGCAAGGAGCATTCTAGCATTCAAAATATTTTGCAAATGTAATCACTAAATAAAACATAAGTATTGCCTTGATATTTCATCTTACATTTACAAGGAAATATGTTGCTCCTAGGGCAAACACCTGAGCACGTTGAACCAAAAAAAGGCTTGTCTATTCTGTGTGGCCCTAAATACATCAAAAAATACAATTATATTAATTCCACAAAAAAAACTGCTGTTTACAATGAAAATAAAAAAGAGGAAGCCAATTTGTATCAGGCTCAAGGGCAAAAGTCACAATCAAAATGGCTTCAGATAATACTGACTGTGAACCTTCCAAAAGGCCCATCTTGTTCAAACTAGCCATATCATCCCTTCTGTCTCCAAGGCTCCCAACTGTCTCAGTAGCAATATAAAAAGCTCTTGTTAAAGGTGGCTGTCTTGTGTGGAGATTTCGTGAGCCCTTAGGTCCAGCTGGAGGGATGAAGTGACGGTAGACACCAGCCCTCCAAGGGACAGCCGAACAACCCCAAGTCTTCACCTGCGGCGACCGCCGTTCCCCGGGGGTTGAGCCCCCAGGTGCTGGCTGCCAACAGGACTTCCGAAACCACAGGGGTTGGCGGACTGGCCGCAAATGACAGAGAGTCCTGGAGGCCGGGCCTCAGACAGCGAGAAGACTGGAACCAACAGGAATCAGGGCAGGCAGCGAGCACAGCGTTGTCAGGAACCAACAGAAGTCTGGGCTGGCAGCGAGCAGAGGATGTCTGGAACCAGCAGAAGTCAGGGCAGGCAGCGAACAGAGCGTTGTCAAGAACCAACAGAAGTCTGGGCTGGCAGCGAGCAGAGGATGGTCAGGAACCAGCAGAAGTCAGGGCAGGCAGCGAGCAGAGGATGGTCAGGAACCAGCAGAAGTCAGGGCAGGCAGCGAACAGAGCGTTGTCAGGAACCAACAGAAGTCTGGGCTGGCAGCGAGCAGAGGATGGTCAGGAACCAGCAGAAGTCAGGGCAGGCAGCGAACAGAGCGTTGTCAGGAACCAGCAGAAGTCAGATCAGGTCAGGTCAGACAAGAACGAAGTTAAGATACCACACACAGAAGCACGAGTCCTCTGTGAGTAGAAGCCGATGCGAGGATAACGAGGAACGCTGCCTCTTAAGTAGCCCTCTTCATTAAGGAACTGAACAGCAGCTGGTGGAGATGCGGAGACGCGGGAACTGAAGGGATCATCATCAGTAGGGCGACCACAGGATAGTTTCGCCGGCGGACGGAGGTGGAGCCCCGCTGCCTCCAGCCAATCCAGGACCATAGGCGTGTCCAGATCCCCGAGCGCCACATCCGGAAGTGAAGCCTGCTAGTGAATGCCGGCGCCATCTTGCCTGACTCTGCCGATGCAGGGGAATGCCCGGCGATCGGGAGCCGTGGCCGGATTAGCCGCCCAATGATGCAAGGCGACCGGGCTGGGACTCCGCGCCACCGCCACGGAGGACGACCTCCGCGGGAGCGGCGCCACGATGGTGAGGGACACGACAGTGGCAAAGAATCCTTATGTATCTAGAGAAACTGCCCAAAATAGTTCTTTATCATATTCATTGCAGATATCATAGGCAGCTTTAGAAAATTAATAAATCTCAGATTCAATCATCAATTAAAGTTATCAATACTTTCCAATTTCTGCAGGCAAGACATGATGTCCCAGGAGGTGTGCTATCTGCTAGGTGCCAAAACTCAAGATGCTACAGAGAGCTTGCCAAGTATCATTAAGCCTAATGACTATTATCAATGCTGCTCTTCCATGTTGACACAAACGATAGATACCCCTCTGAACATATCAAAAGTGACTTCATGGCTCTGGGAAAGAGGGTGAAGCAGACAGGTACACAGGTGGTGTTCTCATCGATTCGCTCTGTTGAGGTTAAAGACCAAGGCAGAGAAGCTCACATCCTGGAGATGAATATGTGGCTGCACAGGTGGTGTCATTAAGAGCATTTGGACCATGGGATGCTTTTCTAAGGGCTGCTGAGCAGAGATGGTGTCTATCTAGCAAAGAAGGGAAGAAGTGTTTTCAGCAGCAGACTGACTAAGCTACTGAAGAGAGCTTTAAACTAGAATTGGGAGAGGGAAGGGGTGATCAAAGCCCCTGGGTAAGTGAAGCATTAAATACCTCTACATAAATGGGACGTCATCTGGAAAGCAGTATATACTAATGCCCCAAGTATGGGAAATAAAGATTTAGATCTTTAGGCTGTGATGGAAGAGGCTGATTTGGATTTAGTGGCAATCATGAAGATATGATTTACAAAGAACCATGACTAGGATATAGATATACTGGGCTATAATCAGTTCAGGAAAGACAAGGTAGGATGAAAAGGAGAGGGAGTGGCATTGGCATTATATATTAAAGATAATATTAAATTCACATAATTGCAGGACCTACAGGATAAGGAAGAGGCACCGTGGGTCAATCTGAAAAGAGGGAATAGCAATTGTATGATATACATTGGTCTGATATACAGGCCTTCACAGACAGAAGAAATAAACAGAAATGTAATTGAAGGTAATAAAAGAGAGGGTCAGAAGTACACAAGCAGAAGCGATTTAGCTGAAGACATTCATAATACAGCTGTGAAAGGAGAAGTACAACTAATAGGTGATTTTAATATGCCAGATGTTGATTGGGGTATCCCTATTGCAGGATCTTTTAGAGGAAGGGAGATTCTGGATTCTCTATAGAGGAAACTAATCTAGCAGTTGGTAATAGCACACACACAGAATGGGGCCATACTGGACTTAATGATTACTAATGAGGAGAGTGTTTCTGATGTTATAACAGGTGATCATCTGGCATCCAGTGATCACCAGATGGTGTGGTTTAATTTTAAGATAGGTGTGGCGAGAGTTCATTCAAAAGTGAAGGTTCTAGCCTCCAAAAATCTAACTTAGTTCAGATGAGGGATTACCTCAAGGAATTGTCTGGATGGGAACATTCTGAAAAAGTTGTAAAGAAGTGGGAAAACTGAAAGAATCTATTGTAAGGGCAACAAACCTTTTTGTAAGGAAAATAAATAAAAGTAAGAGGAAAAGGAGACCACTTTGGTTCTCAAAAGTAGTAGCTGAAAAGGTAAGGAAACAGAGAATAGCCTTTATAAACTACAACAGATCGCAGAAAAAGGAAGACAGGCGACAACATCTGGAAAAGCTAAGAGAAGCTGGTAGAATAGCCAGTAAAGCAAATATGCAATTGGAAGAAAACATAGCCAATACAGTAAAATAGAGGGACAAGACATTTTATTTTAGATATGTTAGCGATAGAAGGAAGTGCTAAAATGGCATTATGAGACTCGAAGGTGAAGGGAAGGAATATGCAGAAGTTGATAAAGGGCAGGTGGCACAGCTTAACAAATATTTCTGCTCTATGTTCACAGCTGAAGGGCCAGAAGGATAGCAGAAAACAAACATAAATAGGAATGGAGGAGTGGTAGTGCCTGAACTATTTTCAGAAGGCTGTGTTCATGAGGAGCTGGCTAAATTAAAAGTGGATAAAGTGATGGGGCTGGACGGGTGCTGAAGAAACTTAGGAAAGTTCTAGTGGCTCAGCTGGTTGACCTTTTCAATGCAAACGAACCACCAGTGGATCCAATAAAAAACCTCTCACAATGAGTGTCTTCCTGAACAAGGTCTTTATTCAAATCTACAGAAATGACCCGACACGTGACGTGTTTCGGCCGTCAGGGGTCTAGTAGTATTTGGTGCAAGATTGCCTTGTTAATCAGATCAATATCAGCACATAAACTGCTAACAGAGATGCAGAAGTGAGGAGGGGAATTGTGGTTCATTGTCAACGATAGTAAGACATCTCTGTTAGCAGTTTATGTGCTGATATTCATCTGATTAACAAGGCAATCTTGCACCAAATACTACTAGACCCCTGACGCAGGCCTTGATGGCCGAAACACGTCACGTGACGGGTCGTTTTTGTAGATTTGAATAAAGACCTTGTTCAGGAAGACACGCATTGTGAGAGGATTTTTATTGGATTCACTGGTTGTTCGTTTGTCTTGTATTCTCATGTGGAGAGATCACCTTCTGTGGGTGTGTGCTTTGTTGACCTTTTCAATGCTTCTTAAGAGTTGGGAGTGGTTCCAGAGGACTAAAGGGCAGATGTGGTCCCTCTCCACAAAACGGAAGGAAGAGGTTAAGAACTACAGGCTAAGTCTGACTTCTGTGGTAAGTAAATTAATGGAAATAATTTTAAAACAGAAAATAGTCAAGTTCTTGGAATCCAACGGATTACAGGACCAGAGGCAACATGGTTTCACTAGAGGCAGGTCTGGTCAGACAAATCTGATCAATTTTTTCGACCGGGTGACCAGAGTTGGATTGAGGGAGAGTGCTAGACGTGATGAATTTAGATTTTAGCAAAGTTTTTGATATGGTTCTGCACAGACGACTAATAAATAAATAAACTGAGTGCCCTAGGTATGGGCCCTAAAGTGATTGACTGGCTTAGGAACTGGTCGAGTGGAAGGAAAGAGTAGTGGTAAATGTATCTCATTCTGCGGAAAAAGTGTGCCAAAAGGTTCGGTTCTTGGCCCGGTTCTTTTTATAAGCGATATTGCTGAAAGGCTGTATGGAATTTGGCAGCTTAGATTTAATGCTAAAAAATGCAACATAATGCATTTGGGGTTGCAAAAACCCGAGAGAACAGTACAGTTTAGGGAGTGAACAAACTTTAGTGCAAGAAACAGGTCATATGTGATGATCTTAAACTGGCCAAACAGGCAGAAAAGGCAACAGTGAAAGTTAGAAGGATGCTTGGGTGCATAGGGAGAGGAATGGCCAGTAGGAAAAAGGAAGTGATGATACCCGTGTAAGACTCTGGTGAGACCCACTGATGTGCTGTAGTCAGCTGCATTATCTTTTCCAAAATTTTGCGAGCCAGTTGTTAAAATTAGGATCTGGCTCTGTCAGCAGTGACTGCAACCGGCTCTCTCCGGCCAGCCCTGGGTCCGTCCCTCTGTTGCAACTTCTGTTGTGCGTGGGAAGGACCCAGCAGAAGGAATGATTTGAAGCTGCTGGAGGGAGCCTGATGTGTCCTACCCCCATCTGTAGTTTCACACTCGGAGAAAGCACAGAAGGGAAGGAAGGGAGAAGAGAGAAAGTGAGAGGTTAAGAAGAGAGAGTCAGACTGGGATAGAAAGAAAAGTCAGCACCGAGTCGTCCCCACCCCCCACGGGTTTTGTGTGTGCAGTGGTACTCTTAGGTGCATGGGAGTGTCTCCTCTTTGTTTGCCTGGTTTTACAGCCCTGAATCAAGCCCAGGATGGGAGGGCAAGCAGCTGATGCAAAAGGAGGCAGCCTGTGGGAGAAGAGCAGCAGGGAGTCCGACCAGACTGCAGAAAGGGCAGTGGTCTTTACAGATCCAGCTGGGCTGCTGGTTCAGGGCTTTGCATTCACTCCCTGCCTGGGCAGAGGTTGAACAGACCCTCCGGTGCCTCGGATACTGCTGCCCGGTGGAGGCCATGCAGATTAGGGAACATTTCTAATGGATATCCTGGAGGGGAGGGTGGGGGAGTGATCAATGATGCGAGCCCGTCTCCAGAAATTATGGCCCCAGAAATCTGTATGGCTCCTTCCAATATGAGAAAGTAGCAAGATAGGTGGGGCTCCCTCTTGCTTGGTGCAAGAGAGATGTGCAGGGAAAGTTTGCCCCAGATAGGATTGGGGATCTGTGCAAGATTTCCCTTCTGACTTGCCTCCCACAAATACCTGTTTCCTGCTCTCACTGTCTCCTATTTCTTTTGATGTATATATTGTGATCTGTGAGACAAGGATTGCACTACCGTAAAAAGAAAATGCCTATGTTGAAGTTTTAGGTGTTTGAAGGGCTAGTGGTTAAAGACTCTTGACAACTGTTTTATTGATCACATGTAATATATGTATATTTAGCCGCCTTTAAAAGACAAGGTGCCCGTGTTGAGAAAAAGTGCCAGGGTTTGTGCATTTATGTTGAAGTGTCAGGTTTTGTCGGATTGTGTGGGGAAAAGATGAGGGAGATTAATGTGTACTTGTGTGTGTTATGGTTTCTGTCACCCCAAAAAGGAACATCTCGGTTGGTGTAATAGGAGTTGTTCCATTTTGAGGTAACAGAATTTGTGTGCCTGTATTGGGCAGGGATGCAAGGGGTTGTGTGGTTGAGGATAGAGCATGGTATCAGGATGTGTGTGGCTGAATCTGTATAGCAGCATTTTTGTTATTTGTGTTGGGGTGTAAGCTTTTGGGTATCAGTAAGTCAGGGCTGGGAGGGAGAGAATGGGACAAGATGCACATGGAAGGGAAGGGAGAGTAGAGGGGAACATGCTGTACATGAAAGGAAAAGTGGGGGAGGAAGGGAAAAGGGGAAAATGCAACACATAGCTAGAAGGGAATAGTGAGGAGAGGGGGATATGCTGTTAATGGATGTTTGATTTTTTTGGAAATGTACATCTTCTCTAATCTTGTATTTAGCAGAGTATGGAAGAAAATGCATTTCTGTTACTTTTATCAGTATTTTCACTGCTTACAGAATCTGGCTTTCTTGGGGGTCTCCGGCTTTTGTCTGCATGTTTTCTGTGGCCCTTTATTCTGTATCAGTGAGGATCTGTCCATGCTCTGCATGTGTGACTGAGGTGAAGGTTTCTGATAGAATGTAGTGTCTGTGTAGGAATTTATAACAGTCCAGCTCGTTCCAGTTTCCCAGTAGGTATGTAGGCTGAGAAACAGTCTGACAGTAAATCATATGTCAGATTAATGTCAATTTTATTGGGAAAAGAGTTAGCAGATTGGGATCAACTCCATTTGTTAAATCTTGGATTAATAGCAAACATAGGTTGGCTACAATTACAAAAGTGCAGCAAAAACCAACCAAAGCAGTCAGAGAAAATCAATTGGCCATATAGAATTTACAGTAAAGAATATTGTATGTTTTAATATTATTTGTAAATTGATTGCTGCCTACACATCCTTTGTACCAATAAAATGTATAATACAGTTACATACATATATATGGTTGCAATTTTTTTTTTTTTTAGAGAAAGGCTGTTAAATATTTACCAGCATACCACTGGTGAGACCTCATTTAGAAAATTGTGTATAATTCTGGAAACGGCATCTTCAAAAAGATATAAACAAGATGGAGTTGGTCTAGAGGGTAGCTAATAAACTGGTCAGTGGTCTTTCTTCATTAAGGGTACAGGGACAGACTTAAAGATCTCAATATGTATACTTTGGAAGAAAAGACAGGAGAGGGGAGATATGATAGAGACATTTAAATACCTATGCGGCACAAATGTACTGGAAGCGCATCTCTTTCAATTGAAAGGAAGCTCTGGAACAAGGGGACATAGGCTGAAGGTGAAAAGGGACAGACTCAGAAGTAAGCTGAGGAAATACTTCTTCATGAAAAAGGTGGTGAATTTGTGGAACGGCCTCCTGGTGGAAGTGGTGGAGACAAAAACAGTTATCTGAATTCAAGAGAGCTTGGGACATGTACACAGGATCTCTAAGGGAGGATAGGGAGAGTAGATAGCATGGATGGACAGACTGGATAGGCTATATTGTCTTTAACTAACTACATTTTTTTCTATATTTAATCAATTCCACTTGACAAGATTATAACTCACCCAGCTTCTCCATATTCTCCCGTTTGATCTGCTGTTCACCAAGGTGATTACCAAACTGCTTGATACGAACTTGAAAGTGAATCTGGGTCTTCCACAATCATGTCCAACTTTGTCAATATCTATGGTTCCAGATCTCCAATTGCTTTCCGCATTTCTCCTAATGTTACCTCTTCTGCCTTATTTACCCTCCAGACAACAGATTTCCCTTCTTGCTCTGCAGTTGCTGTTTCAACAGACATCACACATTCAATGCCAAAGAGAACCCGCACAAACATACTGCTGCAGCATCTTCCATATTAGCAGCCCTCTGCTGTCTCTACGGTGCTGGCCCTATTCCAGGGCCTAGGAAGGATCTTGCAATATTCAAGCCTCAGCAAGGCGTCACATCCGCTATGGGCAGAATCTCCTCCTTCATGCCCCAGCCCCAAACTGAAGATGAAGTATCTACCAGCACCACAACCAATTAGTGCACAACAGAAGCTTGAACTCGTGCTAGTACCAATGAGGAGCTGCTTCCAGATGGATAAGGGTCAAGTTTTCCCTTCTGCTTATCCATAGCGCAAGTTCACATGGAGTTCAGTTTGGTATCTGATCATCCTGTCACCATCTTGAACTCCACTTATTAAGTTTAATTTATGGTTTAGAATATATGGCAACAGGATTTTTAGCCTATTTGCTCATACTGAACAGGTAAGATTGTTATGTCCCCTTTCTAGGGCTCCAGTCTGACCAATCTTTTAGGTGTCTATGATGCCAGAACAAAAATCAACAGATTCTACTGCCAAGCGTTCTGGACATGTGACCCTGCAGTTCTGCCATGCTGCCTATGTGTAAAGAATCAAGAATACAGTATTTTTCATTATTCCTGCTATTTACATACTAAAACTGGTGATTGAGGCCTTCTCAGCCTGTTATCTATGAAGAACTTGAAGAGGTGGCAGTATTATTTTCAGCTAGCTTTGGTACTTCTGTATTCCATCTCTCCTTATGGAGAACGTACATCTGACTTCCATGTGATAGCACATGTCTGACTGGTTCTACTGGAAGAACAGGAAGGAGAATCTGGAGCACAGTGCACAAAGCATGGCAGAAAATGAGGTTGTGGTACAAAAGACTGTAAAAGCCATTCTAGAAGAACAGAGGACAGCAGTGCTCCAGATGTATCTCAAGAGAGCTCACCAGCCTCTAGAACACCTAGGCTAAGTTTACCCAGGATATTCTATAGTTATAGGCTCAAGAAGCAGGTGCCATCCAAAGCCCAATTGTTGGGAATACTGCACTGGGAAGCATTGGGAAATTCCCCCATCTCGGCAAAGTTAGTTCTTTTTGAAATCTAGGACCTTCAATCTTCAATAAGCCCTCTCCCCCTTTGTCTTAATATTGAACCATACCATTTGGTGACCACTAAATGCCAAAAGAACTCCCACCATAACATCAGAAACAATGTCCTCATTTGTAAGCACGACGTCTAGAATAGCTCCACCTCGCGTTGGTTCCGTCACCCACTGCTAAAACAATTCTTCCTGTAAAGAGTCCAAGATTCCTTTGCTTCTAGTCAACTATGCAGCAAGGATGCCTCAATCAATGTCCAGCATATTAAAAATTACCTATCAGTAGGAAAGGGGAAGTACAGCGTTTTACCGCCTCCACCGCCATCGCCGCCCCTGAACAGGAACCCAGCAGGACTTACTCCAGACCGCGAAAGAGCGGGAACTGACTGCTGAGCCGAAGAAAAAAACTCTCCGACTCCACTTAGAGGCAGGCTCAGACAAGCAGGCAACAGAAAACAGGACTCGGACAGCAGTAACACAAACCTGCTCTCAGCAAAAACACACTTCCCTGTGCTTGTTTCTCTTATAAACAAATTCTATGGGTCTCTTTTTCTTTTTTTTAGTGAGGAGGCAGAAATAAACAGGGAAGGAAAGGAACAGCAAAAGCCTGTTCACAGGGAATTTGAGGTGCAGAAGGACCCAGCAACTGCGTATGCTGCCAAAGAGGACACCACCAGTCCGCCACCCCTGGCTCAAACTGGCCACCGGCCCAGGAGCTAAAGAAAAAGCCGTCCACCACCTGCTGAAATAGAGACATACTAACTGAGGAAGGAGCTGGCGTCTGACATCACTGCCTTTAGTTTATCTCTATCTCCACCTGCTGGTAGGCGGACTTAACCCGATAGTTCCTGGATTCATCTGCTGCAAGTGACAAGGAAGGAGCTATTCTAGACCTTGTGCTTACAAACAAGGACACCGTTTCTGATGTTAAGGTGGGAGATCAACTGGCATCTAGTGATAGACCAAATGCTATGGTACAATATTAAGGCAAAGGGGGAGAGGGCTTATTCGAGACTCAAGTCCTATATTTCAAAAGAACTAACTATGCTGAAATGGGAGAATTTCTCAAGGAATAGTTGGCTGCATGGGAACTGCTGAAGGAAGTAGAAAAGCAATGGGCGAAACTGAAAGGAGCTATTTTAAAGGCGACAAACCTTGATGTTAGAAAATTACATAAAAGTAAGAGGAAAAGAGCACTCTACCAAAACCCTCATCCACACCCTTGTCACCTCTCATTTAGACTACTGCAATCTGCTTCTTGCTGGCCTCCCATTTAGTCACCTCTCCCCTCTCCAGTCGGTTCAAAACTCTGCTGCCCTTCTCATCTTCCGCCAGGGTCGCTTTACTCATACTACCCCTTCTCCTCAAGACCCTTCACTGGCTCCCTATCCGTTTTCGCATCCTGTTCAAACTTCTTCTACTAACCTATAAATGTACTCACTCTGCTGCTCCCCAGTATCTCTCCACACTCGTCCTTCCCTACACCCCTTCCCGTGCACTCCGCTCCATGGATAAATCCTTCTTATCTGTTCCCTTCTCCACTACTGCCAACTCCAGACTTCGCACCTTCTGTCTCGCTGCACCCTACGCCTGGAATAAACTTCCTGAGCCCTACGTCTTGCCCCATCCTTGGCCACCTTTAAATCTAGACTGAAAGCCCACCTCTTTGACATTGCTTTTGACTCGTAACCACTTGTAACCACTCGCCTCCACCTACCCTCCTCTCTTCCTTCCCGTTCACATTAATTGATTTGATTTCTTTATTTATTTTTTGTCTATTAGATTGTAAGCTCTTTGAGCAGGGACTGTCTTTCTTCTATGTTTGTGCAGCGCTGCGTACGCCTTGTAGCGCTATAGAAATGCTAAATAGTAGTAGTAGTAGTAGCAGCGATAGTGCCCTTGTATAAGTCTCTGGTGAGGCCACATTTGGAGTACTGCATGCAATTCTGGAGACCGCACCTACAGAAAGATATAAACAGGATGGAGTCTGTCCAGACGGCAGCTACCAAACTAGTAAACAGTCTGTCATAAAACATATAGGGACAGGCTTATGGACCTCAACATGTATAAGCTAGAAGAGAGGCGGGAGAGAGGGATATGATAGAGACATTTAAATACCTCAGTGGTGTTAATGTACAGGAGGTAAGTCTTTTTCAAATGAAGGAAAACTTTGGAATGAGAGGGATAGGATGAAGTTAAGAAGAAATAGGCTTAGGAGAAATCTGAGAACATACTATTTCACAGAAAAGGAATGGCCTCCTGGTGGAGGTCATGGAGATGAGGACAGTTGGAATTTATGAAAGCGTGGGATAGGCACATGGGATCCCTTAGAAAAAGGAGAAGCTAATGGTTACCGAGGAAGAGCAGACTGGATGGGTCATCTGGCCTTTACCTGTGGTCATGATTCTATGTTTTAAGATCAAAGCCTTTGTTGTCTTCTCTCTTATCACACTACAGAGACAAAAACTTAAAGAGCTCACTGAAAATTGAGATCAGAACATGTACGACACAAGTGGCTGCACCCGTTTGGGCTGGCCTTCACACTGGATGGTAAGACTTGCAAAACTGGCAATAAATAGGAAGCAGTGGCAGCCATGTAGGCTGTTGGTCTGACAGTCTGACCTACAAATCACCAAGCTTCAAGAACCCAGGACAGAATGGAAGAAGTGGCACAGGTGGACCATAGAAAGGGATGACTTTGGCATCAACTGAAGGAAGATTACCCAGCTGTGCTTAAGTGATCTCTACAAAGATTTCCTATGCTGGATGAATGATTCTCTTAAATTGAAATAGAGCTTTCTTGTCAGTGGTTTTCTGGCAATGTGCATCAATGAAAAAATTCTGATAACAACTTCATATCAAGCAAGTAACTTAGGATACTAACCAGGCTCAATGGCTGCTGAACTTAAGTGATCTCTACAAAATTTTCCTATGCTGGATGAATGATGCTCTTAAACTGAAATAGAGCTTTCCTGTCAGTGGTTTTCTGGCAATGTGCATCAATGAAAAAATTCTGATAACAACTTCATATCAAGCAACTCAGGATACTAAGCAGGCTCAATGGCTGCTGAGCTTAAGTGATCTCTACAAAAGTTTCCTATGCTGGATGAATGATGCTCTTAAATTGAAATAGAGCCTTCTTGTCAGTGGTTTTCTGGCAATGTGCATCAATGAAAAAATTCTGGTAATAACTTCATATCAAGCAAGTAACTCAGGATACTAACCAGGTTCAATGGCTGCTGATATGAATGACTGAGCTTCTCGGACCCTCTTCATCACTTCTTCCAGTTCTTTGGCAGCTGCCTGTGGTGTCAATTCTGGTGGTTTCACTATTGCATTGTTCGAATGATTTATCCTAAGTTCCAAAAACAATACAAAAAAAATCATCTACAAAACCTAGAAACGAGAAAGCATCACATTCCAGTATTTAAATGAAATATGATAACATGTAAAATTTCTAAAGTTCATGGCAACAGAACTTAAATATACTAAAAATGTTATATTAAATTATGTAAACTGATCTTCTGCAAATTCTATCAAACAGTATCTAGGAAAACAAGAGCAAACACTCTGCGCTCAGGGTGACTGAACTGTGGGAAATGTGCACGATACAAAGTAAAGTTGCTTAGCTGTAACAGTGGCTCTCCACAGACAGCAGGATAAATTGGACATACAAGTGAGATACGTCATTCCACAGCATCAAGATATAGCAGCTCTCATAGAACTTAGATTTAGCTCAAAGGATTCTGTGCATGCATTCCAGTATGCTGCCTCCCCTGCAATAGCACTTTAGTTTGCTTTAACTCAGGATCAACTCTTGGTAAGGTGATCAAGATAAAATCAGGCACATAAATCTGTCATCTATGGGATAGTCCTTTCCAGGTAAGCAACTTTGCTTTCTCCCTCAACAAGCAAAATAAGACAGCCACATGAGCAGGATCTTCCCACAGTCAAGGACTGGCTGTGGATTACATGAGATATTTTTGGAGAATGAGAGCTGCCTTGCAGGGAGATGTTTTTAATATGTAATCCATAAAAATTAGTAGTACTAACCAATCTGTTTTGGGTTTGGTTTTTTTTGCTCAAGAGGTGAAGTAATTATGCACAAACATTTCTTAATACTGCCCATTTCTTCTGAATACATGGTCCAGGCAATAGTGAGATGCACAGAAGCCAACTTTTCAAAATGATTGGAGGTGGTTAACTCAATAGAAATGACCTCTCCTTGGACACAGAAAGGGGATTTGCTCAAAATTGGGGCTCCTCAAGTACTCACAGCACCCACAGAGCTGGCTCCTATGGCGAGATGTAAAAATGTATAGAAAAGATTATGGTACTGCTTTGCATATATCTTAGTGATGCTATTAAGTGAGACATTGAAATTGCTACTGCTCTTATGTGCTGGGCCTTTATACTACCTTTTGGCCAAAGGCCAGCTTGCAGGTAGCAAAACTACTACTACTACTTATTTCTATACTGAACACATTCCTCTAATCAACTGGCTACTGTTCTGAAATGGCTACCCTAGCCAGTTGGGGATATTCTTTTGTTCCAAGTAGAAGACATGTGCCCTTCTACAATACAGGGTATGAAGAGCTCTTTTTCCTGGAAGATTAAGAGGCTTAGGTTACAACACTAGCAATAAAACAGATTGGTTGATGTGAAAAGCTGAAACCACCTTTGACAGAAACCTAGAATATGTTCCAAGTATTACCCTATTTGGAAAGAATTGAGCATATAGAGCATAATGCTAGGGATTGTAGTTAACCAACTTTCTAGTCGAAGTTAACACTAAAAAGAGAGCATGAATTGTTATTAAAGAGGTTTTTCTGGGACGATTTTAACTTGGTATTCTACATTTTTTAAAAATTGCTGTTTTTTGTATGTTTCTCCCCCCCCCCCCCCCCCCCCACAAAAAAAAAAAAAATCTTACTTGTGCAGGAGGCATCTATAAACCTTTGGTGAACATCTTCCATGAGGCCAGAAGATCTTAGTCACGCTAAATATACGTGTGGGGGGGTGGGGGATGGGTTTGATATACCACCTTTCTGTGATATAATCAAAGCACTTTACATATATTATATGCAAGTATTTTACTGTCCCTAGTGGACTCACAATCTAAGTTTTTTATACCTGAGACAATGGAGGGTTAGGTGACTTGTGCAAGGACACAAGGAGCTGTAGTGGGAATTGAATCCAGTTCCCCAGGTTCTCAGACCCTGCTGCCTGTCTTCTGTGACGATAGGAGAGAGGTTTGATGGAATAAATGTATGATCCATCACTCCTCCTGGCTGAGGTCTTCAGAAAACAAGTATAATTAGGTTTATACATAAGAACATAGTGGTATATTTGTCTTCTGTGCTATGCATATCATTGCTCCCCTCCCCCTATGATTCAAACTACACTGGTTCCCCATTCATTTTTGTATTCATTTTCAAATTATCTGTTTGACTCAAAAAGCCCATTAGTTAGGGGATTCCTTTTATCTTTTTTCTTGGAATATTCCATATACCTCTACATGTTCTCTTCATTCATTGTATGCACATCATTTGGTTTTACCTTCTCCTCGATTTGCACATCCTGAATCCACTAGGCATATGGCATTTTTATTTCTTTCTTTCTCTTAAGTTATGGAATGATCTCCTCCGCTCTCCATGATGAGCAATCTTTTTCTAAATTTAAATATGCCTTAAAAACTCAATTTTTGACTTGAGTTTTGGCCACCTGTTTTGAGCCTCTGTTAGTTTGCTGCTGTCCTAGTTGATCCACAACAAACATTTTTATCCTCTAACCCCTTTCTTTTTCCTGTTTTATGTGTGGTGTGGTTTTGTAACTATCCTATCTTCAATGGCGTTCTATTCCACAGTTCTACTTAATTTGCATTCTGTGAACTGCCTTGACCTGCTTATCAGATATACCAAGTTCTTATAATAAACAAACAAAAACACTAGCTATTAGGCTACTAATCCACTCCTGTGCAGGGGGCATCTGCAAATCTTTGGCGAGCATCTTCACTGAAGCCAGATGATCTTGGCCATATAGAAGTTGTAATGGCAGTCACTTATACTCTGGATACAGTTTCAAAAGCATTATATGTTGACTGTATCAAGTGGTTTCTACACTTCTGTTTCCTGGAAATGTTTGAAACTGATCTTTTACCTCCCTTGAGAGAGTCTCCATGGCTTTTTGGAGTTCTCTAAGCTCATATAGCTGCTATTCTTGCATTCAGAGTGGAGCTGTCTCATTTTCTCTATGGGCAACAAATAAGTTAGTTTTGCACGTATCAAGACAGAAATGAACCTCACGTCTAAGCCTGAGTACGCAGAATATGAAGCAGGACAGTTAGGTGCCATTTGGATGCCAATATATATATCGGCACAGGACTATTTGGCGCAAATATGACCTGGCATTTGCTTGCACTTTGCTTTCTTTTATTAAATTTGCATGTAAGTTGAGTAAGTCGGAAGCATATTTTTAGCTCACCATGTGGACCAGGAGACATATCTTTGTAGCAAACAAGGTGGCAGGGTTTGGTCCCTGCAAACAGAGCCTGTGCAATCCCTGAACAAGAACACCTCAGTAGTACAAGCAAGGCTGTGGGACTTTAAGATCAAGTTGGGCGATCTTAAGCGATTCTTTGCTAAGGGATGGAAAAAAATCACTCAGATAGCACAGGACTTGAGCCTGGTCATCTTCCATAGACTGAATAATTTGGAATATAGATTAATGGGCTGGACAGCATTAAAATGTGTTACAATTTATTTATAGTTATCAGTCAAAATGACTTAAGTGGAAATTTTTCTATGCAAAGAAATCTTAATAACAGGACACATATTATTCCATTTCTGCAGTGAATGCATATAACTAAAGAAAGAACATGCAAGAGTTATGGAATTACAAAGGCTTTATTCATGGGGGCCATAACCTGCTACAAAGACCCAACCCCTGGTTGCTATGGGAACAGGTTTGTTTCCTGCTGCCAGCTCTACAGTGCTCAACGCAAGGAGTAAGCATATGAGCCAGAAAAGAAACCTCACAATCAATCAAGCCTGTAAAAATTGAAATAAAACACTTTATGGTGTCCACAAGAAAAGCTAGAAATGTGCTGCCAATCCACTTAACTTGCATGCAAATTTAATAAAGGAAAAAAAAATGAACATGCGCCCAAAAGTCATGCCCCCTGTGGAAAATAACTCACTCTTTCAGATTTACTAGCACGCACTGTAGTGCGTGCATCATATCAAAGACTCTGGTACTGTATTTATAAGATGATAGGATGGTAGGAATTATAAGGAAAGAGATACAAAATAAGACCAAGAATATTATAATGCTTCCGTGTCACTCCACAGTGTGACCTCACCTTGAGTATCGCGTTCAATTCTGGTCGCCGTATCTCAAAAAAAAGATAGAGCGGAATTAGAAAAGGTTCAAAAAAGAGTGACTAAAATGATAAAGGAGATGGAACTCATCCCTTATGAAGAAAGGCTGAAGAGGTTAGGGCCCTTCGGCTTGGAAAAGAGATGGCTAAGGGGAGATATGATTGATGTCTAGAAAATCCTGAGTGGTGTAGAATGGGTAGAAGTAAATTGCTTTTTCACTTTTTCAAAAAGAACAAAGATAAGTGGACACAATGAAATTACATGGAAATACTTTTAAAACGAACAGGAGGAAATATTTTTTTACTCAAAGATTAGTTAAGCTCTGGAGCGCGCTTCCAGAGAATGTGGTAACAGCAGTTAGCATATCTGGGTTTAGAAAAGGTTTGGACAATTTCCTGGAGGAAAAGTCCATAGTTTGTTATTGAAATGGACATGGGGGAAGACAAATCTTGCTCCAGGATGGGCAGCATGGAATGTTGCTACTAATTGGGTTTCTGTCATACTTGTGACTTGAATTGGCTACTGTTAGAAGCAGGATACTGGAATAGATGGACCACTGGTGTGACTCAGTATGGCTATTTTTATGTTCTTAAAACAACGAGTGCTTGGAAATTGCATTCAATCAGGCCTATAGTCCCCAAACGCAATAGGAAACATTTATCTTTTTGAAACATTTTCTTAAGCTCCAACTGCATTTTCTGGTACTCTAGGATCTTCTCTCTTCATGTGATGTAAGGAATAATCACCTGATACTAAAACATCTATTAGGCTTATGCTTATTTAAAATGTATATACCACAAATACTGAAATTGTTAGTCCACAGTGGTTTGCATTGTAACATCCATAAAATCCACTCACACAAATGTCACCTAATATAAAATATAAAAACAAAATCATAACTCCTTCCCCTGAATTTCCCAGAAGCCTCTTTCTTCCCTTACCTCCTCTCCAAAACAATCAACCTGAACATTAGTCTTTGCTGATTTTAATTTACCTTTAGAGGAAGTGACTGACAGAATGGTTAGGGATCTGCTTGAACATTTAAATAACTGGAATTTAGTCCAGGCTAATAATTATGTAACACACGATAAGAGTCATATTTTATATTTAGTGGCTTTTTCTAAGACAATTCCATCAATATAGTGGTACATTTGAATAACTGGAAGCAGGATCCTTGGTCTGATCACCCTTCTTTAAGATTTTACTGTTCCTTGAAGGGCTAGACAAAGAAAAATACAAGGACAGGAAATAAATTAAATTTGAAGGGTGTTTTTTTTTTTTTAATAAATTGATGAGAAATTGCAGCAGGCTGAAGTATTAAATGTGATTGATAATTGGAACCTAATATGTACTGATTTGCTGAATGAGCTAACGTCACTGAAAAGAGTAAATAAAACTGTTAGAAAAGATTCCAAGTTGTCTGATTTTGAACTTTTATGTCTTAAACAAAAGCATAGGAGACAGTAAAGACACTGGAGGAAAAAATACTTTAGAGTGAAAACAAATAGAAATTTGTGATTAAGACCTATAAATCTCAAATAATTCTTAAGAAAAAGAAACATTATACTAAATTGATAGGGTCAAAGAATTAATACGAAACAAGTGTTTTCTATAGTACAAACCAAAATAGGGCCAGACTACAAAGACACACATAAACTTTTCCAACTCGTAAACAAACTACTAGATACCACACCGGTTACCACAACCAACACAGACACCCCATCAGCAGACAACCTTGCTAAATACTTCAATGAGAAAATTATAAAGCTACGAATCACACTACCTCTTAATACCACCGATCATGAAAAATTCATTGACTGTCTAGACCCAATCCCCGATGAATATCCAGCAGACCGGATCTAGACAAACTTCGCTCTATTTACCGATGAAACCATCACCCATGCATCAACAGGTTCACCAAATCCCACTGCAAACTGGACATATGTCCCAACAACTTAATAAAATCCGCCCCTCAACGTTTCATAACAGACCTCACATCACACCTAAACTACATGTTACAACACGGTCTCTTCCCTAAGGATAAAGGAAACATACTACTCACCCCAATACCTAAAGATTAAAAGAAAAAAAGCAAACGACAACCAACTACCGCCCGGTAGCATCTATCCCTCTGGCAGTCAAACTAATGGAAAGTATGGTAACCAAGCAGCTTACCGACTACTTAAAACAAATTCTCAATATTACATGAATCAAAATCAGGATTTTGATCCAACCACAGCACCAAAACAGTACTAAGCACTCTCCTAACCAAATTCAAACAAGCAATTGCAACTGGCAATAATGTACTTCGTCTACAATTCGACACGTCCAGCGCGTTCGACAAGGTAAACCATAAAATCCTATTAAACATCCTAGAATACTTCGGGATTGGAGAAAGTATACTTAGTTGGATCAAAGGCTTCCTAACTGCAAGAACATACCAAGTGATATCAAATTCGAATACATCATCACCATGGAAGCCAGAATGCGGAGTACCCCAAGGATCACAGTTTTCACCGACCCTTTTCAACCTAATGATGAGACCTCTAGCCAAATCGCTATCCAACCAAGGCCTTAATCCTTACATCTACGCAGACGATGTTACGATCTACATCCCGTTCAAACATGATCTAACAGAAATCACAAATGAAATCAAACACAGCCTCCAAATCATGAACTCATGGGCGGATGCATTTCAATTAAAACAACGCAGAAAAAACACAATGTCTCATCCTCTCATCACAATATAACATGAACAAATCCACCACTATTAACAACCCAGACTACATTCTTCCTGTTTCAGATAGCCTGAAAATTCTCGGAGTTACAATAGACTAAAATCTCACACTAGAAAGCCATGCGAAGAATACAACAAAGAAAAGGTTCCATTCAATGTTGAAACTCAAAAGAGTAAAACCTTTCTTCCCAAGAGAAATATTCCGTAGCCTGGTACAATCAATGGTGCTAAGCCACCTAGATTACTGCAATGCAATCTATGCCGGATGCAAAGAACAAATCATTAAGAAACTCCAAACTGCCCAAAACACAGCAGACAGACTCATATTCGGAAAAACGAAATGCGAAAGCGCCAAACCCTTAAGAGAAAAACTACACTGGCTCCCACTTAAAGAACGTATTGCGTTCAAAATATGCACTCTAGTTCATAAAATCATTCACGGAGAGGCCCCGGTCTACATGTCAGACCTCATAGACCTATCACCCAGGAACACAAAAAGGTCAGCACGCACATTCCTGAATCTCCACTACCCTAAGCTGCAAAGGACTAAAATATAAATTAACATATGCATCCAGCTTCTCCTACATAAGCACGCAACTATGCAATGCACTACCAAACGCGATAAAAACAATGCACGACCTAACAAACTTCCAAAAATCACTAAAAACCAACCTGTTCAATAAAGCATACCACAATGATCCATCCTAAATACCAGACAACGAAACCAATACCAGAACTGGACAAAACCGAACTCTCTATAATCAACTGCTTCATTCACTTTGTCACTAATGAACTTTAATGCAATACCACTTTATTTCTTATTCCTAAAATGAATTCTCTATACATGACTGCTTAATTTACTCTGTCACTAATGAACCTTAATGCAATACCACTTTGCATTCCTCATTCCAGAAATGGTGATCGCCATCACGGAATAATGTAAGCCACATTGAGCCTGCAAATAGGTGGGAAAATGTGGGACAAATAAATAAATGCAACAAATGCAACAAATAAATAAATAAATACATTAAATCCCAATGTTCAGGCTATCAAGATAGTTCCTGTTGAAAGGCTGAGCTGGGCCTGAGGGGAGCAGCCAAGATAGTGGCACACTGGTTTGGCGCTCCATACCTGTGTGGTGTTGCTAGCTTTTCTCATTTCCCCTCTGTGATTATGCCTCATACCATACAGAAGGGTGCTTTGGAGGCTTTTCCAGTGCCAGCCCGCACCTCTTTCCCTGTCCAGCAAACACTTGAGTGATATGCCTCCAAGCAACTTCAAGATTCACCAAGGAGGGGGGTCTTGCTGCGAGTCTGGGCGAGGAAGCGTCCTCACTACTGGGGCAAGAAAATGTCCCTCTGTCCCCTCTGGCATCTACTACACCGCCATGCCCAGCAGCAGCTGCTCCTTGCCCGTAGATGCTCCTGAAGCCAACGTCACTATCAGAACCCCGAAGCACAGGGGACAGGGATGCTGTGGAACTACTGAGACATTATTTATTTTTATTTGTTTGTTGCATTTGTACCCCACATTTTCCCACCTATTTGCAGGCTCAATGTGGCTTACATAGTACCGTCAAAGGCGTTTGCCCAGTTGGTGGATAACAAATACAAAATTGTATAGTGATCGTATGAGGTATAAGTGGAGGGTCGGAATGGATGAAGATTGTGTGATGTCCTGTTCCATCATAGTCATGCTGTGTTGGTAGGTGAAGAGGGTTACATGGGGTCATTGGGGTAGGCCTTTTTGAAGAGGTAGGTTTTTAATGATTTCCTGAAGTTCAAGTGGTCGTGGATTGTTTTCACAGCTTTTGGGAGCCCATTCCATAGTTGTGCACTTAGGTAGGAGAAGCCAGCTGCGTAAGTTGTTTTGTATTTCAGTCCTTTGCAATTTGGGTAGTGTGGGTTTAGGTAGGATCTTGACGACCTGACTTTGTTTCTTATTGGTAAGTCTATAAGGTCTGTCATGTATCCTGGGACTACGCCGTACATAATTTTGTGGACTAAGGTGCAGATTTTGAAGATGATCCATTCTTTGGTTGGGAACTAATGCAACTTTTCTCGGAGGGGTTTGGCACTTTCGAAGCCTGTTTTGCTGAATATCAGCCTGGCTGCTGTATTTTGGGCGGTCTGGAGCTTTTTTATGAATTGTTCTTTGCAGCCCGCATAGATTCTGTTGCAATAATCTGCATGGCTTTGGACCATTGATTGTATTAGGTATCGAAAAGTTGCTCTTGGGAAGGAAGGTTTTAATCTTTTGAGATTCCACATTGAATAGAACATTTTCTTTGTTAACTTGGCTCTCGAGGGTAAGGTTGTGATTGAGTGTGACACCGAGTATTTTCAAACTGTCCAAGGTAGGGAGGGTATGTCCTGGAGTATTTATGGTTGTGGGTTTGTATTTGTTATATGGAGAGGAGAGGATGAGGCAATATGTTTTTTTTGGTGTTCAGTTTCAGTTGGAATGAGTTTGCCCAGGAGTCCATGATGTTCAGACTATCATTGATTTTGTTGGTTATTTCTGTCAGATCATGTCTGAAGGGGATGTATATTGTAACATCATGTGCGTAAATGAATGGGTTAAGGCCTTGGTTGGATAAGGACTGTGCCAGTGGAATCATCATCATGTTGAAGAGTATTGGTGATAATGGTGATCCTTGAGGTACTCCGTAGACTGCTTTCCACAGTGGTGATATGTTTGACCGATTTTACTTGATAAGTTCTGGTGGTTAGAAAGCCTTTGATCCAGTTAAGTATGTTTCCTTCAATCCCGGAGTGGCCTAGTATTCTTAGTAGTAAGTTGTGGTTTACCATGTCAAATGCACTCGACATGTCGAACTGGAGGAGGAGTATGCTTTTGCCTGTGGCAATCTCCTGCTTGAATTTGGCCAGGAGGGTGACTAGGACAGTTTCGGTGCTATGGTGGGATCGGAATCCTAAGTACATAAGTACATAAGTAGTGCCATACTGGGAAAGACCAAAGGTCCATCTAGCCCAGCATCCTGTCACCGACAGTGGCCAATCCAGGTCAAGGGCACCTGGCACGCTCCCCAAACGTAAAAACATTCCAGACAAGTTATACCTAAAAATGAGGAATTTTTCCAGTCCATTTAATAGCGGTCTATGGACTTGTCCTTTAGGAATCTATCTAACCCCTTTTTAAACTCCGTCAAGCTAACCGCCCGTACCACGTTCTCCGGCAATGAATTCCAGAGTCTAATTACACGTTGGGTGAAGAAAAATTTTCTCCGATTCGTTTTAAATTTACCACACTGTAGCTTCAACTCATGCCCTCTAGTCCTAGTATTTTTGGATAGCGTGAACAGTCGCTTCACATCCACCCGATCCATTCCACTCATTATTTTATACACTTCTATCATATCTCCCCTCAGCCGTCTCTTCTCCAAGCTGAAAAGCCCTAGCCTTCTCAGCCTCTCTTCATAGGAAAGTCGTCCCATCCCCACTATCATTTTCGTCGCCCTTCGCTGTACCTTTTCCAATTCTACTATATCTTTTTTGAGATACGGAGACCAGTACTGAACACAATACTCCAGCTGCGGTCGCACCATGGAGCGATACAACGGCATTATAACATCCGCACACCTGGACTCCATACCCTTCCTAATAACACCCAACATTCTATTCGCTTTCCTAGCCGCAGCAGCACACTGAGCAGAAGGTTTCAGCGTATCATCGACGACGACACCCAGATCCCTTTCTTGATCCGTAACTCCTAACGCGGATTGTGAATTATGTAGTATTGAGAACTTGTCCAGGTATTCTGTAAGCTGTTTAGTCACGAAGCTCTCCATTTTTACTACTAATGGGATAGACGCAACTGGGCGGTAATTGGTGATATCGTTTGTGCTTTTCTTGGCGTTTTTTGGTATTGGGGTGAGTAGGATGTTGCCATGTTCCTCAGGGAAGAGACCTTGTTGTAACATGAAGTTTAGATGGGATGCAAGGTCTGCTATGAAGCGGTCTGGGGCAGACTTAAGTAGAGGACTGGGACATGTATCCAGTTTGCAGTGAGTCTTGGCAAACCTGTGAGTCGCTTGTGTAACTGATTCGGTGCTGAGGAGATTAAATGTTGTCCAAATGCAGTCAGCTGGGTATCCTTCGGAGGATGGGTCCAGATCGTTGAAGAAGATTTCTATGTCGGTATTGTGATGAAGAAGTGTGCTGCGTAGTTTTATTATTTTTTCATTAAAGTAGTTAGCAAGGGAAGAGAGAGAAGATGAGTGCCGCCATGTTGTGGACTGCTTGTAGTCCTGCTTGCATTGCCATCTTAGATCGTTAAGTTAAAATAAACAATAAACCTGACATTACAACTTTTAAGCTTATGATAAATACATTTGACTTACAAATATATCGTCACTGAGTTGTGATTATATGTAAATTTGTTTCCAAGAACCTTGTAAGCAACCTCAAAGAAAATTTAAACAGCGTGCTGTTCTATTAAGTGTAGTATAAAATTAAACTGAAATGAATGGTAGACAATTCTAACTACAAATAAATGAAGGCAGAGCGGAGATAGAGTTGTTAGATAACTTGTCAGGATACTCATCCAGGTAATTAGCCAGGTCTTCAGCTTCTTTGTGTTTGAAACCTGACTCCAAGAAAAAGTAAATCTTGTAAACATCGTTAACTGATCTGAAGTGTGAGAAAATCAACTGGCCGATGGCTCTGACTCTGTTCACATGTAAGCAGGGGAGAAGGATTGAAACTTGATTAACAACTTATCAAGATGCATCAATCTTGCTTGGGGATATTTCATCCAGGAAATTGGCCAGATCTTCAGCTTCTGTGAAATCTTTGGTTTTGTTATTGATCGTGACTCTCATGCGTGCAGGATAAAAAATGCCAAATCTAGCATTTAACTCTTTCAGCTTGGGACGAAAGGCCAAGAGGGATTTTCTTTGCTTGATGGTGTTCTTGCTGAGGTCTGGAAGGAAATGCAAGGTCGATCCTTCATATTTTATAGGAGCTTTGATTTTTGCTTGTTGCATTATCTCAGATACTTGATTATATCTGAGAACTTTGAGCACTACTTGCCTCGGGTATATGTCATGAGGGCTCCGGTAAGTCGGCACTCTATGTGCTCTTTCAATTTCAAAGTCTTTATTGAATTTTATATTTAGTATTTCAGGTATGAATTTTTCCAGGAACGAAGACATATTAGAACCTTCAATATGAATAAATGTTGGACATGTGAAAAGGATGTTGGAAATCTCAAACATATTATTTATTCTTGCTCATTTGTTCAAGATTATTGGAACTCTGTATGGAACACAATATCATCCACCTTGAATATTCAAGATGTTTTAACATATAACATAGTCATATTTGGATCCCTAATGATACAATCACCACTAGACAAATATCAAGCACAATTATTAGACATAATGTTACATCAAGCCTTAAGAACCCTTTTCTTTTGTTGGAAAGACCTTACCAAAGTAACGTATTTAACTTGGTGGAATTCTGTGTGTATATTAGCTAAATATGAATATGCTGCGGCTGAAAAACATAACTCACTTGTTCAATACAATAAAATATGGACTTCTTTACTAGATCAACTACATAATAACCTCTCTTAGAGTTGAATTTATGTATGATCATGACTTGTTATAGCAATAATTCTTGTATAATCTTAGTCTGAACATGTATGCTGATGCTTTGTTATTGTTAATCTGTTATGCTGGTTATTTGCTTTTATTTTAGCCATTTGTTATTGACTACAAAACACAATAAAAATATTGGAACAGAAAAAAAAAAGTAGTTAGCAAGTTTGTCTGCGGGTAGGATGTCTGTGTTGGTTGTGGTGATAGGGGTGGTGTCTAGTAACTTATTTACGAGTTGGAATAGTTTCTTCATCCCCTCCGAAGGGACACCACCTTGCAAGTGGTGGAGGGGCTTCCGTGTTTCAATGACTCAGAGGGCTATGCTGTAGGGTTACCCATATCAGACAGGCCTCTGAGGAGAAACCAGACAAAGAATGTCCCAACCTGGAGGATCCAAGATGGCGTTGAGGGAGGACGTACGCTAGTTGAGTTCCCGTTTTACACCAGAATGCCTGAAGAAGAAGGCGCGCTCCTCAGAGAATGGGGAAGAGAAAAGGCAAAGCCGTGGTGCTGTCCTCCTCGAACACGGCTGGGGTTCCCACCACTTCTCAGTCTATTTTGGAGAGATTCGGGGTCATAACGTCGGGGATATCGGTTCTTGCTTCGGGGAACAGCAAGGCTTTATTGCCGAATCTCAGTGGAGGGAGTGACTTTGAGTCCCCCTGTTGGCACGACCCCTCCAAGACCCGGAAATATTAATGCTTCGCTATGGAGGTCAATAATGGAAACACCCGAAGTGGGTTAGGATTTTCATGTGACCCGAGGAGGTCCTGGCGCAGCATCGACTCCAGATAATAAACCAACTGGGGGATTGGAGAGTGAGCTCTTCCCCCCGAAGATATCTGGAGCGGTTTCTGTGGAGAAATTGGACTTGGTGAAGCCAATGTCATAAAGCAAGCCAAACCACCACAAGGGTGGAGGTACACAAATTCCTAC
The DNA here is from genome assembly GCF_901765095.1 of Microcaecilia unicolor. Taxonomy (NCBI): domain Eukaryota; kingdom Metazoa; phylum Chordata; class Amphibia; order Gymnophiona; family Siphonopidae; genus Microcaecilia; species Microcaecilia unicolor. Next base: position 109,856,010 of record NC_044032.1, on the reverse strand, counting down.
GAAAAGTAGAATCTGAGGAAAGGGGGAGTAGGAGGAGTAGGCTCTTGAACAACACTAGTAGGCGACGTAGATTAGGAACAATCTCTTTATTTTCAAACTAGATACGTCATACTGAGTGCTACTCATTATACTTTAAGCCTGCACAGCTGATTGCTCCTTTTGGCGGGCTTTTTCTCTTATAAAACGGACTTACTGTGAACACGCCCCTTTTGACTTCACAGAAGTGCAATTGAATACGCTGAGCTTTTTTTCCTGCATCGGCAGTGGTAAGTCCTTCATTACAGTTTACTTATCCTGCGACTATACATCTAAAGAGTGGATTCTTTGTCTTTGTATTTCTATTTTTTAACATCAGGTGCTGCATCTATTATGATGTTTAGTTTTAAACAGCACAGGATAAAATCTGCACCATCTATTTTGGGTATTCACATCACAGACTCTTATTTATTTTTATTATATTTATATCTTTTCTGAGCACAGAATAACGGAGGTCCTGTGTGCTCACTAAATTATGCATTAATTTTTACAAATTAGGTTTTTTTCAACATTTGTGCCATATTATATATTTTTTTTCTTAAGACTTTTTTGAAATATTGGTGTATTTGTGGATAGGATATACGCAGATATTGTTTGATACTAAACTTTATGCATTGATTTTCTGATATATGCATATACACCCTTTATATATATATATATATATATATATATATATATATATATATTCAAAACATATTCTTTAAGCCTGCCATGTTGCCATAAATAACTGAGCATTTTCTGCTTTATCTATAGGATTACAATTGTAGCAGAAGCCTTGCTTTCATTCTCTTTGAGCTTAATATTCGTATATTTATATATCACAAGATCAGTTTATCTATGATACTTAACTTATATGGTTACATCATATATATCATATATTATTTACTAATTGGTTGTGTGTTTTATTTATTTCACTGTATTTTGAGTTTTTTCGTTATACTTCATTTTGATGTTTTTTCTGCTAACTTTTAGATGTCATCCTTCTTTGATTGGTAATATACAACACCTTTATCGTATGTTATATATAATCTAATATTTTTAAATAATTTAATAATTTAAGTATTTATTATATATTTGAAAACTATATATGCATGTATGTTTGAGTATATGTATTTTTACATTTATGGATTTTATATGTATGTGTATATATATGTATGTATATGTATGTGTGTATATATATATATATATATGTATATGTGTATGTATATGTGTATATATATTATAGCATTTCTGCAATAATAATTTTTTTTTTTTTTTTAAATGTTTTATAAAAAATGTTTTTATTAATTTTTTAATTCTACATGGAATTTATGTTTATCACACATTTAACGTTCTACACTTATTTTACTTTTGTTCTGCATGTTTGTTATATTACCATTGTTTGGTTTTATTTCATAGACTCCTGAAGAAGGCGTCTGTAGCGCCGAAACACGGCTGTGTTGAGTCGAGTGTATATTTAAATAAAGAGATTGTTCCTAATCTACGTCGCCTACTAGTGTTGTTCAAGAGCCTACTCCAACACGCCAATGTCAAAAAGGACATACTATAGGAACTGCAGCAGAATGTGAATAACTGTCTTCTTCAAATGTTTAAAATTTTTCACTATGTGAGTTAAAGAATTTATATTAATACTTATCTAACAAAGTGGAAGTCCAAGATATAAAAAGAGACTTTGATTACGGAAATGGCTTAGAAAATTAGATAATTTGGTAATGAATAGTTATTTTTCTTGTAAAAACTGGAATTTCTGGAGAACCAATTAAGGGAAAATAACTTGAGAATGATAAATTTACCTATAATATCCTATATATTAGCTACTGAATTCTTGAAGAAATATTTCTCTGATACTTTGCTAATACCTTCTGATAGCCACCTTTTGGTGACTAAAATTATATTTCCTTTAAAATCTTCTTTCAGAGAAAAGAGATGTGTTTAATTGACAATTTGGAAAATTCAGAAGTTATAGATAGAGCTATATTATTAGTGACTTTCGTCTTTGATTAGATAGGAACAACGTTTTCAAATTGTATTTCCGATATATGGTTGATAGTTTTTTGGGTTCAAAGATGAATATATTTCCTGACACATCAAGGGAATCACAGACTGGGAGGTGTGAAGTCTTGGCTTTTCAGCCAGGAATCATTGCCCCAGGTGGGACCTTCCTAGCACGATTCCCTTGTAAGTGTTTTATTTTTCTTATTACTTATTTGTTTGAACCTAAGAAATTATAGAGTTTGTGGAAACAGATGATGAATCCTCTGCAGCAACTTCCTTCAGTTACCACTGTACCGGCTGCAATAACCGATTAACCTTCCTCCCTCAGAAAATGTGTAAGATTAACCGTTTTGAGTTTTTCTTATTTTCTTTAAGATTGTTTTCCTGATCTTGGATCTTCCAATTGTGGACAATTATGTAAATATATATTGTTGAGAGAAAATGTTTTCCTTTTTATATTAATTTCTGTATTTCCTTACATTTATGTGATAAATGTGAATGTAATTAAGTAAAATGATACATAAAATAATTAAAAAAAAAAAAAAAAGGAATAGTTTCTTCATATTTTTATAGTCCGGTCCTAATTTGGTTTTGTAGTAGGACCTTTTGGTTTGTTTTATTGTGTATTTGTATTTTCTATGCATTTGTTTCCATGCGTTGAGTGCATGCATCTTTTGTCTTTCTTCATACTCGTTCAAGTTTTCTAGATTGTGTTTTGAGTTTTTTTAGTTCGTCATTGAACCAAGGTATAATGTTTTGTCTTTTTGATATTTTTGTTTTTAAGGGTGCTATTTTGTTTAGTACGCTGTTGCATCTGCCATCCCAGTGGTTGAGAAAGTATGGAATCAGTGCGTGTTGTCCATTCATTGTCATATATTTGTTGCCAGAATATTTGTGGATCGATTTGCCCTCTTGTAGTGTAAGTAATACGTTCTGGTGTACTGTTTCAGCCCTTCTTCCACCAGTTTAGAGTTAGGTTCAGTTTGTAATGGTCAGTCCAAGGTATTGCTGTCCATTTGATATCTGTTATTAATAGATTATTGTCTGTAGGTAGTTTATGTGATAGGAGGTCCAATGTATGTCCTTTGATATGGGTAGTTTGCATGTGGGGCCATTTAAAATCCCAGGACTGTAGGAAGTCTTTACATTCAAGTGCGCTTGTGGAGTTGGGGTCTTCTAGGTGAAGGTTAATGTCGCCTAGTAGCAGTATGTTGTTGTTATTTACACAGTTGTTTGATATGAAGTCCATGAAGGTGGGCTGACTTTCCTTCCAGTTGCCAGGTGGTCTGTAGAATAATACGCAATTTTGGTGATCGGTTAGGGAGTTGTTATGGATTTTAAATGAGGCAATTTCTAGTTGGGGTGTCATGGAGGTGGCTGTGGTTTCGGTGGTGAATTTTTCTCGGTATATTAGTGCTATGCCTCCACCTCTCTTTTCCGACCTGGTTCGGTAGGTGATTTTGTAACCTGGCAGGCACAGTTCAAGGATTACGGAGTTGTTTTGGTTGTGAATCCATGTTTCATTGATAAAGATGAGGTTGAGGTTTTCTGAGGTGACCCAATCTGATATTGTTGTTGTTTTGTTGATTACGGATCTAGCATTGATGTAGCCTACCTGGATGTTTTGGTATGGGGCACCTAGGTTTGGTGTTATGTGGATTTTTGTTAGTTGTCGTTCTTTGGGTGATGTGTGTTTGTTGTGGTCTTTCCTCTCGTTTTGTTGGTGATGTCCATGTTTAGATAGTTTTCCTTTAGTGTGATGAGAGTCAGTTTGGTGGAGTGTGGAATGTTTGATCAGTCTTTGGTGATTTTGTAGGGTGGGTATGAAGTAATGTTCTATGAGTGGGATGGATAGTGCTGGGTGGATCAGTGACAGGGAGTAGATTACCAGAAGTATTTTGATTGTGTTCATTTTGGTGTCAATTTAGGATATATAGGTTACTCACAGTCAGATGCTCGGGAGTGAAGTCCTGGACACCTATAAGTCAGGCTTACAGTGAAAGTGGGAGCTCAGCAGTTCTGATGGGAATACAGGCTCACAGTGAGAGTTCAGCAGTTCTGATAGAAGTAGAGCATCAGAAGCAAACTGTCTATTGTGGGAGGTGCTTTCTGGTATCACCAACCATCTGCCTGGTTTGAAATTATGTTGTGAAAGATGATGGCTGAGGAAAGCCTTCCCCAAGAGCAGGCTACAATAAATGTTGGAGCTCAGCAGCTCTAATAAGAGTGTAAACTGCTATAAAAGTGGAAGCTTAACAGTTCTAAAGTAAGTGCAGGCTTACAGTGAGAGTTAGGGGAAGCGGTTTGATTGCTTGAACCCGTGGCAGTGACTCTAGAGGTTATCTGGAAGGCTCTGAAGAAGATGGACTTGATGATTTAGTAAAGCTTAAAAGTGAGATTTCTGGTCAGTAAGGTTGTCATCACAATCTGTCCTGACCCCCTCCCCCAGATGGCATCCTCTCTCCTCTACTGTTGTGCAACATCCTCCTAGGTGTTTATAGGGCTAGCAGTGGAAATTCTGAGGGGCACGTCAGAAGTGATGTCACACGCCTGAGCGCTTTTAAGAGAAGTCCAGGACCTCCTCAAGTGCCTTCGCAAAAGTTCTGCTGGGCCGTGCTATGAGGTCCAGCCTTGTGTGTCTTGTCCTGCCTTGCCTCCAAGTTCTTGCCAAGCTCCAGCCCTGCCTTGTCTCAGAGCTCCTGCAGTAATCCACTCTAGTAGCTCTAGACCAAATCTTGAAAACTGATTAAACCAGCAAAAAGAAGGAAAAAAAAAAAAAAACAGGAAAAAAGGAAAATCTGGAAACTACTACTACTTAACATTTCTAAAGCGCTACTAGGGTTACGCAGCGCTGTACAATTTAACATGGAAGGGCAGTCCCTGCTCAAGGAGCTTACAATCTAAAAAGACAGGTGTACAATCTAAAGACAAGTGTAGAGTCCGTCTGGTAGGTAACACTATATTTCATGAGAGGTTAGGTGCCGAACGCGGCATTGAAGAGGTGAGTTTTAAGCAGAGATTTGAAAATGGGTAGGGAGGGAGCTTGGCGTAGGGGTTGAGGAAGATTGTTCCAGGCAAAGGGTGAGGCAAGGCAGAATGAGCGGAGCCTGAAGTTGGCAGTGGTGGAGAAGGGAACTGACAGAAGGGATCTGGAAACTGAGGATTAGGACTGTATCAATCGTAATTTGGTAACTTCTTGTACTGTTGCAGAATGACAACTGAAAGCTGTGTGAAAATACAGATTAGGAGGATAAAAACAAACAAACAACTGGTATATGAGAGAGACACACAGGGAGTGAAAAGCCATAAAAGAGAAACAGGATAGATGTACTTGAGAAGAGACAGGCAAAAGGAAAGCGGAATAAATAGAAATGCTTAACAGGAAAGGTAAAAGGAAAGGAGTTTGTGAACTTCTGGATTATTTTCTCTACTTAGAAGCATTACTCTATACTTGTATATGTTGCCACAATGATACAAAACAGCGCCAAGTTATAGCTGCTGTCATAGTACACAGACTTTTTTAGACTTATTTCTTAATAACCATACAATTACTCTTGTTACTTTTGTGAATTATCTACACAGGGGCAATGGTTAGTACAGTCAGTGGGCTAAAAACCAGGAAAACCAGATTCAATTCCCAATGCAGCTCCTGTGACCCTTGGTAAGTCAATTAACTCTCAACCCTCCACTGTCCCTTCACAGCCGTGTTTCAGCTGAAAGATTCCCTGTGTCAGGGGTCTCATCTTATATCAGCCGAATAATGAACAGCAATCACATTAAAGCTCTGCTCCCAGCAGCTGCCTTACGATGTTGAACTAATGCCAAAATTAACATAAAAAGGCATACAACCTCAAAAAACTGCAATATCGCCATTCCAATCTAAATCAGGCAAGTTGAAATCTCCCAGGAACAGCACCTCACCTTTCATTTCCAGCCTCTATGTATTGGAGGTCTGTAGATCAGTGTTTCCCAAGTTCAGTCCCGGAGTACCCCTTGCCAGTCAGGTTTTCAGGATATCCACAATGAATACTGACTGGCAAGGGGTACTCCAGGACTAGACTTGAGAAACACTGTTGTAGATGACACCTGTGTGACAGATGTTCTATCTTCTCTCCAAGACTATTCATATTGCTTCCTCCTTTCTCCAGTTGCCCTGAATTTCAGCTGCTTTAATTGTAGACAGTTCCTGGCTGAGCTTGATAAGCTCCCTTTGCACAACAGATAGTTGAAGACATATGGGGCAAGCTCTGAGCTTCCACATGATTTGCCTTAGGAAAAAGACACCACAGTTCTTGCACTGAATAGAGTCATGTTGAAACTGTAGAACAGCTGTGCTATGGTAGAATACAAGTTAGGCATTAATTTATATTAAATGATAATGTGCCAATTATGTATTTTAGGGGCCTATATACGAAATGAAAGCTCTGGGGAGGGTGGAAAGAAATGAAAGTTCCAGGGAGGGCGAGAGGGAATTATAGTCAGCAAGAGGACAAAAATATAGCAGATTACAGAAGCAAGCAGCTCTGAGAGAAAAGGAAGCTGATGATCCTAGTTAGATGCAAGACAAAGAATTGGTAAACTGCTAGTCCAGTGATAAGTTCTCCTGCCACACACATGTGCAAAGATTTTCTAAAAGCTGTGGATGTTTCTATGAACACGAAAACATAGGCCAGATATCTTCAGCAGGGCTACCTGCTGTCAGAGAACTAGGAGCAAACACTAGTCACTGCATCAAGAATTACAAATCAATGGACTTGAAGTTAACTTTTAAAATCAGCTCCAGATAATTTCTTACTGAATGACAGATGAACAATGAAATGACTTACTTCAGTGGCCGATCTCCAAACATAACCCCATTAAAGGCCAGTGCACGAGGCACACAATTCTGGTCTGCAAATTCCACAAATGCAAATCGTGTTGGCTGTGTCTCATCACCCGCCATGCGCACAAACTTCACTTCACCAACTTGCTTAAAAAACTCAAGCAGCTGTTCTGCTGTTGTAGTCTAAAAAGAGAAAAATGTAGATTAAATGAAAAAATGTGCATTATCAAACAGGAAAATAAAATTCACAAACAATATTCACAATATCAGTTATTACATGATTAGAATGTTTCAGATTTTCATGTTTCAGTTTATGACTGAAAAGCACCCTGTTTGAAAGCAAGGTGGATTAAAAAAAAAAATCAACAAATTTAAGTTACATTTTTATGGAGGGATGCAAGGAGCAAGTAGATATGTTTGTGGGTGTAAACGAGAGATGATATAGTTGATAATAAATCAGAAAGGCCTTATCTGAAAAGGTGTTACTGTGCATTTTTAAATGTTTTATAATCGTTATTATGCTTTTTATTTACTGAGTAGTAACTGATGTCTCTCATTGAAGTGTCCCTTGTTCAAAGAACAAAGGTATTAATTTAAAAAAATTGCTTTACTAGGCTTCTTGCTAGATGAACAAGGCTTCAGTTGTATTTTTCTGGCTTTGGTGTGTGGAAGAGCAATTGTCTTAGGGAAGTTGTGTTTTGTATGGGTGAAAGGAGGGGAAGGTAGAGTTACTGACCTATAATAAGTGTTCTCTGGACACAAGATGAATCAAGTCAAACTATTAGGATGACATCATAAAGAACAGGATTGCAGAATTTTATAGGAAAAGCCCACAGCATGTCTCAGTTTGCATGATCACAGCCTATGCACTGTTTGAACCTATGTGCTGCCATTTTGTAAACTGCATACCATGAACTAACTGAAACAAGACTTCTGGACATTGTTACATTGCAGTGAGAACCGAGAATGCTGCTGTAAAAGACAGTACTGCCCTTTGTTTAATGCTGCTGATGGTGTTATGTGCAAAGTTATGCAGGCCATGTTGTGGAGACCCTACGGCTGCTATAGTTGAAGACAGAATTTTAAAAATGACGAGTCAAAAAACAAGGCTTCCGATATTTGGATTTTTAACCTTTGCTTTTTTGACCACAAAGCTTTTTGCCACGGCATTTTGCTTTTGCCTCTTCATTGTATGCCATTCTGGGGGTCTACATATATAGCCAGCCAACTTGCAAGCTTTAAACATGTATCCAGGAGAACTGCCAGAGCCTGAGATCTGTAAGCAACTCTGCATTAGGAGACCTACATGGGAACGGGGTCCATGGGAATCCCCTCCAGATTCTCCTGGAGACGGAAGATGTTCCTGAGGGGTTCCCGTGGAAGTGGAAGTTGCACCTACGTCAGCATCTCACATGAAGTATCAAATGAGTGCTGCTGCCTCCTTCTCCTCCTTGCTTTAACAATACAGATGCAGAAAGTCTTCCATTAACCCTCTCTGCTCCCGGGCTGATGTGTAGGCCTCTGCTCTGACACAGGCATGATCAGAGGTCACCTGACCTACTGGTGCGTGCATGTGGCGACCTCTCAGCACACAGTGCCAGCGAATCAGAAATGAGTCTTCCATGTATGCGTCAGAGTGCTCCAAGTTCCAACTTCCGTTCCTTTCTTGCCTGCAGTGCTGCGGCTCGAACCCAGACAGAAAGAGAGACAGACAAGAAGATTTTTTTTTGTTTTTTTTAAAGGTGCCATTAATTTCTGGCAGGGGACAGGTTAAGTTGCTGTCCCTGAGTAACTCTCTACTCTGCATCAGATCTCTGAGTGAAGTTAGAAGCATGAGGCCACACTGATGGATGTGCCTTCTTTCTTCCATGAGCGCTGTCTCCAACAGAGTACATAAGGTTTTGTTTTATCTTATGGTTTAAGGCACCGATTAAAGAGTACCACTAGTTACCAGTTAGTCTTTGCATCAAACGTAAGGTACTAGTGTTGACCCATAAGACAATTTATAGTGGCCTTCCTCATTATTTGGCTGATTTTTATTTTGCAATTTTCCAATGTATGCATTTGCTTCTGTGATTGTAAACTGTTCAGGAACCTTTTAGGGATTAAGCAGTCTCTTTTCATCCATTATACACTTCTGAGGACACTACAGTCACTGGCACAAAATTGGTTAACACTTCCCTCTGCTAACCGGGCTACTAGGTTAGATGTTACATGACAAAATGCCATTTCTAAAAAGTCCTGCTCCAGTGCTTTGAACACCTTACCCCAAAATCTCAGGCATGAATTAATTTTTAAAAATTAAAGCAGGGCTAAAGCCATGTTACTCTACTAAGGCATTTGAATCATAGGGGGCCTGGATGAGACAGATGGGTTGCTGGAAGTGGGATGATGAACCAGAACAAAGCTGTTATTCTGCTCTTTGTTCTTGTTTTGTTGTTAATGTGTTATTTTTGTATTTGCTATTGCATTCTAATTTGCTTTTATTGTAAACATTGATTGATAAATTAGTTTATGTATTATTAGACTGTAAACAACTGACTTTCAAAAAGGCAGGACATCAAATAGTGTATAAACAAATATAGGAACATACATTGTTTTATTTCATGTTCAAGTCTAGCTGACGACATATTGGTGATACTGATTTTATCATCTTGGCTTTCTAAAAATATATGTTTACGCCTGCCAGATAAGTGGCTTGGAGAAACATGCCGTGACAGCGTGCCCAAAGCCACATCTGGACAGCTTCCTGACACAGAGGGCGAGATCCGGAGCCCCCCTGATGGGTTGGTATAGTACACTGCAACCTGATTATCTGTTTGAATTAAGATAATTTGGTTGGACAGCCGATCTCTAAAGGCCTTTAGAGCGTTCCCTAATCACTTGAAGCTCCAGGAGGATGATCTGAAGACCTGTTTCCTGGATGGACCAAGCTCCCTGAGTGTGAAACCCATCTACATGAGCTCCCCACCCCACAAGAGATGCATCTGTCATCAGCAATTTCTGCAGCTGAGGAATTTGGAATGGACGCCCCATGATCAAATTGGTTCGAATCGTCCACCACCAAATAGAATTCTGAAAGTTGGTGGACAGTTGGATGACATCTTCTAGATTCCCAGCAGCTTGATACCACTGGGAAACTAAGGTCCACTGAGCGGATCTCATATGTAGACATGCCATGGGTCTTATATAAACTGTGGAGGCCATGTGCCCCAAGAGTCTCAACATCTTCCGAGCTGTGACTTGCTGAGACATAAGTACATAAGCATTGCCATACTGGGAAAGACCAAAGGTCCATCAAGCCCAGCATCCTGTTTCCAACAGTGGTCAATCCAGGTCACAAATACCTGGCAAGATCCCCAAAAAAGTACTGCTTACCCCAGAAATAGTGGATTTTCCCCAAGTCCATTTAATAATGGTCTATGGACTTTTTCTTTAGGAAGCCTTCCAAACCTTTTTTATGTTTCAACATTTTTTATTGAGAAACCAACCAAACATTTCAACAATCTTCAAATCATTTGACTTAAGTAAGCATGAAAGAACAATACAGAGTAAGAAAACCCATCCTCAAGATTTTAAGTTTCTCCCCTCCCCCCATTAGTGAACCACACCATTTACCCAAACTTATTCACTTAACTATGTCCAAACCTTTTTTAAACTCCGCTAAGCTAACTGCCTTTACCACATTCTCTGGCAACAAGTTCCAGAGTTTAATTACACGTTGAGTGAAGAAATATTTTCTCCGATTCGTTTTAAATTTACTACATTGTAGTTTCATCTCATGCCCCCTTAGTCCTAGTATTTTTGGAAAGTGTAAACAGATGCTTCACATCTACCCGTTCAACTCCACTCATTATTTTATAGACCTCTATCATACATACCCTCAGCCGTCTTTTCTCCAAGTTGAAGAGCCCTAGCCGCTTTAGCCCTTCCTTATAGGGAAGTTGTCTCATCCACTTTATCATTTTCGTCGCTCTTCTCTGCACCATTTCTAATTCCACTCTATCTTTTTTGAGATGCGGCGACCAGAATTGAACACAATATTCGAGGTGCGGTCGCACCATGGTGCGATACAAAGGCATTATAACATCCTCATTTTTGTTTTCCATTCCTTTCCTAATAATACCTAACATTCTATTTGCTTTCGTAGCCGCAGCAGCACACCGAGCAGAAGGTTTCAACGTATCATCAACGATGACACCTAGATCCCTTTCTTGATCTGTGACTCCTAACGTGGAACCTTAGATGACGTAACTATAATTTGGGTTCCTCTTTCCCACATGCATCACTTTGCACGTGCTCACATTAAACGTCATTTGCCATTTAGACGTCCAGTCTCCCAGTCTCTTAAGGTCCTCTTGTAGTTTTTCACAATCCTCCCGCAATTTAACAACTTTGAATAACTTTGTGTCATCAACAAATTTAATTACCTCACTAGTTACTCCCACCTCTAGGTCATTTATAAATATGTTAAAAAGCAGCTGATCTAGCACAGACCCTGGGGAACCCCACTAACTACCCTTCTCCATTGAGAATACTGACCATTTGTCATTTATACACAGCAGGAACCTAGGTTTGTGAGCCCTTGGGCCACTGCCGAGGAGCAGCAGGAGAATCACCCCAACACAAGACGAGGCAGACTGGAACTGGAACACAGTGGACCGGAGCAAGGCTTCACCTGCACCTGGCCGCTTTTCACCAGAAGTTGAGCTTCTGGCTTCAGGTGGCCGGCAGGACTTACCAGACAGGACAGAGAGGCAGGACTGCAGGACATAGCAGCATGCTGACAAATAACAGGTAACACTAGAAACACGCTTGGTTCCAGGAAAACAGCAGGCAAACGAACAATCCAGAAACAAGCCGGGTCAGGGCAGGCTGTAGGCAGAAGAATAGTCCAATCACAATCCGGGTCTGGGCAGGCGGCAGGCAGAAGAATAGTCCAATAAACAAGCAGAGTAAAAGTCACCAAAACGAAAAGCACAAAGGCACTGCAACAACTCACATCAAAGGAACGCCTCTGAAGAACACTGTTGCAAGGCAACTAGGAACCTTACCAGGTGGTTAATAAAGGCAGGTCACAAGGGAGTTCACCAGGTATGGGTGTTGCTTGGTTCCAAAAAACTCCCAAAACAATCTGGAGAGCTGGAAGATCCGGACCGGACCAGCATATCTTCTGGAACATGGGAAACGGTAAACCATCACTTCGCAGCATTCCCCAGGTCTAAACCCTGGGGACCGAGGTGACGGCGAGCCAGGGACCTGGGCACAACCGTGACACCAATTAACCCTACTCTCTGTTTTCTATCTTTTAACCAGTTTTTAATCCACAATAGAACACTACATCCTATCCCATGACTCTCCAATTTCCTCTGGAGTCTTTCATGAGGTACTTTGTCAAACGCCTTCTGAAAATCCAGATACACCTTGTGACTCTGGGCAAGTCACTTAACCCTCCATTGCCCCAGGTACAAATAAGTACCTGTATACAATATGTAAGCCGCATTGAGCCTGCCATGAGTGGGAAAGCGCAGGGTACAAATGTAACAAAAACAAAACAAAACCACCGGCTCACCTTTATCCACGTTTGTTCACCCCTTCAAAGAAATGTAGTAGATTGGTGAGGCAAGATTTCCCTTCACTAAAGCCATCTTGACTTTGTCTCATTTATCCATGCTTTTGAATATGCTCTGTAATTTTGTTCTTCTTAATAGTCTCTACCATTTTGCCCGGCACCGACGTCAGACTCACCGGTCTAAAGTTTCCCGGGTCTCCTCTGGAACCTTTTTAAAAAATCGGCATTACATTGGCCACCCTCAATCTTCCGGTACCACGCTTGATTTTAAGAATAAATTACATATTAACAATAACTCCGCAAGTTCATTTTTCAGTTCTATCAGTACTCTGGGATGAATACCATCCGGTCCAGGAGATTTGCTACACTTCAATTTGTAGAGCGGCCCCATTACATCCTCCAGGTTTACAGAGAATTAAGTTTCTCCGACTCGTCTGCTTCGAATACCATTTCTGGCACCGGTATCCCATCCAAGTCTTCCTCAGTGAAGACCGAAGCAAAGAATTCATTTAATCTCTCCGCTACGGCTCTGTCTTTCCTGATCGACCCTTTTACTCTTCGGTCATCTAGCGGTCCAACTGATTCTTTTGCTGGCTTCCTGCTTTTAATATACCTAAAAACATTTTTACTATGTGTTTTGGCCTCCAATGCAATCTTTTTTCGAAGTCCCTCTTAGCCTTCCTTATCAGCGATTTGCATTTGACTTGACATTCCTTATGCTATTTCTTATTATTTTCAGTAGGTTCCTTCTTCCATTTTCTGAAGGATTTTCTTTTTGCTCTAATAGCTTCCTTCACCTCACTATTTAACCACGACGGCTGTCGTTTGGTCTTCCGTCCTCCTTTTACAGGGAATATATTTGGCCTGGGCTTCCAGGATGGTGTTTTTGAACAGCATCCATGCCTGATGTACATTTTTGACCCTCGCAGCCGCTCCTCTAAGTTTTTTTTTTCACAGTTCTTCTCATGTCATCAGTCTCTTTTTTTAAAGTTAAACGCTAACGTATTTGATTTCCTATGTATACTTACTTCAAAGCTAATATCAAATCCGATCATATTATGATCACTGTTGTCAAGCGACCCCAGCACCATTATTTCTTTAGTATCGGAAAGCACTTCCTTCAGTGACCTCCAAGACTGTATCTGCCTTAATGCTGAAGATCTATGGTCCCGATGGTGATGTCGAGGGGCCGACGCCCGCCTGGACTGCGGCAAAGCTTCCTCCACCGACATCGATGGGGTTAACCTGGGTAGCACCCAACACTGGAGCCGCAAGCAGCACCAAGCTCAGGGACCTAATCGCAAGTAGGGGACCAGACGCCGCAACAGAAGGTTCAGAAGGCGCAAGCACCCCTGACACCGATGCAGACTTGCGCAGCAGTCCTTCCAGGAGCTCTGGAAGTAAGGTCCAGATGCGCTCGTCGAGAGCCACTATCGGAGAAGGCTGTGAGGCCGGTGGAGCAGTATGTGGCAGAATCGGTTGAGGCTCGGGAGCAGGAACCGGACTACTGGGAGGCTGACGCATCGGCACCTCCTGTATGGAAAGGGAGCAGTCCTCCCGGCGCCAATGCTTCTCGGGTGCCGCATCCCTTGTCGCCCCGGAGCTCCCAGCACCGAGTGTTGAGGGGGAACTGTGACGGTGCTTCTTCGCCTTCACTCGATGCATGCCTAAATGACAAAGGGGTCCTTTTTCTAAGATTTGCTAAATACTAAGACACCCCATTTTATACCTATGGGCTTTTCAGCATTTAGAAGATACTGTTAGCACACCTTAGTAAAAAGGACTCCTATGTCTTGCAAAGCAAAGAAAAACTAATGATCAAAGTACAAAATGAAAAGTTATTCAGATCAATGGAAACAAGAGTGCAATAAGGAGCAAATTAAGAGCACGATACAAAACTGAAAAGCCCTTACATGGTCATTAACCACAGCATAGATGAAAGTGTAGACAAAAAAAAAAAAACCCTCAAACAGCAATGGCTGCAAAATGGATCCTTTAAAAAAGAAACTGGTTGTAATGTTTTCAGCACAAGAACAAGCCAGATAAATATTATTAAAGAAAAGATAGAAAAGTTTACTGAAGATGTTATAGATGTAAAGAAAAAGACAGAACAATGGATCCAGTAATTAGTGGTTGTAGCAAAGTTGCTCTGAATACCGTCCTGGTCAACTAGCTTTTGATTATTCGACACTCTGGATTAACTGAGGGTCGGTTCACCAGGCTTTGCCCACACCCCCATACATTTTTTTTGTAGTCTCTGATGCTCAAACAGTGCCGGTGCTAGGCTATGTACTCCTGCAGGGCGCAGAACAGAGTTCATGCTGCTCCAGTACTAGGGAGTGGAATAAGTGTTTCTGCTGGGGTCAGAGGCTCTGCTACTGCCTCATGGGGCGGACTCCTGCTCCTGCCCATCTCCCACATCCTCTCAGGATGCAATCCTAGTACCAGGCCCTTTACAAGTTAACTTGAGTGGAGTTGAGTGGAGGAGTGGCCTAGTGGTTAAAGCATTGGTCTTGACATACAGAGGTGGCCAGTTCAAATCCCACTGTTGCTCGTTGTGATCTTGGGCAAGTCATATAACCCTCCATTGCCTCAGGTATAAACTTAGATTGTGAGCCCGGAAATACCCAGTGTATCTGAATGTAACTCACCTTGAACTACTACTGAAAAAGGTGAGCAAAATCTAAATAAATGAACACCCAGAGCAGCAGGACCTGTGCCCCTACCCTGCATGAACAGCCCTTACTGCCAAGGTGCATGTACAAAACTGAGCATGTGCGAAGGCTGCTGCTGGCAGCAGCAACATGCAACACTGCTGCCAGCAGCTCAAGCATTAAGAGTTCATTCAATGTGGAGGAGATCTTCATCTGGCAAAGGCCTGGGGATCCCAGTCAGCTCAGGCATTTGAGTGGGGGGTCAGGCGCCAAGGAGGCAGTGGTAATATTTTGGCCCCACACAGTTTACTTTCAGGTCCACCCTAAATCGTCAGTCTGGCTATACCACTGGATGCTTCATACATGGGTAAGAACCAAGTTCCAAGCGCTGCAGCTAGCCATACACCACTTCCTACAACCCAGTCAGAGAGCAGCATCCACCACCACACCTAGATAACTGCAGGAGTGCACAACCCTACAAGCTGAATAGAGAGTAAAACACTAGCTGTAAACTAGTAGATAGGCGAAGGGAGGCAGCTGCTGTTCAGGGTTGGCTGTTATCAGAAGCACAGCCAGGTTGAGGCATCAGAGGGAGCGGAGAGTGGACTGCCAACAGCGCCAGTGCATGTTTTTCACACGATGGATATCGTGAAAAATAGGAGCCATCGGAAGTCCGTTTGGGGGAGTAATTGCTCCCCTGGCAACCCACCTAGCTACGTCTCTGGCTCTTATCAGACTACCTGTTGGTTCTAATTAAGCCAGATAATTGAGATTCCACTGTATAAGAAATGTCACATATTGCCCAAATAATATACGGCACATAAATAAAAAATATGGCTTTCAAGTGTGTAAAAATTATTGGGAACATACAATCAAGGAAAAAGTAAAGAAAAATGAGAAAATGAAGATATTATGGAACTGTAAAATTTATTAATTTGGAATATAACATACCAAATATAAACAATAATAGAAGAAAAGTTTGTATGGATCACTGAGGCATTTAAATCAGGAGAAAGCTGAGTGGAAGAAAAAAACCCAGAAAAAGTCACAATAAATATTGGAATTTACAAATTGAACTTAAGGGGCCCTTGTATAACACCACAGTAGAGCTACCAAAGTGTTGGTGTGCACCAATCCAGCACTACCACCAGCCTACCGTGGAAGGCAGCAGTATTGCCGCCCCCACTGCATCGCATTTCCGGCACGATGGGAAATTGTTTTTATTTTTAGCACCAAGGTCTTTCTTACCTGGCGGTAAAGAGAGACTATTGTGAAAAGTCCAGTAAATCTGTATGGCAATGTATATTTAGGAGGCAGTAAGGGCTCCCACGCTAAGCTTTTGGTAACCGGGCTGTACATGGCACTCTCTGATTACCCAATAAATCACAAAAAAAAGAGGAAGCAATCTGAAACTTTAAAACCTGTATTTATCAAAAGACTATTGTGAAAAGTCCAGTAAATCTGTATGGCAATGTATATTTCTTTTTTGTATATACACTGTTAAGCAATACGTGAGTTTTCTTATAAAAAACAAGGAAAAGACCTCAAAACGCCCTACCGCTTACTTTTCAGCAGCTTCAACTGAAGGCGTGGTGTTCATCACTGGTCATAAAAACCTTGTTATTCATTTTTTACTTAATTTTTATTAACAATTTTTTTTCAACCTTTATTCTTAATTTTAGGCTCATCAATGCTGTCTTTGCACTGAAAGTGATTTTTTTTAAACAATTAACTTTGTGCTATAAGCAATTTGTTGAAGCAAGTCGAGCACTTATCTGTTGCTGAAAATCAAAAGTAAGTGGTATGGTGTTTTGAGGTTTTTTTTTCCTCATTTTTTATTAGAAAACTCGCATATTGCTTAACAGTGTATATACAAAAAAGAAATATACATTGCCATACAGATTTACTGGACTTTTCACAATAGTCTTTTGATACTACTACTACTATTTAGCATTTCTGTAGCACTACAAGTCGTACGCAGCGCTGCACAAACATAGAAGAAAGAGTCCCTGCTCAAAGAGCTTACAATCTAATAGACAAAAAATAAAGTAAGCAAATCAAATCAATTAATGTGTACAGGAAGGAGGAGAGGAGGGTAGGTGGAGGCGAGTGGTTACAAGTGGTTATGAGTCAAAAGCAATGTTAAAGAGGTGAGCTTTCAGTCTAGATTTAAAGGTGGCCAAGGATGGCGCAAGACGTAGGGGCTCAGGAAGTTTATTCCAGGCATAGGGTGCAGCGAGACAGAAGGCGCAAAGTCTGGAGTTGGCAGTAGTGGAGAAGGGAACAGATAAGAAGGATTTATCCATGGAGCGGAGTGCACGGGAAGGGGTGTAGGGAAGGACGAGTGTGGAGAGATACTGGGGAGCAGCAGAGTGACTACATTTATAGGTTAGTAGAAGAAGTTTAACAGGATGCGAAAACGGATAGGGAGCCAGTGAAGCGACTTGAGGAGAGGGGTAGTATGAGTAAAGCGACCCTGGCGGAAGACGAGACGGGCAGCAGAGTTTTGAACCGATTGGAGAAGGGAGAGGTGACTAAGTGGGAGGCCAGCAAGAAGCAGATTGCAGTAGTCTAAACGAGAGGTGACAAGGGTGTGGATGAGGGTTTTGGTAGAGTGCTCGGAAAGAAAGGGGCGGATTTTACGGATGTTGTAAAGAAAGAAACGACAGGTCTTGGCAATCTGCTGGATATGAGCAGAGAAGGAGAGAGAAGAGTCAAAGATGACCCCAAGGTTTCGCGCTGAGGAGACAGGGAGAATGAGAGAGCCATCAACAGAAATAGAAAACGGGGGGAGTGGGGAGGTGGGTTTGGGGGGGAAAAATGAGAAGCTCGGTTTTGGTCATGTTTAATTTCAGGTGGCGTTGAGACATCCAGACAGCAATGTCAGACAAGCACGCTGAAACTTTGGTTTGGATGCAAGGTGAGATATCAGGGGTAGAAAGGCAGATTTGGGAGTCATCAGCATAGAGATGGTAGGAAAAGCCATGGGATGAGATTAATGAACCAAGGGAAGAAGTGTAGATAGAAAAGAGGAGGGGACCAAGAACAGAATCCTGAGGTACGCCGACAGGCAGAGGGATAGAAGTAGAAGAGGATCCACCAGAGTGAACACTGAAGGTGCGGAGGGAGAGAGAGGAAGAGAACCAGGAAAGGACAGAGCCCTGGAATCCAAGTGAGGACAGGGTATCGAGGAGTATGCTGTGATCGACAGTGTCAAAAGCAGCGGAAAGATCAAGAAGAATGAGGATGGAATATTGACCTCTGGATTTAGCCAGTAATAGGTCATTGGAGACTTTAGCAAGCGCAGTTTCGGTTGAGTGGAGAGAACGAAAACCAGATTGTAGTGGGTCAAGAATAGCATATGAGGAGAGAAAATCAAGGCAGCGGTGGTGAACAGCACGCTCAAGTAATTTGGAGAGAAAAGGGAGGAGGGAGATGGGTCAGTAATTAGAGGGACAAATAGGGTCGAGTGAAGGCTTCTTAAGGAGAGGTGTGACCACAGCATGTTTAAAGGCAGTAGGGACAGTTGCAGTGGAAAGTGAGAGGTTGAGAATGTGACAGATAAAAGGAATAAGAGCAGTTGAGATGGCATTAAGAAGGTGGGTGGGAATGGGAAGAGAGGAACAGGTGGTACATTTTGAGGAAGAAAGGAGAAGTGTAGTTTCCTCTATAGTAACTTCAGGAAAGAAGAAAAAGGAATGAGGGGAAGGAGAGAGAGGGGAACGGACTAGTGGAGGGAGAGGTGGCGAGGTAGAAAATTCAAGGTTTATCTTTTGAACCTTGTCGTGAAAGAATTCAGCAAGGGTCTGAGGAGATAATGAAGGGGGAGTTGGGGGAGGGGGCACCTTGAGGAGAGAGTTCAATGTGGTGAAGAGAAGATAAATACAGGTTTTAAAGTTTCAGATTGCTTCCTCTTTTTTTTGTGATTTACTGGGTAATCAGAGAGTGCCATGTACAGCCCGGTTACCAACAGGTTAGCGTGGGAGCCCTTACCGCCTCTTAAATAGGAGGCGGTAAGGGCTACCCCAGGAAACGGCTGCGTGGCGAGTACTTAGTGCACAGCCATTTCTTTTTCTCTGCCTTTTACCCATTGCAGTAAAAGGGGCCTTGGCGCACAACAAATCCATGCGCTGATGCCATTGCAGGGCCCCTTTTACCGCAGCCTGGTAGAAACAGCAGTAAGAGACTATGGACAAAAAAAAATCAAAAGTATTATCAATTATTTAAAAAAATAGGCCTTAGAAGCCATAGCAAATACATTGAAAAACACACTTGAAATTTTTTTTTTTTATAATTGAAGGAATAACAACCTGCTCATTGGAAAAAGCAACCTTAATTTTGAGCTGCTTTCATACCTAGACACTACCTCTACATTCTTGAACCCTTGGTTACAGATCAAATTGGCAGTGCATAAAATCAGTCAAGATTGAGAAAAGAAACTGAAGGTTTGATGAAAAAAACTGATAGATTCTCATAATATAACAGGAGTAGCAAAACGAAAGAAAATGAAGTGTGACCGTTTTATGTAACACCTGTTTCAAGGGAAGAGCCAGCAAAATTCACCGTGATGAAGACCAAATAAAACTGCTTATTTCTTTAAGTTTTGAAGTATAGAACTAGTTTATTCAGAGTATGGTATCACATCACCATTCAGCTTACTTAAGTGACACTATTTTAAATGGTTCATGAAAGAAATCCTAACAATTCTAACATACATGGAACTCCAAAAACAGGTTCTGCCACACTAGTAATGGACGGTTGTTGTGCCAAAACACGCTGGGTTTTTGATGAAGTTGAATTACTACTGGATTGTTGAATAACAGATTCCAACTAGACTTGGATACTAATTTGTTTTTAATTTGGTCTTATAATTTATGTCATTGCCTGTATAATAAACTGTTTGGCTCCAAATATCAGCTCACCACCACTGTAAACATATGAAAACTAAATGCTTAACTGCTCTTCCTTTGCTTAAATTCTGTATCATTGCTACATTAGTAGCAAAAAAAAAAAAAAAAAACCCCACACAGAAAAAAAACCCCTCAGGAAGTTCAACCACAGGCAGAGAAAATCTACCTTCTTTTATCCTGCAGACCATGCAGAAAAATGTTTATAATTCCAAAAACTTTATGCTTTACTGACGTTCTACCTTGGTCCAGCAATATGGAGAAATACCACTTAAGCTTGAATATCATCTGTGACATAACCTAACCGTAGAAAGCAGTTATAAATCTAAAAGTTAGTCTAGGTATCTCAAACTATCTCCAGGCCTAGAGTATCATTTAAAATGCTTTTCATGACCTAGACAATGAGAAATAGTTCATCAATTTTTTCTTATGCAATTAGCATTGCCTCTATCTTCTGGGCAAGTAGTGAATACCTGCATTGCACATTTCCACTATGAAGGTGAAATTTTAGTTACCTGAGAATTCAGGTTTCCAACATAAATTGTTCTCCTAATTTCATCAACCTTAGAAGGATCCACATTTCCCATAAGCGGTGGCTGCGGTATATCTCCCAGGGTTGCAAGGTTAGGATCCAGAGTTGCTGGCAGAGCTGCTCCCAAAGTGCTAAATGTGACACTCAACTGAAACCAAAAACAAGTTCTCTTAAGATAAAGGATGCCGCTTACCTTCTCTATCTATTTCTATGTCATATACTAAGTACAATTTCTTGAACATTACAATTGTTTAACATTTTCTGTTATTATGGCATCTAAAAAAAAGGGACCAGCGAGGTCTTGCAAGTTCATACACTACATATTAAATGAGCCCTTCAGAAGAAGCGAAGATACATACCTGTAGCAGGTATTCTCCGAGGAAAGCAGGCTGATTGTTCTCACATGTGGGTTGATGTCCGCGTTGGCCCAGAAATTGGCATTTTGCAAGCAAAATATAAAAAATGTTTGCCAGAGTCTTCTGGGGTGTGTGCAACGCGCACTGCGAGGGCCTGATTTCCCACCTATCGTGCGAATGCGTTCCTCAGTTAAATCAAAAGCATAAAAATAAACAAATCAACTCCAAAGGGGAGGTGGGCGGATTTGTGAGAACAATCAGCCTGCTGTCCTTGGAGAATACCTGCTACAGGTATGTATCTTTGCTTTCTCCGAGGACAAGCAGGCTGCTTGTTCTCACATGTGGGGTATCCCTAGCAGCCAGGCTCACTCAAAACAATGAACATTGGTCAATTGGGCCTCGCAACGGCGAGCACATAACATAGATTGACCTGAAACCATAAACAACTAACAGAGTGCAGCCTGGAACAGAAAAAAAATGGGTCAAGGGGGGTGGAGTTGGATTCTAAACCCTGAACAGATTCTGCAGCACTGACTGTCCAAACCGACTGTCGCATCGGGTATCCCGCTGAAGACAATAGTGAGATGTGAATGTGTGGACTGATGACCACGTTGCAGCCTTGCAAATCTCCTCAACAGAAGCGGACTTTAAGTGAGCCACTGACACAGCCAGGGCTCTAACATTATGAGCCGTGACATGGCCCTCCAGAGTCAGCCCAGCTTGGGCATAAGTGAAGGAAATGCAATCTGATAGCCAATTGGAGATTGCGTGTTTTCCGATGGTGACTCCCCTCCTGTTGGGATCAAAAGAAACAAACAACTGGGCAGACTGTCTAAAGGGCTTTGTCTGCTCCACGTAAAAGGCCAATGCTCTCTTGCAGTCCAAGGTGTGCAAACTGCTTTCGCCAGGGCAGGTATGAGGATGGGGAAAGAATGTTGGCAAGACAATTGACTGGTTTAGATGGAACTCCGACACAACCTTTGCAGGAACTTAGGGTGCATGCGGAGGACTACTCTGTTGTGATGAAATTTGATATAAGGTGCATGTACTACTAAGGCCTGACGCTCACTGACCCTATGAGCTGAAGTAACAGCCACCAAGAAAACGACCTTCCAGGTCAAGTACTTCAGATGGCAGGAATTCAGTGGTTCAAAAGGAGCTTTCATCAGCTGAGTGAGAATGAAGTTGAGATCCCATGACACTGGTGGAGGATTGACAGGGGGCTTTGACAAAAGCAAATCTCTCAGGTTTGGGTTGATTTTGTTGGGGGGGGGGGGGGATGTTGCGGGAAATCCTCCTTTTTTTCTCTGTGAGAAGAGGCGAGTCTGCTGCCAGGCTTCTTTGGTGTCAGGGGTGCTTGCGCCTTCCGTACCATCTGCTGCAGCGGCATCTGGCCCTTCGCCTGTGGTGAGGTCCCCGACCTCGCTGCCGTCTGTGGCATCGGTGTCGGCTACCACCCAGGTCGACTCTCTTTCGACGTCTGTGGAGGAAGCTTCGCCGGAGTCCAGGCGGGCGTCAACTTCTCGGCATTGCCATCGAGGACGTCGTTCCTCGGTGTCGAGACAGGCTCAGTTTCAGACTTCTCTGAGGGATGTCTTGTCCGATACTGAAAATGAGCGCTCATGGGAGGAAGAGGAGGATCCTGGGTACTTTTCTTCTGACGAGTCCTATGGGATTCCCTCTGAACCTTCCCCTCCACTAGAAAGGAGACTTTCTCCACCGGAGAGTCTATCCTTTACCGCCTTTGTCTGGGAAATGGCTGCAGCTATTCCCTTCCCTATGGAGGTTGAGAATGAGCCCAGAGCTGAGGTGCTGGAGGTCCTGTATTATCCTTCTCCGCCTAGAGAGGCTGCAACGGCTCCTTTGCATAATGTACTGAAGGAAGTCCTTATGTGAAACTGGTCGTTCCTTCTGTCTAATCCCGTGATCCCCCCAAAAAACTGAATCCCAATATCGGATCCACGGGGAACCTGGATTGATGAGGTCTCAGCTACCTCACAATTCCATGGTGGTGGACTCTGCTCTCAAAACAGCCAGGAGCACTAGGGACTATGCCTTGGCGCCCCCAGGCAGAGAATCTAGAACCTTGGACTCTTTTGGGTGGAAGGCGTATCAGGCCGCTATGCTCGCTTCCAAAATCCAGACATACCAGCTCTTCACAAGCATCCATTTGCGGATCTCAGTGAGGCAACTGTCTAGCTTGGTTGATACACTCCCTCCAGAGCAGGCCGAGCCTTTTCGCCAGGTGGTCAGGCAATAGAAGGCATGTCGAAGATTCCTGGCCAGGGGTATGTTCGACACTTTTGATGTAGCATCCAGGATCGCTGCCCAAGGTATAGTGATGCGCAGACTCTCATGGCTGCGTGTCTCTGACCTGGATCATTCGGTCCAGCAGCGGAGGGCGGATGTTCCTTGCCAGGGGGGGGTTAACCTTTTTGGTGAGAAAGTAGAGGATCTAGTTGGCCATCCCCAAGAAGCACAATGATGCTATGGATTCTCTCTCCCGCCGGGCGTCTTCTGCTACTACCTCCTCATCTAGGAGGTTTTTTGGAGGGAAGAGGAGTGCTCCCTATTCCTATGCTAGGCGTAGGTACACTCCTGCTTCTTGGCATCCTGCCCAGGCTCAGTCCCAGCGCGCTCGTCCTTGTCAACAGCGTGTGCCTAAGGCCACTGCGGCTCCCCAGCAAAAGCAAGGGACGGGCTTTTGACTGGCTCTAGTTCAGCATAGCCTCAGTAAACGTGCCCGTACTGGACGACTTGCCGGTTGGGGGGAGGTTAATGTTTTTTCACCAAAGGTGGCCTCTTTTAACCTCCGACCGGTGGGTTCTTCAAATTGTCCATTTAGGATACACCCTCAATCTGGACTCCAAGCCTCCAAATTGCCCACCGTGAGCTCAGTCCTACAGCTTCCAGCACAAGCAGGTACTTGCAGAGGAACTCTCTGCCCTTCTACAGGCCCAAACGGTTGAACCCGTTCCACCAGGGGAAGAAAGGATTCTATTCCAGGCACTTCCTTGTGGAAAAGAAAACGGGGGATGCGTCCCATCCTAGACCTAAGGGCCCTGAACAAATTTCTTCTGCGAGAAAAGTTCAGGATGGTTTCCCTAGGCACCCTTCTTCCCATGATTCAGGAAAACGATTGGCTGGAGCTACTGGGAAGCTAGGGACCATTGAGCTAATCTCATATTTAGACGTGCCATGGGTGTCACATGAACTGTGGAGGCCATGTACCCCAGAAGTCTCAACATCTGCCGAGCCGTGACCTGCTGAGACGCTCAAACCATGGACACCAGGGACAGAAAGTTGTCCGCCCTAAGGGCCCTGAACAAATTTCTTTTGCGAGAAAAGTTCAGGATGGTTTCCCTAGGCACCCTTCTTTCCATGATTCAGGAAAACGATTGGCTATGCTCTCTGGACTTAAAGGATGCTTACACGCACATCTTGATACTTCTTGTGAGCTGGAAGTAATCTTCGATTTCGATTGGGAACACAGCATTTTCAGTACAGTGTACTGCCTTTTGGCCTGGCGTCTGCGCCCAGAGTGTTTACAAAATGCCTAGCTGTAGTCACAGCGTCGCTACGCAGACTGGGAGTGCATGTGTTTCCTCATCTCGACGACTGGCTGGTGAAGAACACCTCGAAGGAAGGTTCTCTGCAGTCCATGCAAATGACTATTCAGGTGCTGGAGCTACTGGGGTTCGTCATAAGTTATCCCAAGTCCCATCTCACCCCAGTCCAAAAATTGGAATTCATTGGAGCTCTGCTGAACACTCGACAGCTTGAGCTTATCTCCCCGAGGCAAGGGCAGAATCCTCGAGGCTGGGTCCAACGAAGGTTGGTCCCAGGGGGCCTGCATAACAGGAGTCCTCGAGGCAGGTGGAGACCCACTTGATGTCTCACTGCTCCCAATGCGAATAGGTCTTTCAGCAGCCATTACCTCAGCTCCCGACTTCGATGCTTCCCTCGAAGTCGATGTCGCCGACCTCGGTACCGACGTCGAAGGACCGGACCAAGCCCCAAAAAGCTTTTCTTGTTGGGCTTCTTGAGACGCTTGGGTCCGTTTCTTCATACGAAGACACAGACTACAAGCAGCTGGGCTATGGTCAGGCCCAAGGCACTGGATACACCAGGCGTGGTTATCGGTACCTGAGATGGTCCGGTTGCACCGAGTACAACGTTTGAAGCCGTTGGGTGTCTTCGATGACATGGAAGGAAAAACGGCTTCGGCGAAATCAAAAGACGCGATTGTGCCTGTTAAAAGAAAAAAGAACATAAAAAGAAGGTAACAACACGGCCGCGTCGAAAAATAAAGGAAACTTATAAGGGGGTAAAAAAGTAAAGAAAAAAACTCCTGTAGTTTTTTTTTTTTAACTGTAAATTCTAAGAAAAAAGAAAGAAAAAAGACAAAGACAACGCAGAAAACTCTTTCCCGGGCCTGAGAGGAGTGGGGAAAACTCCACTGCACCTCACCGTGGAGAAAAAAAATAACTGAGCGGGAACGCGGCCGCGCATGAGCAGTGCATGCTGCACACGCGCCAGAACACCCTGGAAAAATTTTTTAAATATTTTGCTGGCAAAATTGCCGGGCTGACGCAGACGTCAACCCACATATGAGAAGCAGCAGCCTGCTTGTCCTCGGACAAATACTGTTACAGGTAAAAAAAAAAAACAATGCATTTTCCATCCATAAGCAGGATTGAGTTGGGTACCTAAGTGAGCAACTCTCAAGCTCAGTGCTGCTCATCGGGAACAACCTGAACAAGCAGTGAGAGTTGCATTGTCACAAAGAAAGGCCATCAGTGTGTTTTGTTCAGCTGTGCTGGCCTATGCATTGGTCCAATTATTTTATTATTTATTTAGTAGGATTCATATAACACCTTTTAAATTCACTCAGAAAGTAAAACGAAGTAAAGCTATGAGTCAAGAACCAATTCACTGCACTGTATATAGTATCCATTGCAGCAGATTTCAAGAGCCAACATAATAGCTGCTTTGATCTGATGAAATTTAATTTTACTGGTTAGAGGAGCTCTGGTTTGGTTATAATAGAATTGGATTCAGGATGATATCTAACTTACCAAAATCAGCTTGGCTACTGGAATGCGGAGACTGTTATGGACAATGGAGACAAACAACTGTATACACTTTCTGACAGACTGTTTTCTATGCAGTAACAAGAGCTCTCTTTGCAGACCAATGTGGAGGGACTTCTTGTGCAGACTAGTATAAAGTTTAGGTGACAGTCAGCACTTAGACAGCCGACTCAGATGAGTAGGCACAGTCTGCTTTGCTTGCACTCTCTCACACTGGCAGAGCTTTACGAAATATTCAAATAAAATTCAAATCAATTCTTGTAATACTATTAATATCCCCTTTCCAGGGTTCAGTGCGGTTTACACTCTAGGTGAGACAAAAGCAAATAGTGTTAAGTGTGAGGTTTGAGAAACATCAGAGACCATTGGATCAATGCATGAGACTAAAAACATTAAGGAAAGGATAATGGATGATACTAAAAGGTAAATGATGGATTGTTACGAAGCAGTCATTAGGAAGAGAAAGGTTTTCAGCCTCTTCCTGAAGTTGAGGAAGCTGTTTTCTGTTCTGATGGGAATAGGTAGAGAGTTCCATATTTTGACTCCAAGAACAGGGAACAGAGAGCTGAAAATCTTCTGATTTCTAATTCTAATTGTCTTTTGTAATGGTGATGCTAGCATCAGTTGTTGTTTCAGTCTGTTAGAATGGACCAGGCATAGCAAAGCTGCATTGGGACGGGAACAAAAGTTCTTCTGCAATAGTAGAACCTTTAGTATTTTGATGCACTTGTCTAGAGGATGATGTTGCCACTGGTGGTACAGTGAAGAAATGCTGTAAGATAGAGCCATTCTCCTTAATGCTACCTGCCGTCTCCTTCACTTTATCTCCAAAGAAGAATATGGAATTCCTGCCAGACGTTTATGGACATCTTCTCATAGGCCAGCAGCACACAACCATGCCAGGTTGGTGGCAATTGCAGAAACCCAAGATTCTAAAAAATGATATATATATTTGACACCTTTATGCCTACATTCGGCAGTTTCAAGGGGTAAAGGGTTATAAATTTGATACACCACCTTTCTGTGGTACAACCAAAGCAGTTGACATTATATGCAGGTACCTTCTCCGTCCCTAGTGGGCTCACAATCTAAGTTTTCTACGGGTTATGTGACTTGCCCAGTCACAAGAAGCTGCAATGGGAATCAGACTCAGCTCCCCAGGTTCTCAGCCCACTGTGCTATCCACTAGGCTACTCCTCAACTTCAACTAAGATTTCTCTGAGAAAAATATGCATGGGTTATGTTCATCAACCAGCAGCTGGAGACAGACTAAAGGGCTATGCACTCTCCACTGTAAGAGGTTCCATGTAGCCACGGCTACTCAGCATTCCTGTACAAAGCAATGATGACCAGCCCCCTCCTATGAACATCCCAAGATACTAGAGAAGGGAATGAAAAAATTCACTTTATCATTTTTTTAATTTTTTGATACAATGCCTTCCGAGGGAGTTCTGAGAGACATCTCTCTGGGTTAAGCCAACATTTTCTATGCGTTGGTAGATTGGGATAGAAGAGAATTTGTAGGTTTATCGATAAAAAACAGTTTGAGTGTCATAAAAAACAAGCCATATATATTAATTTGCTTAAATAGTCTAAAAATCTTTTTTCCATGGTTTTAAGATTAAATGGTACAGCCTAGAACAGTGATGGCGAACCTTTCAGAGACCGAGTGCCCAAACAGCAACCCAAAATCGAATTATTTATCACAAAGTGCCGGTACTCATTATGGGCGGGGTCACCACATATGACTCCACCCCTATGATAGCCACACCCCTTACACCAGCCATGGCGCATATAAACAGACATCATTGAAAATATTATAATAGTATAGGAGAAAAAAATAACATGATTTTCTTTCATTATAAATCATTTCTGTAAGCTGTTACAGCTCCAGTATACCCAGTGCAAACTAAGACAGCATATGTAAATTCTCAAATTGGACATATTCCAAAAACTAAAATGAAAATAAAATGATTTTTTTCTACCTTTGTTGTCTGGTGATTTTGTTTTTCTGTCAGAATTCTTTTTTCTTTTTAATTTCACAAATCTTTTGATGACTGTGTGCCCTGATAGATCAGTGTTCTGCTGTTACTGTATTTTTTGTTGTTGTTGTTTTTTTTCTCTCAGTGGCACTTGCTGACAAGCAGCATGAGCTGATTGCTGAAGGCTGCCCTGGGTTCCTTCCACACTCATGGGCACATCTGCTATTCTCTACTCAGCTCCTTCTTGGGGGCAGGGCACCCAAGGAACACAGGCATAATTAAGAAAGGACTGAGCATGGCTTCCATAAATTATACCCCAAGCTCTGCCCATCTCCCAGGTTCCAAATAAAAACAGCTTTAGGAGAAGCGGCAAAAAAAGCAATTATTTTCTCGCTTTTTTCTTTCCTGACCCTTTCTTTCTGTAGGGTATTTATTACTCCCATGTTTCTTCTCTCTGCTGCTCTACACATCTTTTAGCAGAGAAAGATCTCTCATAGCAACTGCAATTTTTAACCAGTGAACTCTCCCATTACTCTCCCGGGCCTCTTTTGGGAACTTTCTGTTTCTTAATAACGCTGACAAACAACTGTTCAGGGTGTTCCCCCAGAGCACGTGCATTTTTAGCCACAAGAAAAGGAAGTGCTGTGGATGTGTTTAGATTTGGGGAAGGAAATCAACATACATACCTGCTCGGGGTTAAGGCGTCAACAGCGGCAGTGAAAAGCGCTGGTTCGGCGCGCCTTCAGCCTTCCCTTTGTTCTGTCTCTCAAGCGCTGCTTGAGAGACAGAATGAAGGGAAGGCTGAAGGCGCGCCGAACCAGCGCTTTTCACTGAAGCTGCGGACGCCTTAACCCCGAGCAGGTATGACCCTTAAATTTCGGAGGTGGGGGCCCTGGTGCTCGAAGGAGGGAGGGACGGGGCGGCCTGGCGCTGGGTGGAAGGGAGGGAGGCCGGCCTGATGCAGGTATGACTCATTCGGAGGGGGGCTGGAAGTGGCTGAGCCAATGGCGCGCGTGCCAACAGAGTGGGCTCTGCGTGCCCTCTCTGGCACGCGTGCCATAGGTTCGCCATCACTGGCCTAGAACATTAAAAATAGCCAGTAGATAGCAGAATAGGGTCTAGTTCGGTCTTCTTCCCTACCAACCACCTAGCACAACTCAATTTATTTTAAATCATCATGATGCTTTTTTTTTTTTTTTTTACTTTTTGGAATTAAGTACAGGTTTTAAACAATAGTAACAAGTATCTCAAATTCTGTCTTCCTCAAATTTGGCAGCTATTTGAATTATGCTACATTTCTTTGGGCAAAGAGCAGTTTTATGATTAAGATCTCCCCCGTCTCATTAAACCATGTATTAAATAAATTACAACACCCATTCTCACTCTCACCCTACTTACGATACTAGCTGTAACAAAACATACATATCAAAATATAACCGAGCAAATATAAAGGAAATTTACTTACCTGTAAGTAGTGTTCTCAGAAGACAGCAGGCATATATTCTCACTTGTAACATCATCCACGGCGCTTGGTGTGGACACTGCCATAATGTACTGTCACTTTAAAACTTTAACGCAGTGCCCCCCACCGCACATGAACGGGTGTCTTCCCACCCGACACTCGAGCATGGGACTAGCAGTACAATATTAAAGCTAAGAAGACAACTCCAAGGGGAGGATATGAGAATATATGCCTGCTGTCCTCAGAGAACACCTACTACAAGTAAGTAACTTGCTTTCTCCGAGGACAAGAAGGCATAATATTCACACATGTGGGTTCACTACCTAAAAGGCTCACAATAATAATAAACCTGATAGAGGAGTGGCCTAGTGGTTAGGGTGAGTTCGATTCCCACTTCAGGCACAGGCAGCTCCTTGTGACTCTGGGCAAGTCACTTAACCCTCCATTGCCCCAGGTACAAATAAGTACCTGTATACAATATGTAAGCCGCATTGAGCCTGCCATGAGTGGGAAAACGCGCAGTACAAACAAAAAATAAATAAAAATAACTAAGTAGAAAGTGAGCCTGGTGAAAAAAAAGGGCCAGAGGGCGGAGTTGACTTTAGTAAAAACATTCTAAAAGACTGCTTGTCTAAACCAACTATCCCATCTAGAATGCTACTCCAGTCAGTAGTGAGCAGTGAAAGTGTGGATAGAAGACCACATTGCCACCTTGCAAATGTCTTCAATGGAGGAAGAGCAGAAATGGGCAACTGAAGCCACCATGGCTCATACATTGTTAGCAGTGACATGGCCATGAAGGGTCAAGCTCAGCCTGAGCATACGTGTAGGAGATATAGTCAGCCAGCTAAGTAGAATGAGTATATTTGGTGATGGGAATCCTAATCTGTTAGGGTCAAAGGATATAAAACACTGGGGGAGGGGGGAAGAGAGAGAGACGGACTTTCTATAAGATTTTCTACACTCCACATAATATACTAGAGCATGCTTGCAGTCTAAGGCAGTGGTTCCCAAACCTGGTCCTGGAGGCATCCCAGCCAGTCAGGTTTTCAGAATATCCACAATGAACATTAATGAGAGATTTGCATGCACTGCTCCACTGCATGCAAATCTCTCTCATGAATGCTCATTGTGGATATCCTAAAAACCTGACTAGCTGGGGTGCCTCAAGAACCACGTTTGGGAACCACTGGTCTAAGGTATGCAGTGCTGCTTCTCCAGGATGAGTGTATAGCTTATGGAAGACGACAGGAAGTACAATGGACTAACTGAGGTGGAACTCTGATACCACTTTAGGGAGGAATTTGGGATGAGTTTGGAGTACAACCTTGTCGTGGTAGAACCTGGTGTAAGGCGGGTCTTTTACCGATTCTTCTGGCAGAAATCAGTGCTAGTACGAACACAACTTTATATGTGAGGAACTTCAGAGAACAGGAATGAAGTGGTCCAAATAGAGGTTTCATGACAGCTGTGAGATGTCTGAGATCGCAAACCACCAGAGGTGGCTTGATATTAAACCTTTCACGAATCTATCAAGGGATGAACGGAAAAGCACTAATGGCACTCGAGTGTACTCTGAGTTAGTTTTGAGGCCAGAATCTGGAAGATAGAGGAGGTACTCCATAAGAGTAGGAAGAGAGCATCTAGCAAGGTCTAGTGCTCCGGCTGAACACCAGAGGGAAAATCTTTTCCACTTGAAATGATAACACTTCTCTGTATGTGGTCTTCTAGAGGCTAATAGTACTCTAGAGACTCCTTCTGGAACGTTTAAGGAATGCAAGTCTGTCGTCAAAAACCAAGCCATCATGGCCAGAGAGCAGGGGTCTGAATGAAGGAAGGACCTCTTGTTCTGTGTTAATAATGTTGTAAAAGGACCTAACCTCAATGGTTCTCTGGACGTTAACTCTAGAAGAGGGAACCAAAATTTGACGTGGCTAGTAGGGAGCATTTAGGATCAAGGCCCCTTGGTCTTTATGTAACTTGAGAAGAGTTTTCCCTATGAGAGGTAGTGGAGCAAGAAAGCATCTGGGGCTACATGATTAGGATCAACGAATCTTTATCAAAAGTGGGGAAGTTTGTTGTTCTGAGAAGGTGGTCTATCGTTAAGGTTCCCCACTGCTCAGGGACCATTTGTGAGGCTGAAGGACAATTTGTCTGCCACAGCATTCTGTTTGCCTGCTAGGTAAACAGCTCTTTCAGAGATGTTTCGAGAAGCTGCTCAAGTCCATATCTGGACTGCTTGTCAACAGAGGTGACAAGAACCTGTTCCTCCTCGTTTGTTCAGGTCATAAATCGCAACTTGGTTGTCTGTGTGAACAAATATTATCTGGTTGAGAATGCGGTCCTGGAAAGTTCTAAGGGCATTCCAAACTGCTCGCAATTCGAGGAGATTGATATGTTGTCTCTCCCATGGGGACCAAGAACCCTGTGTGTTGAGACCATCAAGGTGAGCACCCCAATCTAGCATGGAGGCAACCATGGTGAGGACTGAAACGGAAGTCCCCTGGTGAGATCCTGGGACACCATCCATCACTAGAGAGAGAGACATAACTATGGAGTAACTCGAATACGGGCCGAGAACAACCCCAAGGCCATGGGCTAATGAGAGGAGTGTTCACTGAGGAATTTGGAAATGGAGTCGAGCCAAGCCAATTACATTACATGGACTGCTGAAGCCATGTGACTGAGTAGGCAGAGCATCTGACGAGCAGATACCTGTGTGGATTTGGAAAACTGTGCGGAGAGATGCATTATGTTGTTTGCTCCCGGTTGAGTGAGGAAGGTTCGATCTTGACTACTGTCTAGGAGAGCCCTGATAAACTAAGTTCTGAACAGGTTGAAGATGTGATTTGGGGTCATTTATCACAACTCAAGGAGTTCTAGGAGTCTTATGGCGGTCAGAATTGAAGTCTTGTGCCTCTTAGGAAGTTGCCTTGATTAACCAGTCATCAGGGTAGGGGAAGATGTGTATGCCCCACTTACGGAGCATTGCAGCTACCACTATCAGGCATTTTGTGAAGACTTAAGGAGCTCCAGGAACTTGCCCAAACCTTTTTTTAAAACCAGACATTAACCGCTGTTACCACATCCTCTGGCAATGAGTTCCAGATCTTAACTATTCGTTAAGTGAAAAAATATTTCCTATTTGTTTCAAAAGTATTTCCATGTAACTTCAATGAGTGTCCCCTAGTCTCTGTACATTTTGAAAGAGTAAAATTCAATTCACTTCTACTCATTCTACACCACTCAGGATTTTGTAGACATCAATTATATTTTCCCTCAGTCATCTCTTTTCCAAGCTGAGAGCCCTAACCTCTTTAGCCTAGCTTCATATGGGAAGAGTTCCATCCCCTTTATCAGTCTGTTCGCGCTTCTTTGAACCTTTTCTAATTCCACTATATCTTTTTTTTTGAGATACAATGACCGGAACTGAATGCAATATGCAAGATGAGGTCGCACCATGGAGCAATACAGAGGCATTATAGTATTCCTGGTCTAATTTACCATTCGTTTCCTAATAATTGCTAACATCCTTTTTTGACCGCCATCACACACTGGACAAAAGATTTCAGTGTATTGTCTAAAAGAACATCTAGATCTTTTTCTTGGATGTTGACCACCAAGGTGGACCCTAGCATCATACTCAGGTTATTCTTTCAGATGAGCATCACTTTGCATTTGTCCACATTAAATTTCACATGCAATTTGGATGCCCAGTCTTCCAATTTCCTAAGGTCTTCCTGCAATATTTCACAGTCCGAATGTTTTAACACCCTTGAATAGTTGTGTGTCATCTGCAAATTTAATCACCTCAGTTGTGATTCTAATTTCCAGATCATTTATAAATATGTTAAATAGCACTGGTCCCAGTACAGATCCCTGCAGCACTCCACTAATCACCTCCTCCATTGAGAGAAATGGCCATTTAACCCTACCCCATTTCCTGTTCAATAACCAATTCCTAATCCACAACAGAACATTGCCTCCTATCCCGTGACTCTTTAATTTTCTCAGGGGTCTCTCATGAGGAACTGTCAAAAGCTTTCTGAAAAACCAAATTCACCAGATCGACCAGCTCGCCTTTATCAATGTGTTTATTCACAGCTTCAAAGGAGTCTGTGCTGAGGCGTAGTCCTTTGAGGTAGAAGAGGAGTGGGGGTGTAACAACATTTATACATATATTAATTGGAGCATTGAAAACATCCTGCAAATCTTCTCGAAGAAATGGCAGAAGTCTGTGGCCTGGATACAGTAGTACCTGTATGCTTTTTAAATTAGGTTGGCCACTTCCTTGACTTCCAAGACATTTTGTTTTGATTTAGAGCTCTTTGGGATTGTTGGATTCTTTCCAATCTGAGACTGCCGTTCTTCTCTGATGAGACTGCTATTTGTTTGTAAACCGCTGTGATCTATTATTTTAGCTAAGCAGTATAGCAAATTGTATAATAAACATATTTATGACATCTAGAAGTTTCTTTTGAAGCATATAAGCCAATAATAATACAGTTACAGAAAGTATAACGGAACTCCCCAAACTCATGCCCCCCCCATATCCCCCCAACCCCCGTTTTTGAACAGAGTATTTTTCACAATTATATGAAGTAGAACAGTGATACCTTCTGTAGGAGGCAAGTCAATCTAGAACTTCAAAGAGTTCTGAATGAAGTTCTTCCTCTGACTCCAATTTGAAAGGTATGGCTTAGGTCATCTCGCAGACAAAGCTAGTAAAGGATATACTTTCTGGAGGAGACATGTCTCTTAGAGCAGGACCCACAGGACCTCTCAACTGAGAAGTCCTATGGCATTCCATCTGATCTTTCTCCACCGCATATCTCCCAGGAGGTCAGAGTCTGATTCTTTAAAGTACTGTAATTGGGAAGTACATAGAAAAAAATGTCAACTAGAGGTAGATGAGTCTCCGAGGCTGAAGAAAATTTCTCTGCTGATGTCAATGCATGTGTCAGTCAGGTTCATGGTGCCCTTGATGGGCGATGTTTTGCCGGTGTGTGGGATCTCTCCAGTGACTGTCTCTCCAATGTACCGACAGCCTGGGCTGAAGCTGGTGGAAGCACCCCATAAGCCTGTATAGACTGCGTATGCAGTAGCCCTGAGAGTTCATCTTTGAGCATAGCCCAGATTTCCTTCTGTAGAGTACCAATCGGTACCAGATGACAGCAGTGTGAACAGAACCTGAGTTATAGCCTGTGCAAGTGTAGGAGATCTCGAAGACCTCAAGGACTCTAGATGGGAAAGAAGTTGGCAAGGAGAACAGTCACTGGTGCACAAGGTGCTTTCATGGATGTCGATGCAGGGGAGGTGTTGGCAGAGTGCCTGGAGGAAGAACAATGGCAATGATTCTTAGGTTTTTTGCACTTCAAGTCCCTCAATGCGTGCGGCACCTACAAAGAGGACAGAGTCGTTACATGGTCGCAGTACAGAGTCTGATGTTGGACTCTCGATGTTGTGTCGGTACCCTAATGTCAATGCAGGTTCCATGTCAAGTACCGAATCTCCTGCCATGCTTGATGCTGATCCAAAAGGTTTTTCAGTTAGACTCTGTGGGCTTAAATGTCCTCAAATGCATGCACAGGCAGAGGCCACACTGTATGTCCCAGTGCTCCAGACCCAAGCACTGAACACACCAGTTATGGGGTCTGTGCCTGAAATGGTCCTATTGCATCGAGTACACTTCTTAAAGCCACTCTGCACCCTTGATGACATGGAAGGAAAGGTAAAATTATGTATCATACCTGATCATTTTCTTTCCATTAATCATAGCAGATCAATCCATAGACTGGTGTGTTGTGTCCATCTACCAGCAGGTGGAGATAGAGAGCAATCTTTTGCCTCCCTATATGTGGTCATGTGCTGCCGGTAACTCCTCAGTATGTCAATATCAAAGCTCCATCCGCAGGACTCAGCACTTAGAGAGTTACACCCACAAAGGGACACTCTGCCCAGCTCACCACCGCCGAAGCGGGGGAGGGGAATCCGTTCAGCTCATCCCCGCAGAGCGGGGGAGGGACACCACACCTGCTGATGCGGGGGGATCTGGCTTATCCTGCTACCGCAACCACGGGAGGAGCTGGCTTACCCAAACACCGCCAAAGCGGGAGGGATACAAAGCTACCCTACTGCCGCACAAAGCAGGAGGGAGCGCCGGCATAATTTAGTTACCAATCCAGCCACCGCTGTAACGGGGGGAGAGGAATGCAGCAGCTCACTGTAACACAATCATTTCAACTCGAGGAAAATCCAATTGGAAGAACTTGAACACGAAGTTCTCCTGACCAGGAACTGAAGAATACACTGGAACCTGAAATATAACCAGAACAAAAAACAATACAGATATTTGGGAGGGACTATGGATTGATCTGCTATGATTAATGGAAAGAAAATTATCAGGTATAATACATAATTTTACCTTCCATTTCATCAAGCAGATCAATCCATAGACTGGTGGGATGTTCCGAAACAGTACTCACCCAGGGCGGGACATGGAAATCCCTGAACGCAACACTGAAGCTCCAAACCGGGCCTCGGCCCGAGCAGCCACATCCAAGCGGTAATGCCGCGATAAGGTATGAGCCGACGACCAAGTAGCCGCTCTGCAAATCTCTTCCAAGGAGACAGATCTGGACTCCGCCATTGATGCCGCTTGTGCTCTAGTAGAGTGGGCCATCAGCTGAATAGGCGGAATCTTCCCTGCAGCCACATAAGCTGCTGCAGTCGTCTCCTTGACCCACCGTGCCACAGTAGGTTTAGATGCCTGCAGACCCTTACGAGGGCCTGCGAACAGCACGAACAGGTGATCCGACTTCCGGAAGTCATTGCTCACTTCCAAGTATCTGATGATGACTCATCTCACATCCAGACATTTGAGAGCAGGGTACTCCTTTGGATAATTTTCCCTGCGAAAGGAGGGTAGACAGAGCTGCTGAGTCACATGGAAGCGAGAAACAATCTTGGGCAGAAAGGAAGGCACTGGGCGAACCGACACTCCTGCCTCAGTGAACCGCAGGAACGGCTCTCGGCACGAGAGTGCCTGGATCTCAGAGACTCTTCTGGCTGACGTGATGGCTACCAAAAAGACCGCTTTCAACGTCAGGTCCTTCAGCGATGCCCTCAACAAGGGCTCAAAGGGCGGCTTCTGCAAGGCCCGAAGCACCAGATTGAGATTCCACGTAGGCACTATCGAGTGCAGAGGAGGGCGCAGGTGATTAACTCCTTTGAGAAAGCGCACCACATCTGGCTGCGACTCCAGGGAAGCACCCTTCAGGCGGCTCCTGAAGCAAGCTAAAGCCGCCACCTGGACTTTCAGGGAACTGAGTGACAGGCCCTTCTCCAGACCCTCTTGCAAGAACGCCAACACTGACGATATTGGAGCAGTGGAGGGTGATAGAGAGCCTGCCTTGCACCACGATGCAAAGGTACGCCAAATCCTGGCATAAGTAGTAGAAGTAGAGCGCTTCCTCGCTCTCAGCATAGTGGCGATGACCTTGTCTGAGAAGCCCTTCTTCCTCAGCTGCTTCCGCTCAAGAGCCAGGCCGTAAGACCAAACGGCGAGGGATCCTCCATCACCAAAGGACCCTGATGCAAGAGGCCCTGCTCCGCTGGCAGCCTCAGAGGGCCGTCCACTGCGAGCCTGATTAAGTCCGCATACCAGGGACGTCTGGGCCAATCCGGACCCACCAGGATTACCCGGCCCAGATGCTTTGCCACCCGGCCCATCTTGGGCCAGGGCGGGAACACGTAGAAAAGCTCCTGTGTTGGCCACTGCTGGAGAAGAGCATCGACTCCCACAGATCGAGGGTCCCGTCCTCTGCTGAAGAACCGCGGCAGTTGACAGTTGGCTGAGGACGCCATCAGATCCAGGCTCGGCGGTCCCCAGCGCCTCGTGATGTCCAAGAACGCCCGAGCCGACAGCTGCCACTCTCCGGGATCCAGAGTATGGCAACTCAGAAAGTCCACCTTGACATTCATGACTCCTGCAATGTGGGCCGCCGACAGCTGTTCCAGATTCGCTTCCGCCCACAGGCATAGCTTCATGGCCTCCTTGGCTAGAGGAGCGCTCCTGGTACCTCCCTGGCGATTAACATAGGCCACAGCTGTGGCATTATTGGACAGGACCCGTACTGGCCTCAGCACCAGGGCCGGGAGAAACTCCCGAAGTGCCAACCGAATGGCTCGGAGTTCCAGGAGATTGACAGACCGCTTCGCCTCTGCAGGCAACTAGAGCCCCTGCGCTGTCCTCCCCAGGCAGTGGGCTCCTCAGCCCGTCAAGCAGGCGTCCGTCATGACGACCACCCACTCCGGGATAGTGAGGGGCATTCCTACGGACAGTTTGTCTGGCCTCAGCCACCAATCCAGCGCCTTGCGCACCGTTGGACCCAAAGCAAGGCGTACAGCGTAATCTTCCGATACTGGAGTCCACCGCCACAGCAGGGAGTGCTGTAGAGGTCTCATATGGGCCCTGGCCCAGGGCACTACTTCCATCGTGGCCGTCATGGAGCCCAGGAGCCGCACATAGTCCCAAGCTCGAAGAGTGGAGGCTGATAGGAACTGGTCCACCTGGGCCCGAAGCTTGCCGCTCCGGTTGTCCGGCAGGAACACTCTGCCCACTAGGGTGTCGAATCGAACTCCCAAGTACTCCAGGGACTGAGTCAGGCGCAGCTGACTTTTCTCCCAGTTGATGACCCATCCCAGGGAGCTCAGAAGGGCAATCACCCTGTCCATAGCCTTCCCACACTCTGCATAAGAGGGGGCCCGGATCAACCAGTCGTCCAGAGAGGGATGGACTTGTACTCCTTCCTTGCGGAGGTAAGCCACGATGACCACCATCACTTTGGAGAAGGTCCGCGGGGCAGTGGCCAACCAAAAAAGAAGGGCTCTGAACTGGAAGTGGCGGCCCAGGACTGCGAAGCGCAGGAAGCGCTAATGAGGAGGCCAGATGGGAATATGTAAGTAAGCTTCCTTGATGTCCAAGGATGCCAGGAATTCCCCTTTCTTCACCGCAGCTATTACGGAGCGGAGGGTCTCCATCCGGAAGTGCCGGACCTTCAAGGCCCGATTGACTCCCTTGAGGTCGAGAATAGGCTGAACAGAACCTTCTTTCTTTGGCACCACAAAGTAAATGGAGTAACGCCCCTTGCCAAGTTGATCTACTGGCACTGGGACCACCGCACCCAGGCAGATCAGGTTGTTCAAAGTCTGCTGCACGGCAGCTGCTTTGACCTGGGACTTGCAGGGAGAGTTTACAAACCCATCTCTCAAGGGCCGGCAGAACTCCAGCTTGTAGCCGTCTCTGATGACTTCCAGAACCCAAGCGTCTGAAGTTACCCTGGTCCACTCGCCCAGGAATGAGGACAACCTTCCCGTCATTGGGTACGCGATCCTGGGGGAGGGCTGGCGGTCCCTGCGAAAGGAATGCTGCTTGGGGGAGAAGTTCCTTTTGAAGGAAGAGGAGGCAGAGGAGCCCGACTTGCCCGGGCGGTACCGACGGGCTTCCTGGAACCGGCCCTTGGAGGAACCAGGGCGAGCACTGCTGGCCCGAGTCCTGACCTCCAGCAACCTCTTGCCCTTGGACGTGCCGAGCTCCGTCACGATCTTGTCCAGCTCGTCCCCAAAGAGCAGCTTGCCTTTAAAAGGCAACTTGGCTAGGCGAGATTCAGAGGCATGGTCAGCCGACCAATGCTTAAGCCAGAGCCACCACTGCGCAGAGACCGTCTGGGCCATACCTTTGGCCGAGGCTCTCAAAACATCATACAGTAAGTCTGCCAAGTAGGCCAAGCCCGACTCCAGGGTCAGCCATTCCGCCCTCCAGGAAGGATCCGAGGGGGAAGCCCGCTGCAAAACAGTCAGGCACGCCCTGGCCACATAGGAGCTGCAAACCGAGGCTTGCAGACTCAGGGCGGCCGCCTCAAAGGACGACTTTAAGGCCGCCTCCATTCTCCTGTCCTGAGCGTCTTTCAGGGCAGTGCCACCTTCCACCGGCAGTGCCGTTTTCTTAGCCACGGCAGTGATTAAGGAATCTACCGTGGGCCAGATAAAGGCTTCCCGTTCCCCCTATGGCAGGGGGTACAGACGGTACATAGCCCTGGCTACTTTCAGGCTTGCTTCCGGGGCATCCCATTGCGCCGAAATTAAGGCCTGCATGGCTTCATGCACATGGAAGGTTCTAGGTGGGCGCTTCGTTCCCAGCATAATGGCGGAGCCAGCCGAGGCTGAGAGCGGGCCTTCCTCCGGAGAGGCAATCTTCAAAATGCTCAAGGCCTGCCCTAGCAGGTTAGGCAAATCCTCTGAGCGAAAAAGGCGCGCTGCGGAGGGGTCATCCGCTCCATCCGAGCGAGGGTCAGCCTCTTCCATAGAGTCCGCAAAGGATCTCTGGAAGAACTCAGACAC
The DNA here is from genome assembly GCF_901765095.1 of Microcaecilia unicolor. Classification (NCBI taxonomy): domain Eukaryota; kingdom Metazoa; phylum Chordata; class Amphibia; order Gymnophiona; family Siphonopidae; genus Microcaecilia; species Microcaecilia unicolor. The sequence continues at coordinate 109,816,198 of NC_044032.1, read as the reverse complement.
GCTGCCGTCATCCACATTCGAGGAGACCGAGTCCCCTAGGGGCTGAAAATCCACCCGAGGGCATTTGAGCACAGAGGCCTCATCACCCTTATCAGACAGGGGAGCGGGGGCAGCATTCTGCATAAGAAAAGTCTGATGCAGCAGCAAAATGAACTCAGGGGAGAAACCCCCTACCCTGTGCATTTCTGCAGCTTGCGCCACGGCCCTAGAAGCGCTCTCAACCTGCGATCCCAAGATCAGGGGAGAGGCGCGTTGCGCGTCCAAAATGGAGTCCGGCGCGAAACTCCGAGAAGGAGCCGCGCGGGAAGAATGGTGTCTTAATTTCGCTGACTTCTTACTGTCGCCCAATTCAAGGGCGACCAAGCTGTTAACATCTCCCATCTCGAGGGCGGCCCAAGAAGAAGCCGACCGAGCCGCGTGGCCGGTCACAACCGTGAGGGCGGCCAGCGAGGGGATGGGCCCCTAAGGCGGGAAAAACCTCCGCACCGGAGGAAAAACCGGGAAACTCTCCCGACTCCGAAAGGGCGCCCAAAAAGGGCGACTCTGCCTTCGGGCCCCCCGCTTTCCCGCTAGGCGCGCGAGCGCGTTCCAGGGAGCGTCTTTTCGCGCCCTTGCCATCAGAGGCCATAGCCACGTGGAGACCGTTCGGGGAACCCCCTGCCCGCTAGTAAAAGGTAAAGTTACCTGCTTCTCGCTCCAAGCTGCAACGATTTGGAGTCCCAGTGAGTAGCTGCAAAAAAGGACTTCTTTCTCTCAAGGACGTCTATTTTTCTGGTTTTTTGTTTTGTTTTGTTTTTTTTTTAAAACGGAGCCAGCAGGAGGGGGGAGAAAAGGAGGGACCTGGTACCACCAGGTTTGCACTTGCTCACGAAGAGCTCTCAACCCCAGGTACTCAACAAAACCTAAACAATTAGGCTTGAAGACCTAGCCTGAGCTGCTGCTGTGTGACCACACACCTGCTGAGATAGAGAACATACTGGGGAATTTCCGGCAGCACATGACCACATATAGGGAGGCAAAAGATTGCTCTCTATCTCCACCTGCTGGTAGATGGACACAACCCACCAGTCTATGGATTGATCTGCTTGATGAAATGGAAAATGGCCAACGCTAGGTCAGAAGGCTCAATGGCTCAGTGAGCTCGAGTAGTCGCATACCTGAAAATGGTCGATGCTTCCCGGGATAAGAAGGGCTCAGAGACCCCAAAGGCTGAAAAATTAAAAAAATTCCTAAAAATTAAGAAATATATTACGAAAAAGGGAAGGCACCAAAATGTAAAAGTTCAATATGCTGAGGAGAGATCAGAAAACCAACCTCTCTGGTCCATGGAAGATGCTAGACTGCTGGTCCCGCGTTTGAGCATCGAATGGGAAGGCGTCGCGAATGCATGGTGGGGAGCATTGCCTTAAAGTTTTAAAGTGACAGTGCTCTATGGCAGTTTCAACAACGGGCTCCATGGATGATGTCACCCACATGTGAGATCATGCCTGCTTTTCCTCAGAGAATGAATGTTAGCAAAATATTTGCTGAGAACATACATGAATTTTTGAAAACATCTGAGTAACTGAACTGTTCACAACTACAATAATCCAATTTGCTGCACTGCAACAAGCTCCCAACGGGTGATCAACAATGAGCTTTGCTATGCATTCACTGTACAATGTGCGTGTTTAAACACCACCTACCGAAGACAGAGACGCAGGAGTAGGAGCTGGGGCTGGAGTGGGCGTTGGGATAGGAAGCAAGCCCTGCCCCAGGAAGCAGGCTTGTCAAGGTAGGAGCAGGAGCCAATAATGACAGGGCTTTAGCTTCCTCTGGAATTTTACCTGCAGAGGCAAAGAGCTAGCATTATGACAAATACAATCCCCATCCTAATTTTATTTTGCTATGACAATTACCTTTGCATTTTAAAAGAAAAGAAACACTACAGATCCTTAAAATAAATGAAAGAAAAAAAAAAACACTTCCTCTATTTTTTTTACCCTGCACTATGAGGAAAACAAAGTGATCAAAACTTCAAAGACTAGTAATATTTTAAAAACTGAATAATGTAGACAATTATTTAACACTTTGAGCTATGGGTCACCTGTACTGGAAACTTAATGTTCATGAACCAAACGATATCAAGCATGGACGCTTTCCCAGGACGGTGTTTTCACGGTGATCGAAAGTTGTGTTACACATGACAACCGTTCGTGTTGGCTGCATCACTAATAGCACACAGAACATCAGATACAGAAAAGAAGAACATTTTTTAAAGTTTAATCCCCAGAAATGGCAAAATAACCAAATTTGTGAAAAAAAAAAAAAAGAGAGAGAGAGAAAATGTTCTACTTGATATCTGACCCTTCACCAGCATCCTGTGTTATTCAGCCATGAGTCCCCTGTAAGATCTGCTCCCCTATAGTCTGACCTTTCTATTTAGTGGAGATTCCAACACAATCACTGACCCCCTGAAACAATTTCATTTTACACACATACTTTGAAGAGGATTCTAGTGCTCACTGACATGTTAATGACCGCACTAGACATATCCAAATGTAGTATAAATTAGCACTTTGGAAGTTCATCTATAAAATCTCTCTCTATGTACATCCCTCTAAACTTCCACAACACTGTCACTCTTGCACTTCCAGACTATTAAGCAAACCAATAGCACGGTGATTTTGTTACATGCTCAGGGATCTGCTAGACAGAAGCTGATTAAGCCATCACCTTTCAAATTTTTTTACTTGTGGAACAAGAAAGAAAATGACTAATAAGATATACCTACTCAACACTTCTAGACTCTTTTTCAAGTGGAACCACTGAAAACCAGAGTCCTTCAAAGGAACTATCAAACAGAGGCCAATCAACTACATGATTCACTTGGTTTTAATGCTGCAAACAACTCATTCTTGAATTAAAAAAAAAAAACACACACACAAACAAACAAAAAGTTGCATCATGCAATGTACATTCCACTAAAATTAAAGAGCTTATTTCATGTTTTTGTTGATATACAGTGGCATTTAAGTTTATACACTTCTTAGATTTTTATTGCACTTTTTTCTGCCATCTTAAGTGTTTGCATTTGTTTTCTGGCTGAAAGTACTTCTTCTAAAATCTGCAGCCTAGCACAATTTAGATGAGTAATGATCTGAAATAATGAACACCCATTAAGTGCACATTAGCCAGGGAGAGCTCTCCTTTTCATAAAATTGAGAACGTCCTAAAAATGCAGATAAATGAGATGCAATATTGTTTCACTCAAACCATCTGTTGGATAAGTGCACAAGGAGAAAATGATCAGCCCTATAAAAACAGTAGAAAATATTTTTACTCAGTGTGTAGTTGAACACTGGAATTCACTGCTGGAAAATGTGGTAAAAGCTGCTTAGTGCAACTGGCTTTAAGAAAGGTTTGAGTAAACTCCTGGAGGAAAAGTCCATAAACTGTAATAAAGGTAGACTTGGCAGAAAATTACTACCTATTCATAGAGACAAACAGCATGGAATCTATAAACTTTTTGGGATCCTGCCAGGGGCTTGTGAACTGGACAAGTCTCTGTTTGAAACAGGCTACTCAACTTGACTGGCCCTAGTCTGATCTGGCATAACAAATGTAAGGCTCTTAACTGCATCTGAAATTCCATTTCCAAATATGTACAGAATATCCTTAGCTTTGCATCAAAACAAGATATACTGGGAAAGGGAGCCATACAAGATTCGCCTACCAATCCTTTATATTTTCAATCTTAACTTACAAGTGCTGATTTTTAAACAGTATACATGCATAAAAAATTATTTCTGATGGGAGTATTTGCTATCATAGGCTATCTGATGGGAGTATTTGCTATCATAGGCTACCTGGTAAATTTGAATATATATATGCACAGTTAAATTCACCTTGGGAAATAATACAGAGAGCAGCAAATAGCTGGGTGTACTATCATTCAGGATTTTGTTATATTGAAATCCTACCCGGTATAAACCTCACCCTAACAAATAAAGTGTTATACAAGAATATGGAACTTGAGCCTCACAGATACACAAAACTGATTAAATATTAAAAGCTCTATTAGAAGTCTACACTTTCTTCCAAAATGTTCATTATTTGTTGTCTTCTAGCATACAAGCACGAATACATTAACAATGTTATGCTATGTGGTTTATTCTTGATATACCACTAGGTACTGCAGTACAGAACAAAGTGGCTTACATTAAAAATTAAAATTATAAAAGGAAAGGAACTACAAAATATAAAAGAAAGAAAACAGTCATACCAATAAAACACACAAAGACCCATACAACTCAAAATTAATGTACGTCACAATTATATTATCAATGTATTCATATCCAGAACATACACAATGGGGCTAGATTCTATATATGGCACCTGAAAATTCCATGTGGGAAAAAAAGGTATGCCTATATTTTATACAATAGGCTTAAATTTTTGCACAGTATATAAACTACACCAAGCGCCTCTCCATGTGTCCAAATTTAGCAACTATTTATGCCATGTTTTACTTGGTGCAAATCCCGATGCCTAAATTAGGCACAGAGTGGGGTGTATACTATAACAAAGCGCATAGAATTTAGAAATGCCCATGCACTTAGAATTTAAGCGCATCATATTACAGAATACATTTAGCGAATTGTGCACAAATCTTAATGCCAATTAAGTGCTGATAATTACTTAACACCCAATTGACAGTACTGATTAGTTAACCAATTAAGTTACACATAGAATATGCTTTTCTTTGATTTCCATGCAGAAATTAAAGCACGATATGTAGAATCCCAGGGAATATCAATCAATGGATGCCAAACTATCTGTACAGACCATGCAGAAGAGATGGGTAATTAACAAGGCTTTAAAAGCAGTAAAAGATTCTACTTCTCACAGGTGTTTTTGCAAGCCATTCCATAATGATGGTGCTAGATAATAAAAAGCATTCTGGTGTGTTACATCAAGGCATGCTGCTGAAACTGAGGGGCTAACCAGATGATAATCATTAAGAGAACGTATAGACCGACTTGGGATATACAGAATTGTTGAAGATGCCAAATAGCTGGGTGAATGATCATGAAAAGCCTTACAAGTCAATAATAATTTATATTGAAACCAAAATTTAATGGGCAACCAACGTAACTAATCAGGAGAAAATGGACACGGTCAAACATACAGGCACAACACAAAAAACAAGCTACAGCTAGAATATATTACACTGAACAAAAAGTTAGATATAATAGGCACCTCAAACCTGGTGGAAGGAAGATAACTAATAGGACACTGTCATACCAGGGTACAAATTATATCATAGTGATAAGGTGGACCGAACTGGTACAGGGGTAGCATTATATGCTAAAGAGGGCCTTGAATTGAACAGACTAAAAATTCTGCAGGGCACAGGATACAAAACATATCTTGGAATCCCTATGGATAGAAATTCCATGTGTAAAGGGGAAAAAGATAGTGATAAGTGTATTACCGTCCACCTGAACAGGATGAACAAATAGATTCAGAAATTAGGGAGGCTAACAAACTGGGTAACACAATAATGGGTGATTTCACATAACACAATACTGGCTGGGTAAATGTAACATCAGGGCATGCTAGAGAGGTAACTTTCCTTGATGAAATCAAGGACTGCTGTATGGAGCAGCTGGTTCAAGAACCAACATAAAGGGAAACAATTCTGACTTGGTCCTTAGTGAAGCACGTAATCTGGTACACGAATGTAATCATGTTGGGGAGACCTGATAACAGTGATCATAACATGATCAGATTTAATGATATCTCTGGAGTAAGTACACACAGGAAATTCAATACATTAGCATTTAACTTCAATCCCACAAAAACAAATTTCTTACATAAAAATGTTTTAACCTTCCTTCTAAACAAAAGGTAGGATTGAGAAAGTGAAATAAATTCCAGCAAAATCCATCCAAAGTCTGGCAGCTTGAAATGCTAGAGATTTTTCAAAAAGCATTAATCACCTTTTACCCTTGATAGAAGGAAAGGCAAAAAAAAAAAATTATTACCAAATCTCCGGGCTCTAGAGGCAGCAACATAGCAAAAATGACGGAAAAAAATAATTAGGAACCAGGCCATGAAATACTTCAAAAAGAAAACATGCCAGTATGAAAAGAACCCTAGCCTCTATTGGTAATCAATGAAGCTTGACATAGAATGGTGAAACACTATCGTATTTAGATAATCCAAAAATTAATGTTAATAATCTTAAGAATACTTTCTGGCTTGGTATCAAAACACAAAAAATTTGTTTTATCAGTATTAAGTTTTAAACTTGTAGTAGTGCATCCATTTATCCAACAAATCTATACAATAGTGAACTTTGGAAAGATCAATGTCAAGAACAGAGTGTAATGGGATCAGTAGAGAGAAATCATCAGCATAAGTGTAATGAAGAAAAACATTACACTGGGAAATGGGACTTGATATACTGCCTTTCTGAGGTTTTTGCTGCATTCAAAGCGGTTTACATATATTCAGGTACTTATTTATACCTGGGGCAATGGAGGGTTAAGTGACTTGCCCAGACTCACAAGGCGTTGCAGTGGGAATCGAACCCAGTTCTTCAGGAACAAAGTCCGCTGCACTAACCACTAGTCTACTCCTCCACTCCTAACAGTGAGCCAAGATATCACAAAAACACATTAAACACACAGGAAAAAGAGGGAATCCCTTTGGCACTCAACATGGGTTATACCATTGAAAAGATAGATCATTATTCAATTTAACCCTGTATGATCTTCTGGTCAAAAAAAACATTAAACCAATTTAGGACATTCCCTGTAATTCGCATGTACTCCAAATTTTGTAAGAGGAAAGTATGATCCACCAAAGACTAACTTCAGGTCATTCATCTACAAAAGTCGTTGTTAGCTGGCCACTGTGAAGAAAAAGAATCCCCAGAAAGTACTAGGTTCAATTCTACCTCTACAAGTATAAAGCTGAGCTTGCATTTTAGAAGAATCTTTAAACTGACACCAATTAATTATACATGAACAGCAAAAACGATCCAACCATAGCATTTGTTCCTATTTGAAATGGCAGACTAACATTATGAGCAGAATATCCATTATCTCTAAAGGAAATTAAATCAAGTTGGTGACCTTTATCATGGCTTGGGGAAGTAGAAGGTATAAAATTAAAGAGGATAGATAAGAAAAAAGGTCATTCTTTCTAACATTGTGTAAATGCTCTAGTTGCACATTAATATCCCATAAAATCAAACTTTAAGAACAAGAAATAGAATTTTTATGTAAGTACAAGTACTGCCATACTCGGACACACAGAGTCCATCAAGCCCAGCATCCTGTTTCCAACAGTGCCCAATCCAGGTCACAAGTACCTGGCAAGATCCCAAAAATGTACAATACATTTTATGCTGCTTATCCTAGAAATAAGCAGTGGATTTTCCCAAAGTCCATTTTAATAATGGTCTATGGACTTTTCCTTTAGAAAGCCATCCAAACCTTTTTTAAACCCCACTAAACTAACTGCTTTTACTACATTTTTCTGGCAAAGAATTCCAGAGTTCATTTTAAATGTACTACTTTGTAGCTTCATTGCATGCCTCCTAGTCCTAGTATTTTTGGAAAGAGTAAACAAGTGATTCACGCGTACCCGTTCCACTCCATTCCTCATTTTATAGACCTCTATTATATCTCCCCTCAGCCGTCTTTTTTCCAAGCTGAAGAGCCCTAGCCACTCTAGCATTTCCTCATAGGGAAGTCGTCCCATCCCCTTTATCATTTTCGTCGCCCTTCTCTGCACCTTTTCTAATTCCACTATATATTTTTTGAGATGCGGAGATCAGAATTGAACACAATATTTGAGGTGCGGTCACACCATGGACCAATACAAAAGTATTATAACATCCTCATTTTTGTTTTTTTTGTTACATTTGTAGCCTGCGCTTTCCCACTCATGGCAGGTTTCCATTCCTTTCCTAATAATACCTAACATTCTATTTGCTTTCTTAGCCGCCGCCACACACTGAGCAGAGGGTTTCAACGTATCATCAACAACGCCTAGATCGCTTTCCTGGTCAGTGACTCCTAATGTGGAACCCTGAATTGCGTAGCTATAATTTGGGTTCCTCTTTCCCACATGCATCACACGTTGCACTTGCTCAAATTAAACGTCATCTTACCAGTTTCATAAGGTCCTCTTGTAATTTTTCACAATCCTCTTGCGATTTAACAACTTTGAACTTTGTTTCATCAGCAAATTTAATTATCTCACTAGTTACTCCCATCTCTAGATCATTTATAAATATGTTAAAATGCAGCGGTCCCAGCACAGACCCCTGGGGAACCCCCACTATCTACCCTTCTCCAGTGAGAATACTGACCATTTAAATCTACTTCGTTTTTATCTTTTAACCAGTTTTTAATCCACAATAGGACACTACCTCCTATCCATGACTCTCCAATTTCCTCTGGAGTCTTTCATGAGGTACTCTGTCAAAAGACTTTGAAAATCCAGATACACAATATCGACCGTTTCACCTTTATCCACGTTTGCTCACCCCTTCAAAGAAATGTAATAGATTGGTGAGGCAAGATTTCCCTTCACTAAATCCATGTTGGCTTTCTCATTAATCATCATTGCATCTGCTTTCTCATTAATCCATGCTTTTGAATATGCTCTGTAATTTTGTACTTTATAACATAGTCTCTACCACTTTGCCCGGCACTGACGTCAGGCTCAACGGTCTACAATTTCCCAGATCTCTTCTGAAACCTTTTTTTAAAAAACAGCATTACACTGGCCACCCTTCAATCTTCCCATAAACATAAAGCCGCATTGAGCCTGCCATGAGTGGAAAAGCGCAGGGTACAAATGTAACAAAAATAAAAAAAAATAAAATAAAAAAAAATTCACAAAAGAATGGATAGACCTTAGCCTACTTACCAGGTGGGCTATAACAAAAAATACATGTCAAAATGACAGACGTGGAATCCTTAACTGGCAAACAAAAATCTCTAATTCTGGAATATTAAGAATCAAAGTAACATCAGATATATTCTTGTAAACAAGGGAAATACCACCTCCTTTGTTATTGTACTCTTACATTGCTGCATTAGCTACTGGTTTACTTTATGTAGCTTTAGAAGGGGATTAGTTTTTCTTGTTTTAGGGAGCTTGTTTGCTTGCTTATTCCAGGGATCTCTTTATTTACCCCCACTTCAAAAGGGCTGGTAGGCTAATTACACTCTTTGATGTCACAATACTAATGGGGTATTCATTCCTTTCCTCTTCACCAACTTATCTTCCAAATCATGCTATACAGACACATTCATCAATTAGTTCAATTGAATTAGATAGAAGTATTTACTATTGGTTGAAAGGGAAATCAAGGATGTCAAATTTTAAAGGGGGGGGGGGTTGTTTTGTGTATTTTTACTTATTTCCAACAAACAACAATACTGCCGGCCTGAAATTGAACAATCATGCATATACTTCTCCCTCCCTCCTCCCCACCCCGAAAATTGGCATTCTGAGGATCCCAGCACCAATCTAAGACAACAATTTTCATTTTACCACTGTCAAACCTCCCCCCCCCCCCCCAATCAATACACATGGTTTATTAAAATTTTACTATACCACCAAAGCTAACTTGCAGGTCTCAGCAGTTTACAATAAACAAAATGTAAAAGATTCAAAATAGAAAATAACTACAATTTGATTAGGAAATATAACAGGTCCCAGCAGAATCCAACTCACTAATAAAGTATAGAAAAGGAAGAAATAAAAACAGACACACAAACAATGGAGTACTAAAAGGTACTCCCATGGAAATGTAAGCTGCACCTTTGCCAGCCTCTCACCTACAGAGTACCAAGTTCTTTGGAGTGTTGTCTCCTCCTCGCTTTAACAGCACAAATGTGGGAAATCTTCCATTAAGGAAGTGGTAGAGACACGAATGGTGACAGAATTCAAAAAGGCGAGGTATGAATACAGAGGATCGATAATTAGAAAATAGAAGTTATTAAAAAACTAAACTTAAATGGCTGTATGTGTGTGGATGTGTCGAGTGACGCTTAGATGGCGACCCCAGCTGTGATGAACTAGGGCCGATACCAGGCAGACTTGTATGGTCTGTGTCTCATATATGACAATCTGGTTTAGGATGGACTAGAAAGGGCTTAGATTCAGTGGCTGGAACATGAGGACAGTGCTGGACAGACTTTTACGGTCTGCGTTCCACAAATGAGAAGACGAATACACTGGAGTGGGCTTCGATAGCAACTCCAGCAGTTAGAACATAAGGATAGGGACAGGGGACTTCTACAGTCTATGTCCCAGAAACACCAAAGAAAGACCATAATGACGTATATATCACGTTCATTGTTCATTTAATCATGAACTGATAATGAGTGGGCCTACTGGGCAGACTGGATGGACCGTTCACTTACTATGTTACTATTAATCCTCTCTGCTCAGGGGCTGATGAGCAGACCTCAGCTCTGACACAGGCATGAGCATCAGATGTCACTTGACCTACCGGCACATGCATGTGGTGACCTCCCAGCACATAGTGGCAGTGAATCAGACACCAGTCTTACATGTGTGCACCAGAGTGTTACAAGTTCCAACTTCTGTTCCTTCCTTTCCTGCAGTGCTGCGGCTCGAACCCAGAGAGAGAGACCGAGAGAGCCGATCAGAATTTATTTTTTATGCACCATTAAATTCTTGTAGGACTGGGTGGAGACAGGTTAAATTCTTGCAGGGACGGGTGGGGACAGGTTAGATTCCAGTGGCGACGGATAAGATTTCTGTCCCCGTGCTACTCTCTAAACTGAAGTATAGCTGTGAAAAATTGTATCATCAAAGTTGATGTCCTTCTTACAACTTCACAAGCATGATCTAAAGCAAGGAACTGATTCCATGTGCAAGATGTCTGCAGAGAAAGTTCCTCAGGAAAGATGAGGAGGAGGAGAGGTTGAGAAGCATCAATGACCACAAGAAATGCATTGATGAAATGCTTCTTGAGGCAACAACAATCTCCAGCAGAGGGGAAGAAGAAGCTGTGCTGAAAACAGACACCTAGACACAGATCACCAGATTCTGCATAACTGATATCTCAACTCTCTCTCTCAAACTGAAGAACTGGTTATTCAACCCTGGAAGTGGAAGTAGTGAGAAAATTCCAGGAACAGGAGGAGCCAAAGCTCAAAACTCCAACACTGCTGAAAGTGAAGGGTAGTGGTGGTTTGTGAGTCCCTTTTAAAGGTACAGAGGCCTCTATCTGCCAAACATGATGTCCCAGGAGGTGTGCTCTCTGCCCGATGCCAAGATTTGAGACACCACAGAGAGTTTACAGAGAGTCAAAGTCTCGTGATTATTATTTGATGCTGCTGTGAACTGTGTGACATTTATGACTATTTTGCTTGTATTTATTTAGATAGGATGTTAAGTTTGAATGAACGGCTTAAATTCCCTTTCCTATTTTTATACTTTTAAACCACCATGATCACATACAGCCAGATGGTATAGTGGAATGAAAGATACAGCTAGGTAGCCCATCAAATGTATTAAAAGTGACTTCATGGCTCTGGGTTAACGGATGAAGCAGATATGTGCACATGAGGTGTTCTCATCAATCCTCCCGGTTGAGGACAGAGAACAACGAAAAGAACCTTGAATCTTAGAGAAGAATGCATGGCTGTATGGATGATATTATGATAGTTACTGTGCAGCGATGGTGTCCCACCTATTAAAGAAGGGACAAAGCGTATTCTACAGCAGTCTGGCTAACCTGCTGGCTTTAAACTAGAATCAGTGGGGATGGATGAACAAAGCCCTCAGATAAGTAAAACATTAAATACCCCTACAGAAATGGGGAAAAAAAGAAAACAGAAACATTTGGAAAACTGTGCATTCTAATGGCCATAGTATGGGAAATACAGTTCTGGATCCAGAGATTAGGATGAAAGATTTAGTGGCTGTCACAGAGATGTGGTTCACAGAGAACTATGACTTGAATAGTTTTACCGGGCTATAATCTATTTAGGAAGAACAGGGTAGGGTACGAAGAAAGGGAGAATGAGTGGTGTTATATGTCAAAGATATTAAAGCAACAAAATTGAAGGACATAGGCTAAGAAAGACACACTAAATTAATCTGGAAGGAGGTAATGCAAAATCTACTGACACTGGTGTGATATACAAGCTTCCTTCACAGGAACAAGTGGACAGATATTTAACTGAAGACATTCATAATAAAGTTATGAAAGGGGAAGTACTACTAAAAGGCTGTTTCAATTTTCCAGATGCTTACTAGGGATCTCTGTTGCAAAGTCATCTAGAAGTAAGGAGATTCTGGATTCTCTTCAGGAGGAACTCTTTTCCAGCAGTTGGTACTGGAACTCACACAATCTAGTACTTATGAACAGGACATTTCTGATATTATAGTGGGTGATCATCTGGCAATAAGTGTGGTTAAATATTAAGACACTTGTGGAGAGAGTTTATTCAAAAGTTAAGATTCTAGACTTCAAAAACTTTGTCAAGACGGGGGGGGGGAAGTAGAAAAGATGTGGCAAAACTGAAAGAAGCTATTTTATACGGTAGCAAACACTTTTGTTAGGAAAGTAAATAAGTTAAAGGCGGCCGCTTTAGTTCTTAAAAGTTGTAGCTGAAAAGGCAAGGAAAAAGAGGTTAGCCTTCACAGACTTCAAGAGATCGCAGAAACAGGAAGACAGGCAAGAATATCTGGAAAAGTTACCATAAACTGGTTAGGAAAGCAAGGATGCAAATGGAATAAAAAAAATAGCTAAAATAGTTAAATGTGTTAGTGATAGGAGCAAGAGCAAAAGTAGCACTCAGAGATTCAAAGATGAAAGGGAGGAATATGTAGAAGCTGAAAAGGATAAAGCGGAACCAACATATTTTTGTTCTATGTTCACAAAGAAAACTTGGGAGCACAACTGCAGAAGACAAACAAATAGGAATGGAAGTCTGGTAGACCTTGAATGATTTTTAGAAGGCTGTTCCATAAGGACCTAGCTAAACTAAAAGTGGCCAAGCAAGGGGCCAGCCTGAATACATACAAGAGTACTGAAGAATTTAGAAAATTTTGGTGGCTCTGCTGTCTGACCTTTCCAATACTTCTCTAGAGTAGGAAGTGGTCTCAGAGGACTGGAGAAAAATGGATGTGGTCCCTCTCCACAAAAGGGGAAGAGGAGGCAGAGAACTACAGGCCAGTTAGTCTGTCCTCTGTGGTGAGTACACTGAACACACTTCAAAAACAAAGGATAGCGAGATTTCCGGAATCCAATGGATTACAGAACCCAAGGCATCATGGCTTTACTAGAGGTGAGTCTTAGTTAGACAAATCTGACCAAGTTCTACGATTGAGTGACCAGTGATGGAACGAGGCAGAATACTAGATGTGGTGTACTTAGATTTTAGTAAAGCATTTGACACAGTTCTGCATTGGTGACTTCTAAATAAACTGGTTAGAAGTTGGTCAAGTGGAAGGTTACAAAGGGCAGTGATAATTCATTGTGAGGAAAGGGATGCTTACCAATGGTGTGCTGTAGGGATCAGTTCTTGGTCTAGTTTTTTTGGGTTTTTTTAACATCTTGGTAAGCGATATTGCAGAAGGGCTGTCTGGTAAGGTTTGTCTCTTTGCAGATGATACCAAAATCATAGGGTAGACACCCCCAATGTGAATATGAGGAAGGGTCTAGCGAAGCTTAATGCTAAAAAAAAAAAAAAAAAGCAGGGTCATGCATTTGCGCTGCAAAAACCCTAGGGAACAGTGCAGTATAGGAGTGAAGTACTTCTGTGCACAAAGGAGGAGCGGGACTTGGAAGTGATCATATCTGATGATCTTAAGGTAAGCAAACAAGCAGAAAGGCAATGGCAAAAGCCAAAACGATACATAGGGAGAGGAATGGTCAGCGGGAAAAAGGAGACGATTGTGCCTCTGTATGTCTCTGGTGAGAGACCCCATTTAGAACACTGTGTATAATTCTAGATATGGCACCCTCAAAAAGATGGAATCAGTCCAAAGGATGGCTACTAAAATGGTTAGTGTTTTTCATCAAAATGTGTATGGAGGCAGACTTTAAGATCTCAATATGTATACTTTGGAAGAAAAACAGCAGAGGGGAGATATGATAGAAACATTTAAATACCTCAGTGGCATAAATACACAGGAGCCAAGTCTCCTTAAATTGAAAGGATGTTCAGGAATGACAGAGCATAGGTAAAAAGTGAATAGGGGATAAACTCAGGAGTAATCTATGGAAATACTTCTTTATGGAAAGGATGGTAGATGAATAATCCCCCAGTGGAAGTGGTGGAGACGAAGACGGTAGGGGCTCAAGTCAGAGTTGGAAATCACAAAGGATCTCAAAGAGATATTAGAATTAGATGATATGGATGGGCATACTGGATAGACCATAAGGTCTTTATCTGCCATCATTTTCTATGTTGCTGCCTTGGAACCGAGAAGCTGTAGACAATCCCAAGATCTTGAGGCCTGCATCGTACAAGAGACTCTTTAGGTGATCCAGAATCTTGTCTACTCTCTCGAGTAATGAATACAAAGTCACTCGAATGTCAATGTAAACCCCAAGGTAAATACATACAAACAGCTATAGTGGGTCAGAACAATAGTAAATCTAGCCCAGTATCCTGCTTCCAACAGTGGACAGTCCAGGTCACAAGTACCTAGCAGTATCATAAAAATCAGCAAGATTACATGCTACCAATCCTGGGGATAAGCAGTGGCTTTTCCCAGAGTCTACCTTAATAGCAATTTATAGATTTTTTCCTCCAGATATTTGTCCAAACCTTTTTTTTTTTTTTACCCAGATAGGCTGTTTTTACCACATCCTCCAGCAATGAGTTCCAGAGTTCAACTATTCATTGAATGAAAAAATATTTTCTATTTGTTTTAAATACATTACTATGTAACTTCATGGTGTGTCCCCCTAGGCCTCTATTTACTTTTTGAAAAAGTAAACAAAATCTATTTGCATTTACACATTCTACTCCGCTCAGGATTTTGTAGACCTCTATCATATTTCCCCTCAGCCTTCTCTCTTCTCCAAGCTGAAGAACCCTAACTCTTAAGTATTTTCTCATATGAGAGAAGTTATATCCCATTAATCATTTTGATTACCCTTCTTTGAACCTTTTCTAATTCCACTATATCTTTTTTGAGATACGGATATTCAAACTGCATACAATACTCAAGGTGAGGTTGCACCATGGAGAGATACAGAGGCATTTGTAATACTGTCTTATTCTCTATTCCTTTCCTAATACAGTGATTTCTAACATTCTGCATGCTTTTTTGGCCACCGCTACACAATGAGTGGAAGATTTCAACTTATTGTCCACAATGACACCTAGATCTTTTCCTTGGGTGGTAACTCCTAAGGTGGAACCTAGCATCAAGTAGCTATGATTTAAACTATTCTTCCCAATGTGCATCACTTTGCACTTGGCCATATAAAATTCCATTTGGATGCCCGGTCTTCCAATTTCCTAAGTTCATCCTGTAATTTATCACAATCTGCATGTGATTTGACAACTTTGAATAGTTTTGTGTATTCAGCAAATTTAAATTACCTCACTTGTTCACCTATTAATATATTAAAAAGCATTGGTCCCAGTACAGATCCCTTGGGCACTCCACTAATCATCTTCCTCTATTGAAAGCATTAGCCATTTAACTATACCCTCTGTTTTCTATTAACCAAAGTCCACAACAGAACACTGACTCCTACCTCACTGCTTCTTAGTTTTCTGAGGGACTTTAATCTAGATATACATCATCCAGCTCACCTTTATCCATATACTTATTCAAGCCTTCAAAGGAATGCAGCAAATTTGTGAAGCAAGATTTTCTTTGGGTGAGTTTATGCTGAGTCCCATTAAACCATGTTTGAATGTTCAATCATTTTATTCTTTATAATAGTTTCTATCAGTTTGTCAAGCCCTAATTTCAGCAGGGTAACTTCCCAGATCACCTGGCTTTACATTGGCCACTTTCCAATCTTCAGGTACCACGGACAGTTTTAATGACAGGTTACAGATCACTAATGTTTAGTACCCTGGGGTGTATACCCTCTGGTCTAGGAGATTTGGCTCAATATGTCTTCCAAGTTCACCAAAATTTGTTTCAATGCTTCCATACTACCACCCTTGAACACCATTTTTGGCACAGGTACACCTCTTACATACTCCTCAGTAAAGATGAAAGCAAAGAATTCATTTAATCTCTCCACTATGGCCTTTGTCTTCCTCAAATGTCCCTTTTACTTCTTGATAATCTAACAATACCCAATGACTCCTTCACAGGCTTTGTGCGATGTTGCTGTAAATGTTAGTTATGACAATAACATTTTGCCTCTATGGCAAATCACATCTGCTAAGAAGGCCACACCCGACTCCAGAAGAGCAAAATAAGAGCAAGAATAAGAGTTGCTAAACCCATCATACCACAGTGCATGCTACATAACCTCCACAGACAGCTGCCTGAACCCCAAGGACTACGAAACTGCAGGTATGTTTGAGGAGCTGCTCCACTTTCCTATTGTAAGTATCTAAGGGTATAACTTCCTTCAACTGGAACTGTGGTTCTTTTGGTTACTATCATCATCAAGACATCCACTTTGGGGACTCAAAAGATGACCCAGGTCTGCCTGGGGAAGAGGGTACAATTTAATCAGCTTGGTGCCCCTCACAACTAAATCCAGAATCTCCTATTCCACAAATACCATTGTAACAAGGCTCTGTGAAGTAGATAAGCTATTGCAGGCTCTCTCAAACATTCCAGGATAGACTCACCATGAAAGGTTTGCTCCTGTGAGGATATGGAGATGCGAAAGGTGAAGATGACCTGATCAGTAAGAGTTGACAATCCTGCTGGCAAAACAAGCAGACTACAAGGAAATCATCCCCCTCTTCCAGAGAAAGTTCTTGTCATTCTGGCAGGGAACCCCTTAAGGGACCTGTGCTAAACAGCCTTACTGAGTAACTGAGCAAAAGCCCTTGGGCTAAGGCATGGGACAAGGCAGGGGCAGCAACTCCTCCAGGCTCAACTAGAAGTCATAATCCAACTCCTGGGAGACCAAAATGGCCAGCCTCAACCACATGATGTAAACCATTAGTATGAATCCAAGGGGGATAGGGCCCTCCTACTGCAGCAGTCCAACCTGCACCATCTGCTGGAGGCTGAAAAATACTGATAGGTTCCTGATTGCACTGCCTCTTATACCATTAACGTTACTAGAATCTTCAGCTTCTCTGCTTGATCTGCTGGTAAGGGGACACAACCCACTGGTCTACCTGGATAAGGAATCATTAAAATGCAAGCAATTCTGATACACAGATGCAACAAAGTAACAAATATGCAATGAAGTGTAGACTTTCTATAGCCACTACTAAAACACTTTCACTATAAATAAATGGAAGAAACACCTTGAAACATCCAGCCCTATGTGCTCTGCTTCCCCATGTGTTTCAACACAGAAACACCTCCCTCATCCTGCTTAATTTTAGCAGCACTTGTTGCTTCATTAATTCTTATATAGACTATTTTCAAATCCCCCCCACACACACACACACAGTGTTCCAGTGTCTGCATTTCTTCCTTTATTGCATCTTTCTTCTATTTCTAAGATTTGTTCTTCCCCTGTGATTTTTGAAAATCTGCTGACAGAAACAGGACAGCAACATTATTGCTGGGAATTTCAACACGATTCCTACTGAAAATTTTCTAGCCGCAGCAAAGGGTAGATACTACTGCATCTGACATTGCCCTCCTTACAAACTGCAGAAACTTGAAGGCAGGGACAGAAACCTCATCTTAAAAGTGTATTAAAAAAATGACATGTTATTAAAACTACAAAACAAAAAATGTTACTTGACCAAGAGGAGCTTGATACATAGAAAATTTCAAATACATACATTTAAGCAACAAAATGGCTTTTTCATATAACAAATTTTCTGAAAATATATTGGCCAAAGTCAGATTTTGTTGATCTTGACTAATAAACATTAAGCCATAAAACTTTGTCTACCCTTTGCTCTTCAAGGATAATAATGTGTTTTTATTTGAGGATTTAAATGATGCAAATACTTTATTTTCAAAGTACACTTTGTATAATAAAAGACATATTGCACAATCAGGGAAACGAGCTTTAGAACAAAATGGATCTGTAGCAATCCTACCATCAAGCAAGTTCCTACTGTTCTTTTGGAGCAAGTACTTTGTGAAATGTTGATTTGCCATGTCCTATTTGTGAAAAATAGGGAGCTGACAAGATTATTTGGAAGCAGATGCCTTAGCAGCAACAAAAATCCCCTGCTCGAAAGGAAGTAATTAGATCTTTTAAAACAAACAAAAAAAATCCCCATCACTGAAGTAGGTTCTTTGCACTAGCTGAGCAAAAGATCCTCCTCAAAACAATGCCCTTGAAGAAAGAACAGTATAATTCCATATTTGGTCCCTAAACTAAAATAGAAAAAAAAAACAAAAAAGCAACAGCTACTATGAATTCTTCTCCAGAATCATTTCAGTGATGCTGCAGTATTAAGAAAGAACATATATTTAGGTTGTACAAATTTTGTGAGTGCCAAGGATGTTTTTGAAGTCAGTGGTTCACACAGATTAGTCACGTCGAATATGCAACTGGGAAAGAGCTGAAGCTACATATACAAAACGCAACCTCTAAAGTCTCCAAAATTGTGCGAGTTTTGCAAGGAAGAAGGGAATAATCAATTTCTCAAAAATTATTTTTAAAAAATTAATATGACACACTAGGGGGCCCTTTTCATAAAGCTTAGCACAGGCTAATGCTTAGAAGCCCATTTTATATCTATGGGCTTCTTAGCATTTAGCTTATGCTAAGCTTTAGTAAAAGAATGTAAGAAAACTATTAATTGTACTCTTCAAAAAAAATGGCAATTATTCTCCGATTCCCGGTCACTCACCATCATAGCAACTTCAGATTTTGAGTCAGCATTTTCAAAGACACGTGAACTTTGGACAGAAAATCTAAGGTCTTAGCTGAGAAAGTCCCATACTGTGCAATACTTTATTTCTTGTTTTGTCTATATAGAAGTAAACAGCACAGAATAGGGTTCTGTGAAAGTATAGATCAGCAAGAAGAGTAACAAAAAAAAAAAAAAAAAAAAAACCCTAAAAGCTTTCTACAAACGATCAGAAGAAAAAGGTATGCCAAAACCTTCACATTGACTAAGCAAGGCACAGCAGAAATGCACAAAATCATTAAAAAAATAATAATGTAAATTATGGCACTGCTCTTCAGAGTTGTGTGAACTCTGCTCCATGCAGAAATATACTGAATGCAGTCTCTGAATGATGATACCTACTTGAGACACGATACCTTTTCTAATTTACCAGGTAACCTATGTCTTCTCAAAATTTGAGGTTACACAACATTCTCCTTCATGTTTTCAAAGTTATTTCTGTTGTCATGTGTGAGAATTTTTGCACACTTTTTCTGTTTCCAAAAAGGCTGTCTCTTTCTTCAGTCTAGTGCTTTTGAAAAAATGCAAGACTGGTTTCTACTGGGTTCTAAAGTACTCATTTATTCATACTACAAAGACAGCATGAGAAGCAGCAGCACACATTTCCTTACATTGTCCTTCCAACATGCTGAAACTTGAGGGAAGCTCTGCTAGGGGTAAGAATGGAATTCAATCTCCATGCCCGTGTGTCAACATTGGCCTCTCTGTTCAGATTACCAACAATGTCAGTTTTAGTGCTACATTAATTCTTTTTAGTCACACAGACATGGTCTACTGACACCCAGACTGAGAGGCCGATGCAGAAAGCGCACTAAGCTTTGCACACCAGTTAGCTTGGGTTTCATGCACAATTTTATGGATGCACAATGCAAAAATGAGTTTTGTCAGCACAAAGCCTTGTGTAGATGCGACTGCACTGCACATTTAAATTCAGCAAAGCAGCAGAGAAGTGTGCAGAAGACCAAAAGGCTGAGCTCAACATTAGAGCTTTAACACGAGGTCTGAGAAGACAAAAAGGTCAGCTCATTCTTCTGTGGTCAGTGCTAATGAAGATTTCATGCCATTTTTTCTCTTTACTGCAAGCATATCAACCTACAATTTTTTTCCAGGTTCCATAAAGAGCATGGGTAAAAAATAAAAAAAGGGGAAAAAAAAAGACAAAACTAAGGAAGGGGTGCTAGACTGTAGAGAACTGCATGCATGCACAAAAGTCTGAACACAAAAAGAATTTAACTGTAACCTCAAGTTGCATGCACATACTTCTGCACATGTGCTAGAATGTAATTCTGCACAAATGCAAATGTGTGAACATGCAACTCTAGGTGCTGATTTGTATGCACAATACAGCTACTAGTGCAGACCCTGGTGTGCATGCATCCAGTGTGATCTCCCATGTTAATGCACATTTTTAGTGCCATACTTATTTGCATATTTCATTGGGTAACAAAACTTTGGCATTACACTTGCATTAGGAAGCCATGCGCTAAGCATCACTGCATGGCAGTAACGCAAGGTTTCTGCATCGGCCTCTGATGCCACCAAATCATTTCACACAGGCATGAACTGAATCAGTGTCCTAGATGGGAAAGGATCTTTAAACCTGTGGCAGTCTCCTGAAAAATTACATCTCCCCTCCATCCATTTATTTTTTATGCTAACAATTTTTTTTTTTTAATGCTCTATTCAACAAACTTTTCTGATATTGGTGGAGAGGGGAAGAGGGAATTCCTACTGCTCCTGGCCCTTCAATTTAACTTCAGTCTTACTTCATTCTTCTCTAAATGCAGCTGCCTTCACCTTCTCTCGTGTAATGCAAAACAGATTTGCAAATTATTACAGATTCTCAGTTTACAGAACTGGACATCCAGTTCAAATCAAATTAAGGTGAGAGATTAAAAAAAAAAAAAGGGACAAAATAAAGAGAAAAGAAAAGAAAAAAAAAAAAGAAAATAAGAACAGAGACAGGCGTCCATCTTCAGCGGCCAGACTCCGATCTCATTCCCCCATGAAGGTGTCACTGGACGGCAGGTTTAGTGGCATGGTAAACAATGCCTTACTCAGGCAAGTGTAACAGGTCTGCCTGGGCCAGTCTAGTCATCTAATAATGCACAGATATCACACAGAGAGAACATATAAAACCAAATTAATAGTTAAACTCCAGCTACCAGCAAACGTGGACAGAAAAAAAAAGTTAGAACTGATGGTTAAGGTGGCAATTTTGCTGTTTCGGCCATTTCTCTCCTCAGAATAAAAAGATTTGGTAAAGCAATAGAAATATGCAGGATGAGAAATAGACAACTTATAAACTGTGGCATCTACACATTTCTTTCTCCTATTTTGACTGTAAAAGTATAAAAGCTTTTGTCTACCATCAACCCTAAGATGGAATTCAATACTGAAGTAAAACACCTTCAATTTTATTTTAAAAATATTTTGGCATCAGGCTAATTTTGCTACTAGAAATTTGACAGATTTATGTATTTGTATGCCTTATCTCTTGAGCATATATACAGGCACTGAAATAGGTCAGATGAATGTGCCTAGCTCATTTTATTTTGATTGTCTTAGTTCCATCACACTTTATTAGCAGTATTAAATACCAGCTCTATATATACCTTACCCACTGGCACTCAATGTATTTTATAAAACACTCCAGTGACATAGTCTTACTCTGGTTACCATGCAACAGTCACTGCACTAGGGGAAAATGGTGTTTAAAAAAATTTAAATTGTTTAGGGAAGCTTTGATTACAGAACATTACACTAGACACAGCAGAAGCATTACACCCTGGCTTAGGGCCTAAAGCAGCCCAACAAATTAATATTCTACTGTGCTAAGCAATAACCAATATGGATAGTGGTATTGCAAAGGAATCAGTATTCATAAAAGGCAAGTTCTAAACAGATCATTTTTCCTTTTCAAAATGATTTTTTTTATATCCAGCCAGACCATGTATTATCATCTACATATATTACATATACCTTTGTACCAAGAAAAACAAAACTGCTTACCTGTAACATGTCTTTGCTAAAAAGAGTAGTTCACCAGTCACACAACTGGGCCCCCAAGATGACAAGTGGTACTGGACAGAATAAACTTGTCAGTACTTTCTGGTAAAGACCAAATCTTTACTGCTCATATACAGGACTTCCCAAAATGCTGCAGGCTCAGTTAGGTTGTGTTTAGTCAAGTTAAAAAAAGAAAGCTTCCCAAATCTGACCTGGTGAACCCTAGGGCTAGTCATTTTCAAGTTATTCATGAAGATACAATGGAGGTCCAGCATATGTACAATGTATTATATGAAATAGTCATTGAGGATTTCCTGAAAATCCAACCAGTTATGGGGCCATGAAGGTAGACGTGGGATTTAAAAAAAAAAAAAAAGGCCACCACCCAGAGAGGAGAAGGAACTCTATATTTCTTGAAGAAAGGGGAAGGGGGGGAAGGGAAATGGGACTTGATATACCGCCTTTCTGAGGTTTTTGCAACTACATTCAAAGCGGTTTACATATATTCAGGTACTTATTTTGTACCAGGGGCAATGGAGGGTTACACAATTAGTACTCCTAGCTAAAAAAAAAAAAGGCAATAGATAACTCACCAACAGAAAAATCCCTATTTTCAATTTGGTTTTTTTTTTTTTAAATAAGCATTGAAAAATGGGACTACGAACTGAAAACATAAATTAGACTCTAGAAAGAAAGAAGTTGGTCTCTACTCCTCCAAAACTCAATGGAGAACAGATAATCAAAATCTCACTGGAAGGCTGTGTCCAGATATTAAACGTAATGTATAAGGCTGTAATGCAAACTTCACATCACCAGTGACATAGGTTATAGATTTGCAAATTAGAATGCAATTACCCTAGCATGGTGGGCATTGATATGCCAACCTCTAAGGCAACGCAGTCTACTACTCAAAGAAATTCTAATCATATTTGAGTCTATTAGGATTAAAAGGGGAAAAAAATGTGCGTGTATTTTCTTAAGGGTATATGTAGAGTATTTTGCCTCTCTCATCAAGACTCCAAAATAGTTTACAACATTTAACCAAAAATTATAATAAAACTCTTCTAAAATCAGAACAGCATTTTAAAAACTCTCAAGAAAGTGTCAAACAGAAAACTCTCTGCTCCAAAAGGCAAGGCTTTACAGTAATTCTGAAAACTAGCACACAGTATTTGCCATGGCTGATCACCACAAGGAACACCGGGGACCCTGGGCCTAGGTTCTGCATTTTAACCGGCAACAAGCCCCCTTCTCCTCGGCTTAAGCCCTCCAATGCAGCTAGGACTTAGAGCATGAGCCTAATGTGTTTCCACAAGGCAGAGAATACCCCAGTTACCAGATGGAAGGGGGCACAAGATGGGCTGGACCCAAACCCAAAAAGGCAGTCTTAAACAACAGGACAACCACCAAAATAGCAGGCAGGAGTGGTCAAGATGCAGGCTAAGGTCAGGGCTAGCAGAACAGGTTTGTATGTGGAAGGCAGGCAAGTGCTGTATAATGAAAACCAGCAGAGGAAACATAGCACCCAGGAGCTTGCATGTGAGACCCATCCAAGGGCAAGGTAGATTGGGAGCTTTAGGGTTTGTGTGTAGGGAGCCAATTGGAGAAGATGCATACTTGCTGGCCATTTAGGGTAACCTGAATCAGGCTATGACCAGGAGCAGTATAAAAAGATAGGAAGCCGCAGCTCACTTTACCTTCCTTTGCAAGGAGTGACTCCAGGGAGGTGTTACTACATGACAAAAATCATTTCTAAATCGCATACAAAAGGTACAGAATTCCATAAACCTGGACCCTCATAGGAAGAAAACGTGGAATAATGAATTAGACGAGTAATATCTGGGGATAATCAGGTTAATACCACGGGGTTTTTTTTCTGTTTACTGTTTAATTGATCTCCTTATCTTGTTTCACTCTTCCTATTTAGTGGTCTAAGGAATTGAATAGAATTACCTGATTGAAATAATTCCTACATATTACTTTCTCTGTATTTCCAGCAAGTTGTTTTATCGCTTGTAAAAATTTAAATGGTTATAAATTTAAAAAAAAAAAAAAAAGGAAGAAACAAAGGCTGATTGATATGAAGTGCCGAGGCAATCTTCGGTAAAACGGAAGACACCGTCCGCAGGGTGATCCAAGACTACGAAAACTGCAAAAAGAGATCTCAACATGACCGCCTGTAATTCCGAGACCCTAAGCACCGATGCTATAGCTACCAAAAACACCATTTTTAAAGGTGACATCTTTGTAAGAAGCCCAGTGCAAAGGCTCAAAGGGCGCCCCGTGTAATGCCTTAGGGACCAAATTCAAGTTCCAGGTCGGAGAAGGCCAGCGCAGCGGAGGACAAAGCCTTAGCCTGTCCCATAAGAAGCGGGTGAGAAGCCAGGGATGAACCGGACACTCGACTCCGTAAAGAGACCCAAGCCACCACCTGCACCCGAAGCGAATTATAAGTCAGTCCTTTCTGCAAACCATCCTGCAAAAAGGCCAAAAGATAAGTCACAGACGCCTTGAAAGGAGTGAAGCCTGTGAAAACTGGGATTACTTTAATCAGTGGGATCACACCATACCACAAAAAGACACTAAACCCAGACATAGGCCGAAGTATATCTTTGAAGCTTGCAACAAGGTAGCTATCACCTCATCAAAATAGCCCTTTTCTCATCAAACGCAACCGCTCAAGAGACACGCCATAAGACCAAAGCGGTAAGGAATCCCCTATCTGAATTGGCCCCTAGTTTAGGAGACCGGGGCTGACTGGAAGTCGAAGAGGCAGCTCTAAGAGGAGACAAACCAAATCCGCATACCAAGGAAGCAGAAGCCAATCCAGAGCCACCAGGATGACTCGACCTCAGTGTTGCTTTATCCCATGCAGGGACCTGCCTAACAATGGCCACTGAGGGAAGACGTATAGCAGAGCCAACTCAGGCCATGGCAGGAGTAGCGCGTCCAGTCCTGTGGATCCAGATTCTTTCCTTCTGCTGAAGATGGGCACCTTGGCATTTGCCTGGGTCACTGTCAGGTCCATCTCCTGCGTGCCACATTTTCAGCAACTCAGGTGAAATACCTCCTCAGATAGTTCCCACTCTGCTGGATCCAGGAGATGGCGACTGAGAAAATTGGCCTTCACATTGCATTGCCCCACAATGTGAGCCTCCAAGAGACACTGAATGTGGGCTTTCTGCCCACTCTAGGAGACAACCTGCCTCACCAAAACAGTCCAGACTCAGAGAGCCACCCTGGCGGTTGATATAAGCCACAGTCATCATGTTGTCCGAAAAAACTCGGACCACCCTGCCCGTCAGAAGATTCAAAAACTCCCGTAAAGAATACATCACTGCCAGCCAATTGATTGACCAAGATTTCTCCAGTGCGGTCCAAGTGACATAGCAATGGAGACAATGATCACCCCAACTGGTGAGGCTAGCATCCATCATCACGACCACCTACTGCAGAGCCGCAAGCGGCATCCTCTTCTTCAAATGAGGGTCATGAAGCCACCAGGCCAGACTGCGGAGGGCCTCGGGGAGCCACAGGAGATGGTGCTGATAGTCCTGAGACATCGGCTACCACCTGCTCAGGAATGAAAGCTGTAAAGGCCGCATGTGAGCCTGTGCCCACTGCACCACCTCCAGAGTGGCCGCCATGGAGCCTAATACCTGCACGTAGTCCCAGGCTCAAGGGCTTGACAACCGTAGGATATTGCGAATCTAAGAGTGAAGGCTTGACCACTCCCCCCCCCCCCCGTCAAGAAAACTTGGCCCCGTGCTGTATCAAAGCAAACCTCAAGATAGTCCAGGGTTTGAGACGGGATCAGATGACTCTTGGAAATGTTGATAACCCAAGGACCTATGACTCAATCGGTGGCCAAGTGACTCTCCTGGACAGAGGTCGCCTAAATCAAGCAGTCATCCAGGTAGGGATGAACTCAGATTCTTTCCCACCCGAGGAACGCCACCACAACCAGTCATCCAGGTAGTGATTATCTCCGATTCCTTCCCACCTGAGGAACGCCGCCGTCATCACCATGACCTTCAAGAAGGTACGCAGATCAGTTGCCAGGCCAAAGGCTAGGGCCCGGAATTGAAAATGGTGTCCCAGAATGGCAAAACAGAGGAAACGCTGGTGCAGGTGCCAAATAGGGATATGTAGATAGGCTTCCTTCCGGTCCAAAGCAGTCAGAAATTTTCCCAGCTGCACTGCCACCACCACAGATTGTAGTATTTCCATGCAAAAACATCTGACCCTCAAAAACTGACTGACCTTGCAAAGGTTGAGGATTGTCCAAAAGGATCCTCTTTTTTGAGGCACCATGAAATAAATGAATAACCACCCGTGCGGGCTTCGGAAGGAAGAACCTGAACCACTGCCCCTAGGTCCAACAGGGATTGCAGAGTGGCCTCAATTGCAGCCCTTTTGGCGACTGTCAAGCACTGAGACTCCAAAAACTTCTCACCTACAGGTGCAGCAAATTTGAGCTTGTGACCATCTCTGACTATATCCATTACCCAACTGATCTGAGGTAATCTTGGCCTACTCCCCTTAGAAGAGAGTCAACCGACCCCCCTATCCTCCGTATCGAACAGTGGACCAGCGTCCCATCATTGGGAGGAACATCCAGGGGCTCCTGGAAGAGCTGCGGCAGCTGCAGACTTCTGGCCCCCTTGAAAGGAAGACCGCTGCAAAGCTCCCACGGACCGGCCCGTGAAGTACTATCAAGCCTCCCGAAGATGAGGTCGGGAAGTCCAAATCCAAGGAGCAGACCTGGGTCTATCCTCCAGAAGATGTTGACCCTTGGAGTCCCCCAGATTTTTCACGATCTTCTCCAGGTCCTCACCAAATAGGAGCTTGCCCCAAAAGGGTAAACTAGTGAGGCACTGCTTTGAGGCCAAGTCCACCACCCAATGGCGGAGCCACAATTGCCGTTGAGAGGAAACCGCCAGAGCCATCTCTTTGATTAAGGTCCGGACAAGATCATAATAGGGAATCAGCTAAATAGGCCAGTCCAGATTCTAAGTGGAATCCAACCGATCCCAAGGCTGAAGCCACCTCCATGTTTTGCTCCAGAGACTGCTGGAACCAGCTGAGACATGCCCACGTAGGCAGCAGGCAGACGAATAGTCCAGAAACAAGCCGGGTCTCGGCAGGCAGCAGGCAGGAGAATAATCCAACAACAAGCCGGGTCTGGGCAGGCAGCAGACAGGAGAATAATCCAACAACAAGCCGGGTCTGGGCAGGTAGAAGAATAGTCCAGAAACAAGCCAGGTCTGGACAGGCAGAATAATCCAACAACAAGCCGGTTCTGTGCAGGCAGCAGGCAGAAGAATAGTCCAGAAACAAGCCGGGTCTGGGCAGGCAGCAGATTAATCCAGGAGACAAGCAGGGTCAAAGACACAAAAGGGAAAAAATAGCACAGACGTACTGCAACAACTCTCACCAAAGGAAACCCTCTGAGAACCTCTGTTGCAAGGCAAACTAGAGACCTACCCAAGTGGTTAATAAAGGCAACATACAAGGAAGTTCACTAAGTACTGGTACTGCTTGGTTCCAAAAAACTCCCAAAGCACTCTGGAAGGCTGGAAGGTCCGGACCGGACCAGCATATCTTCTGGAACATGGGAAACGGTAAGCCATCAGTTCCCAGCACCCGCCAGGTTTAACCACCGGGGGCCGAGGTGTCTGTAAGCAAGGAACCTGGGCATAACCGTGACACCTAGATAGTGCAGCAAGTGAAGGCGAATGGGTAAGGGGGGCCATGGACTCTGCCTCAGACACCAAGTACACACATCTCCTCTTCTGAGCAGGGTTCTCAAGGGGTTCCAGGGAGGGGTTCCCAAATCCTGAAAAGAGGACACCGGGGGGGGGGGGGGGGGGGGATAGGGAATCCACAAAGTGTTGAGACTGAGGAAAGGCCCTCTTCGATAAATATGCCTGATGAATAAATTCTGGGAAAATCCACCCCCAGCTCCACCAGAAGGACCCGGAGCAGCCGCCAAAGATGAAGAGGGAACCCTGCAGAGGGAGAGGCCAAAACCACAGGGCTGCACAAAGGCTCCAACGGCGCTATCAGCTGATCAGCACTAGCAGACAAAATGGCATGCGCCCAAAGGCTCAGTGCAGGAAACAGGTGGCCCTGAAGCAGACGAACTCTCCTCCGCCAAGGGCTCCGAGCAGCCCGCCAAACAAATGCCCACTATGGATCTCCTTTTCCCGTAGCAGCAGCACCACTTAACTTCTGCTGCTATGCCAACCAATACATGTGTCACAAAACCACCAAGCAAGAATAAAAAAGTCAAAGTACTGACTGCAATGTGATCCGGAGCAAAGCGGCACTACCTGCTGTCAGAGAGGCGCCATGGGCCAGAGAAAGGCACTGTTCCTGTCAGAAGGTTGTTTTTTTTTTTTTTCTTTTAATACAGGCTGCCCCTTCCCCCATTGGTGAGGAAGGCAAAGGAACAATCGGTACACAAAGCTGAGAGACAGGTGATCACAGGGTGAAGAAGGGACTCAAAGCTACAGGTATGACTCCAAAGAGGACCTCAAGTGGTCAAACACCTCAATTCTCAACTGGCCAACAGCCCAGAAGAAACCCCAGATGAAGAACCAAGGAGCTGATAGAAGTCATCCACCACCTGCTGGAGATATAGAGATATACTGGCTAATGAAGGGGCTGGTCATCCAGTATTATCCACTTCAGTTTAAGTAATCTATCTCCACCTGCTGGTAGATGGATACAACCCACCAGTTGCTGGATTCATTGCAACGCCTCAGTGCATTTGGCCTTGCAGGAACCATTTCGGATTAGCTCCGCTCGTATCTGGATGCAAGGATGGTTGTGGTACGTTTGGATACCAAGTTGTTGACTGTCAGCTACCTTATTTAATCTTTATCTCCAGGCTGTGTGTTATCTACTACAATCTTTCGGAGTTTCCTACAGAATTTATGCAAACGATATTCAAATTTTTTTTGCCTGTAAAAGTGACTGATGTTGATATGATTTCTCTATTGCAGTTGATTTTAAGAACGGTGATGGGTTGGCTAAAAAAGAATCGTTTGCAAATGAATGTGACGAAGACTGAAATAATGTGGGTTGAGTCAGATTCTTCATTGGTGCGGCCTTCGCACTTGGAAATACAGGGTGTACCTGTTAAGACTGTAACAGATTAAAAACTTGGGAATTGTGGTAGATGCAGTGTTTACATTTAGAACGCAGGTACAAGCTTTGATTCACTCTCTGTATTTTAAATTGAGAATATTAAGAATGTTATCTCGATTGAAATCTTTCTTGTCATGGCATGATTTTAAAATGGTGTTGCAGTCTATGATGTTTAGTTGCCTAGATGATTGCAACATCGTATATCTTGGCTTGCTAAAATATGCCTTGCTAAAATATTCCCTTCAGGCACTTCAAACAGTCATGCACTTTGCTGTCCGATTGTTGATGGGCCTTTCACGTTCTGAACACATTACTCCCTATTTGAAGCACCTGAAATGGTTACCAGTATAATGTAGAATATTGTGCAACTAACTGATCATGATTCATCAGGCTATTTATCAGGATTCAGCTCACTACTTAAACTGTTGTGCAGCAGTATATGCCATCTCGATCCTTGTGTTCTGAGCACCAGCATATGGGAAAATTAGGTTCTTACCGTGATAATTTTCTTTCCTTTAGTCATAGCAAATGCAGCCATTACAGATGGGTTGTGTCCATCAACCAGCAGAGGGAGATAGAGAGCACACTTTTTCAGTGCCTCATACCAGCTTGCTCCAAGGCCTCTCTTCAGTATTTGAAGCTTCCAAAGCAGTATGGCAAACCGCAATTGGAATAACATGAGCTTTCCTCACAGCGAACGATGGCCCTACAACAAAGGGCATTAACTCAGAATGGAGGGAATGAAACATCCTCCCGGAGGGCATAAACTCATCCTCCACTGAGACATAACTGGAGGGAATAAACTCATCCTCCAAAACATGAAACTGGAGGGAATTAAGTCATCCTCCTTTAATTGAACAAGAATCCTGAAGACTGTTTTCCGACTTTCTCCCAAGGGCGGAATCTCCAGGAAACATGAACAGAACCTGAAATAGATTTACAGCAGATAGCAATCAGACAGGGAGGGATCATGGCTGCATCTGCTACGACTAAAGGAAAGAAAATTATCACGGTAAGAACCTAATTTTCCCTTCCTTGTCATCAAGCAGATGCAGCCATTACAGATGGGATGTATCAAAGCAATCCCTAGATAGGGTGGGAACAAGCCACACCACGCGCCAGCACTTGCGCTCCAAAATGTGCATCCCTCCTGGCAGCCACATCCAGTCTGTAATGTCGGGCAAAAGAGCTTAGAAGCCCATGTTGCTGCACTACAAATCTCTTGAAGAGAGAGTGTTCCAGTTTCAGCCCAAGAAGAGGAAATTCCTCTAGTGGAATGCGCCTTTAAGGCATCAGGCGGAGGCCGGCCAGCAAGCAAATAAGCTGAAAAGATAGATTCTTTGAGCCAGCAGGCAATAGTGGCTTTAGACGCTGGAGACCCTCTGCGAGGACCTGATAGCAAAACAAACAGATGATCAGAGGTCCTGAAAGAGTTAGTAACTCGCAGATACTGCAGCAGAGTCCTGCGCACGTTCAACAGGTGCAATTGCCCAAAAGATTCTGGAAACTCCTTGACAAAGAAGGGCAAGAAAATAGGTTGGTTTAGGTGAAACGCTGAAACCACCTGAGGCAAGAAGGAAGGCACGGTCCGAACCGTGACCCCGGACTCTGAAAATTGCAGAAAAGGGTCTCTACAGGACAGCGCCTGGAGCTGACACCCATCTCGCCGAAGTAATGGCCACTAAAAAGATGGCCTTCAGTGTCAAATCTGTCTCTGAAGCACACCGAAGCGGTTCAAAGGGAGCACCCTGAAGGGCTTTCAGCACTAGCCCCAGGTTCCAAGCTGGACAAGGTGCACGCACGGGAGGACGGAGCTGAAGCACCCCTCTAAGAAACCGTGCCATATCTGGATGAGCAGCTAAAGACACACCTTCAACCTTGCCACGCAGGGAGGCCAACGCTGCCACTTGCACCCACAGGGAATTATAGGCCAAGCCTTTTTGTACACCATCCTGCAAAAAGTCCAGAATCGGCGAGACAGGAGCCCGCAGGGGTGTGATCTCTTTGGAAGCACACCAGACTTCAAACTGGCGCCAAATCCTGGCATAAGCCACGGAAGTGGAACGCTTGCGGGCTTGCAGGAGAGTGGTAATTACTTTATTGAATAGCCTTTGAGGCTCATTTTCAAAGCACTTAGCTTCCCAAAGTTCCATAGAAACCTATGGAACTTAGCCTCCCAAAGTGCTTTGAAAATATGCCTCTTTGTCTCTCAATTGCGCCCTCTCAATCGCCAAGCCATAAGACCAAATCGGCCGGCGTCCTCCATGGTCACCGGACCCTGTGACAACAGGTTGGGAACCAGAGGTAACTGCAGGGGATCCTCTACGAGCATCTGTCGGAGGTCTGCATACCAAGGCCTCCTGGGCCAATCCGGGGCGACGAGAACCACTTCTCCTGGATGCAGCCGAATCCGCAGGAGCACTCGCCCTAACAAGGGCCACGGAGGGAGCACATACAGTAGGCCCGGAGGCCAGGGTTGAGCCAAGGCATCCAACCCCGCCGAGCAAGGATCTCTCCGTCTGCTGAAAAAGCACAGGACTTTGGCATTGACGCTTGTCGCCATTAGATCCATCACGGGCTTGCCCCACTTGGCACATATCTGCAGGAATACTTCATCTGCAAGTTCCCACTCCGCTGGATCGATCTGATGCCTGCTTAGATAATCAGTTGCACGTTGCTCTGAGCTGCAATGTGAGCTGCTGACAGAAACTGTAGATGCAGCTCGGCCCAGTGGCAAATTCGTTCGGCCTGCGCAGCTAGAGCTCTGCACTGAGTGCCGCCTTGTCGATTTATGTAGGACACTGCTGTCGTGTTGTCCGACATCACTCTGACAGCCAATCCTTCCAGGGTCACTTGAAAAGCCAGAAACGCCTGAAACACCGCTTTCAACTCTAGGCGGTTGATGGACCACTCCGACTCCTCGGGTGTCCATAGACCCCGGGCATGCTTCCCCTTGCAATGTGCGCCCCAGCCTTTCAGGCTGGCATCTGTCACCACTAGGCACCAATCGGGGAGAGCCAGCTGCATTGCTCGCCGCAGCATGCTGTCTGAGAGCCACCACTCCATACTGAGTCGGGCCGCAGGGAGCCAAAAGAGTCTGCACTGATAATCCTGAGATACTGGAGACCATCTTTGGAGTACAGCACACTGTAGAGGTCTCAGGTGCGCTCTCGCCCAGGGCACCAGTTCCATGGTGGCCGTCATCGATCCCAGCAGCTGGACAATGTCCCAAGCTTGCGGGCGGGGCATCCTCAGGAGCAGACGGACCTGATTCTGAAGCTTGCACCACCTTTGCTTGGGTAGGCACACATACCCCGAGGCTGTGTCGAACCTGGCCCCCAAATATTCTAGAGACTACGAGGGGGTCAGGTGACTTTTGGCCAAATTGACGACCCAGCCCAGAGATTGAAGTACTGAGACCACTCTGGCTGTTACATGCTGACTCTCTGCAGCAGAGTTTGCTTGAATGAGCCAGTCGTCCAGGTACGGGTGAACCTGAATACACTCTCACCTTAGAAAGGCAGCTACTACCACCATAACCTTCGAAAAGGTGCAGGGAGCTGTGGCAAGGCCAAAAGGCAAGGCCCGGAACTGGAAATGCTTTCCCATCACCGCAAACCTCAGAAACTTCTGATGCGGGGGCCAAATTGATATGTGCAAGTAAGCTTCTTTCAGGTCCAGAGACGTGAAAAACTCTCCTGGCTGTACCGCCGCAATGACGGAGTGCAAGGGTTTCGATGTGAAAATGCCGCACTCAGGGACTTGTTTAATTCTTGTAAGTCCAGAATAGGGCGAAAAGACCCTCCTTTTCGCGGCACCACAAAGTAGATGGAGTAGCAGCCGCAGCCGTGTTCGGCGGGAGGTACCGGGGACACGGCCCCTATCTGAATCAGACCTTGCAAAGTCTCCTCTACCGCCGCCCGTTTGGCGGCAGAACCGCATCGGGACTCCACAAACACGTCTCTTACAGGGGCGTCGAATTCTATTCTGAAACCGTCTCTGATCAGGTCCAAGACCCACTGATCTGAGGAACTGTTGGCCCACTCCTCAGCAAAGAGGGAAAGACGTCCTCCGATGACAGGACTCGAGGAGAGGGCCGGCGCACCATCATTGAGAGGGTCGCCCCTGAACTCCAGGCCTTGAGCCAGTGGCTGTGGAACGTTTGTCCGAGCAAAAGGAGTTCCTCTGCTGAAAACGGGCACGAAAAGTGAACCCAGCAGAACGCCCCAGGCGGTACCTTTGAGCTTCACGGCGGTTCGCACCAAATCGCCCCGATCGCGGGCCCACCCCGGAGGAGTCAGAAAACAATCTTACCTCACTGGACCGAGTATCACAGCTCCGGTCCCACAGAAAAAGGCAAGGAAAAACCTCTGTTCCCTTTTTTTTTTTTTTTTTTAACGCTGTGAGGAAAGCAGAGGTAAATAGAACTCCGGAGGCTCAGGTGAGTGGGAAAGGCAGGGAATGGGCAAACCTATGTGCCTGCATCCACTGTTGGTGGGAAAGGACAGGGAAAGCTAAGCAATGTGTCCACATCCACGGAGGTATGGGTAAGGCAGGGAAAGGGCGAACCTATGTGCCTTTAAAGTGAAGCTGCTATAGCCTCCAACACCCCTGCTAACAACTGGCAAAAGCACAGGAGCAACCAACAAGCAGATTTTAGATGGAGCTCGGAGAAGCTGCAGCCACTCTGCTAGGGGAGATAGAGAATACTGAAGAGAGGCAGTGGAGCAAGCTGGTATGAGGCACTGAAAAAGTGTGCTCTCTATCTCCCTCTGCTGGTTGATGGACACAACCCATCTGTAATGGCTGCATCTGCTTGATGACAAGGAAGCTTGTAATTCCTGCATTACAGCATGCATGTTTGGAACTCACAAAGCTGGGTACCTATTCCATCAGATGACCCACTGAATGGAACAGTCTGCCAATGCAGCTTAAATGTGAAACCAGTAGAGCAGCATTTCGGAAACCCATGAAAATTTTTTGTTTGTTTGTTTAAATCTTTTTATAATACTGACTGATGACTTACTTGTGATCTATCTTGAGTTCTCGGGTTTGCCGTAATTTCTTTATATTTTTATGAATGTTTTATTGTAACCCATCCTGGATAAGGCAGGCTAAAAAATAATACATTTAAATTCCAGGCATCGACTACCCTTTCTGTGAAAAAGAATTTCCCGTCTACCACCCCTCAACCTCAATTCATGTTCTCTAGTTTTACTGCTTCCCCTTCTCTGGAAAAAAAGATTTCTATATTAATACCTTTCAAAGATTTGAACATCTGTATCGTATCTCCCCTACCCCTCCTTTCCTCTAGAGTATACCACTTCAGGTCTTCCAGTCTCTTCTCGTACACCATTTTTGTCACCTTCCGCTGGACTGTTTCACATCTTTTACATCCTTAGCAAGATTTGGCCTCTAAAATTGAATAAGCAGAGCAGGTGTTTATACCCTGTGTGCTTAAATAAAATGACTGCTCATTAAAATTTAGGGTGTTGCAACTCCTTCCATTTTTTCCTTTAAACAGGCACCAATTTCTTAGTGAGAAAATGCACCACAAGAACCGTACACTCCCACTACCGCAGCTACACCACCACTGATGAACATCATACATAATTGTAAGTACAGAATTTGCAGTGAATTTTGGTTTGCAATACTGGGCAAACACAATAAATCTCACACTTTTCAAAGTGATACAACAGTATGGAAAAGTTGAAAACCACTGGACTATGATCAGTACAGAGATTCTCTAGAATGCGTGTGTATCAAGGAATTTTGTGGTTATCTTCTAAAATAGAGAACTCAACGTACCTATTAGGGTCCAGGATTCTTGACACGAAGTGAATCTCATATTACTGAATTTCTATCCACAGCGAGAGACTTATAGAAAAATGTGGATCCCAAGTGGTCTCTTGAGGAACTCAGTACAGCATGGCCTTAGCATGGGATAAGGTGTCACAGCCGAGTCAACCACTATGAAGAACACCAGGAATCTTGGGCCTAGGTCATGCTCCCTTTCCCTTTGGGTTGAGTTCTCATGTACTCAGGGGTTGCCAGTACTTGGAGCAAGAGGTCCAGGTGTTCCCCAGAGAGGCACAGTAGACCCTAGTTATCAGATGGAAGGCAGCAAGAGATGGGCCAGGCATACCATACTTTTTAATCTATTCCATAGCCCCCTTGCCTTGTTAATTCAGTCCTTCGATCTCAGCCCCTATATATGTATGTTCGCCGATGACATTCAATTGTTATACCTCACACCTTAGCCCCTTGACTATACGTCACAACCTTGAGAAGCAGACTGGCTTTCCTCAAAACTGATGGACCAAAAACCTAACAAACATCAAGTGTTATGGATTACTGGGTGGTCAACTGCATTTACTATTTCCCCTCTCCTCCTCTAGCAAAGATTGTCCTAACCTAGTACTCACTTCTCAATACAACACGAACAAATTCACCACCATTGATACACCAAAACTGAATCTTCCAATTTCAGACATCCCAAAAATTCTTGGAGTAACCATTGATCAACACTTAACACTTGAGTGTCACATGAAAAACACAACCAAGAAGATGTTCCATTCAATGTGGAAACTAAAAAGAATAAGACCTTTCTTCCCAAGAACCGTCTTCCTCAACCTGGTACAATCAATAGTACTCAGTCATCTAGATTACTGCAACGCACTATACGCCGGATGCAAAGAGCAAATCAAGAAACTTCAGACAGCTCAGAATACTGCAACTAGACTCATATTCGGCAAAACAAAACACGAAAGCGCTAAACCCCTACGAGAAAAATTGCACTGGCTCCCACTTAAAGAACGCATCACGTTCAAAATATGCACCCTAGTCCACAAAATGTCCACTACATGTCAGACCTGATAGACTTACCACTCAGGAATGCAAAAAAATCATCCCGTACATTCCTCAATCTTCACTTCCCAAATTGCAAAGGTCTTAAATACAAACGCATGCGTCAACCTTTTCCTACCTGAGCACACAATTCTGGAATGCGCTGCCGAGAAACCTAAAAACGACCTATGAACAAGCCAACTTCCGAAGTCTACTGAAGACCCATCTCTTCAACAAAGCATACAAGGATCAACAAATATGAACCCCTGTACACATATCCAGAACTGCCCCTACAATATTGGCTTGCAAAACCACTATCATATTTTTTTGCTATCACTAAATGCATACTCCTATATAATTCTTAAATATTTCTTACTATGATTGTTTGTTAATATACCATCATGTTTTATCATTATCATGTACCCAAGATCCTCTGTCAGTACTAAATGTACAATTTCTCATGTACTTTCACTATTCATGATGTATTGTAAGCCACATTGAGCCTGCAAAGAGGTGGGAAGATGTGGGATACAAATACAATAAATAAATAAATTACAAATCCTGGGAGTTACTATTGATACTGAGTTTTCTTTCAACTGCCAGATAGCATCTTTAGTCAAATTCTGTTTCTTTGCACTTCAAACAGGTAAAATCAATTACGGTCTTTCGGACCAAAGACATCATACATACCAAGGTTCACATCCTTGTCACCAGTAAACTATTGCAACTCTTTCTACAATGGTTTAAGGTAGCCACTCTTAAGCAGTTGATCCAAAATACTGCTATTATGCTCCTCCGTGGTGTTAGGATAAGAGATCATATCACTGGCTCCCTGTCAATTGTAGGGTAAAATCCAAAATCCTCACTATGGCCTTTAAAGTGGTCCATGCCATGATAATGTCACAGTTTTATTGCAACATCCTGTACACTGGTCCAACCAAAAGTTTGCCCCAGCTCCAGTTGATTCAGAATGCTGCAGCACAATAGACAGAAGGCTGCAAGCAGCATGATCACATCACATCCTTCATTGGCTACCAGTAGCCTAATAGGTCAAAATTAAAACTGTCTAATTTTCAAGGCCCTCAGACAAAATGGGCCAGAGCACTTAGGGCCCCTTTTACAAAGGTGTGCTAATGTTTTTAGTGCGCACTAAAAATAATGCATATATTCCTATGGGCATCTCTAGCGTTTAGTGTGCGATAATCATTAGCACATACTAAAACGCTAGAACGCATTTGTGAAAGACCCCCTTAAAGAATAAGTTAGCCCTTAACAAACCTTTGACGCCTTTAAAGTATTCCCAAGTAAGATCACTACAAGGAAATTGTACAATGTGACATCTGCCAGCAATCCTTCTTAGGAGTAGCCCCCACATTCTGGAATTCACTCCGAGAAGGACTATGCCTAATTATGGCTACATCTGCTTTAGGAATCAAATGAAAACCTTGCTCTTTTCTCAAGCCTTTAATATACGTGGCGACTGATTATCCACTCACTCAGCATCCGGACTAGCTCGCCACACATTTTGTTTAACACCATTTCCACAAACCTTATTCAATTGTATATAGAATTTGCCTTTAATTTAGCAACTTATTTATCATAATGAGTTTATCCCACCCATCTTGTCTGTTTATGTGTCTGAACTGCATTTGCCCACCTTGGTTGCCTACAAACTCGTTTCATTTGTATTGTACTGACATTATATCCAGTGCACCTGAATGCAACTCACCTTGACCTATTACTGAAAAAGGTGTGAGCAAACCTAAATATAAGTTACCACATCTGTTATATGAAATTTCTAATGTGAACCTATTAAGGTATTTCATTTGTTGATTTTGCTGACATCGTGAGCATCAAATCTATGTTAATATGAATGTTTCTAATGTGTTGCCTATTAAGTGGATTCCTATTTTGTATCGTGCTGACACTATTATATAAATATTCTTCCATGCTGCCTATCATTTGTATTCCATTGGCATTTATCATATTTAAGATTGTTCTACTGTACTGTTTTAATGTGTCTAGTTCAGACACTAATATGTTATTCCTACTGCTAAGAATTAATTTGCTCATCTCTTAGTTTACCTCATTTATACTTATTCTTACATTTCATCATTTTATTAATGTTATGCTGTTAACACAACTGTAAGCGTTATGTCAAGCTATACCCATTATAAACTGCCTTGGGTGAATCTCTTCATAAAGGTAATAAATACCATTAAATCAAAATAAACCTCACTCCAAAGACTTTTCCCTATCTGCTTCGCTTTATTACTGCCAAATTGCTTGTAATCCCTTCTCTGTTCCAAGTCCTTCTTTCATCCACACGCGAATTAGCATTTTATATTCTTGTTCCCCTAGTTTGGAATTCTGTCCCATCTAGGTTTAAGATTACTCTCAAAACCTATTTCTTTGCAGAGCTGTTTGGTATCTGACCAGGTAACCGGATGTTTTTTGGTGTCTGACAAAGCACAGGCACTCACTCTCCTCTGCTTTCTTAAGTCTTTGAATTTTGTGGTATAGCAAAACTGACAATTAAACTATGGTCAGACCAACAGGACGGTCTTGCCAAAAAGGACCACCACCAAGATAGCAAGTTACCAAGTTGATTTTGATTTGATATACTGAACAGGCAGAAAAGTGGCCAGGAAACAAGCAGAACAGGACTGAATGTAAAAGACAGGCAAGAGTCAGATACCAAAGATCAGCAGCAGAAGACATATAGCACACAGGAGCTTGCAAGTGAGAACTTGACAGTCAGGTAGAATGGAAGCTTCAGGATATAAATAGGTGTAGGATGTCAATCAGAAAAGATGCATTCCTAAGAACCAAGGGTAATCTGCATAAACTGAAACTAGGAATATATTGCAGTTCACTTCAAGAACCTCCCGAGGGAAGTATATGATATAAGGTGTCCTCCAGGTGTACCCACTTTGAAACGTATGAAATTTCTATCACAACTGGGTTCTCAAGCCATCTGTCAAGGAGCTGTGCCCAAGGCATTGGAACTTGCACTTGGTGCATGCTTTACTCAGCTTTTGGCAGAATTCTTTTGGAATCTCTGCTCAGATTCCATTGGGGAGATACAGATTTAGCTCGACCCTCAGGTATATATTCTTGAACAATGTGTTGAATAAAACTGAGCTCTTTAAAAAAGTCTGGCCACTGGCATAAGCTGGGCTTAAGTTTGCCTACAAAGAACCTGTCCTTCCATGACCTAAGTGCTCTGGATAACATTCAAAGCCATCAGTTCTATGGTTCTTCCCAACGCAAACGTAGCATTGAGTAATGGACATTTTTTACACACATGTGGGATGGAATTTGAAGTCAAAAGAGGGAAAACCCTTATGTCTTCACAGAAAAGGACAGCAAGAGAAAAATGAAAAGCCTGTCCCACACTCCATTTTTTAATGAAATAATATTAGGGTTCAGGATACAATTCAACAAAAATGTCCAAGACAATGATAAAAATTAATGAAGAGCTGAAGGCCTGGGGGAAAATGGCACAAATACTTAGGAAACCAAAAAGCTAACTGGAAAATAATCCTTTTTGCTTACCCGGTAGGATAACAGTGTGACTGCATAACTGCAGCACTGCAGAAGTCTTATGCATGAGCAGTAAAGTCTTTAAAAGAAAGTTCTGGTAAATTCACTCAATTTAGCGCCACTCTCAGTTAGATGAGCCTGATATGGCTGGTGAGCCCTCATCTATTTAAAGCAAATGACTCCACATTAATTATTTTATTAGATCTTTCTGGAACATTTCTATTACCGATTTACATATTTCACCTTTACATAAAACTGAAAATATTACATATTTTATTCCATTTCTGAATCCTAAATTGCTAAAGTGTATTCAGTTACTCCTAGGATGCAAAACTGCTCAGGCACTTGAGTGTTAGAAACCAATCAACTTTTTTTTTTATTGGTTATCATGAAAACCTAAATATGAAATCCGTGATGCTGTCTTTTAAAAAATATGTTAGTTCGTATATGCATGGATTAATCCCAGGTCTTGCCTGCCATAACAATGTAGCCTCGCAATCCTACAGGCATGAAGTGGAAGAGTGGTCTAATGGTTAGTGTAGCGGATTGCATGCAGACCTGAGGAACTGGGTTTGATTCCCACTGCTGCCTTATGGTCAGCAGTAGGTTGAGATCCTGGGGAATCAAGTTCAATTCCCTCTCCAGCTCTGTGTGATCCTGGGGAAGTCATTAACCCTCCGTTGCCCCAGGTACAACAGTAGTACAATGCATAGGAACCAACTTTTCAAAATTATTGGGTGTGCTAAGCCCAGTGGAAATAACCCCTCCCTGGACACATGCAAGGAATTTTCTTAATATTGGGGGTGCTCAAGCACCCACAGCACCCACAGAGTCAGCTCCTATGGTACAATGTACTACTTAGATTGTGAGCCCACTAGGGAAAGTCCCAGTACCTGTAAAATGAAAAACTGTAAACCGCTTAGGTCTAAGCAGTATATAAATACATAAATAAATGAATGAATGAATGAAATGAATATAACTAGGTGTATCACAAGGTAGTTTCACTAGATATGGATGAAATTCAAGGCAGGTACTCTATACTGCTGAAGATTTATGTCTTACTTGGCTTTAAACCTTGAATTAAAAGCATTGAGCCTGCTTTTAGTGGGAAAATACGGGATAAAAATATAATAAATAAATAAATTACCCATTTCAAATGACCTAGTTAAAATTACCCATGTATTTGAAACTACACTGAATCTTTCGTCAGGTTACTGAGAACATTTTATTCTGTCTTCTCAGGACTGCAGTAAACCGTGTCCATGAAGGGTAGGTGACTGATTACTAATTAAGGAGCCACTGTCAAAACTAAATGCTGATATTTTGTATTGTTCTTTACTTTCCAATCTTGACATGCTATAAGAATGTTCTGCACAAGTTTTCAAACTTCTCATGGACAGCCTTTACCCATTCCCATTCAAAATATGAAAAAAAAGGGAAGTCAACCACTTTGCCAACAACAGTGAAAGCTAAAAAAAACAATTAAACAGAACAAAGTTCAACACTACAGAAGAATGACTGAAATACCAACCTTCTGCACAGGGCACAACTATTAGAGCTCTGTCAATAAAAACCGTGTTAGTTAGATGCTGGGCCACACCAACACTCGAAGGATCACGAAACTTAACATAACATACTTTGGAGGAAAATGCAAGAGGTGCGTTGCTGCAAGATAAAAAGGAACAATAATTAGTGCTGGGAACATGTTTTCCTTTTGTAGTCATCCACAAAAGTCCTTTAAACAGTGAATACTTCAAAATTCCCACAGTGTAACAGTTTAAGTTACTCATAAACTTAAGTTATACCTCATCAAACGAGAAGCTATAACTTCATGTAAAGTGCTAGACATGTCTAATGCGGGTATAAAAATTGGAAAAAGAAATTGCTACACAAGGGAAGTCATACAATAATCCCTGTGGCACACAACATACTGTTTAATTTAAATTGGTGCAGTAGAAATAAATACACTCTTACCAATAAAACATACTGTGATTGGTTTCTGATCCTCAAACAAAACGTAATACTGTATTATAAACACACATAACAGTTTTTAAGGAATGAAATTATCCAATACCAAAGTTACCCATGTGAAAATGTAACTGTCCCCTTAATCAACCAATTGACCAAGATTTAATTGATAATTAGATTCAGCTGATTTAAATCAGCCAGGTTTGATTTCAGCCAGCCCTGTTAAATCTAACCCTCACTATATTTGAAACCTTACCATGAGTGAGAAGTAGTCAGCACAAGGTTTCTACAAGGAATTTCAAAGGAAATTCCAGCTGAAAACAAAACGTTGTTGAAATATATTGGTCTGCGAAAGATCAGGGCAAATTTTGATCAACAGTCTTTTTGATTGGTAGTTCAGTCGACAGTCATTGCTAATTTGGATTACTGCAATTGAGTTTATATTGAACCTAGTGATTTAATATTTAGAAAACTTCCAACATTGCAGAATACGGCAGCACGCCTAAT
The DNA here is from genome assembly GCF_901765095.1 of Microcaecilia unicolor. NCBI lineage: Eukaryota > Metazoa > Chordata > Amphibia > Gymnophiona > Siphonopidae > Microcaecilia > Microcaecilia unicolor. The sequence goes on along the minus strand of NC_044032.1, from coordinate 109,774,130 downwards.
TTATAGATCTCAATTCAAAAAAAGAGTAACACCACTGTTTTTGAAGCTCCATTGGCTTTCAGTTAAGTGTGCGTTGTTTTTGTTTGTTCTTTAACTTATCTAATCCTACATGGATTAGCTCCAACATACACACACAAACTTGTAGATATGTCAAATAGAAATTGCGATTCTTCAAGGAGATCTTATATGGTCTTACATTATTCACACTAAGAAGGTCAAGTATAAAGAGGAGTGTTTGCAAGTCGAATTTCATATCAAACTACTTTTTGGTGGAATTCTTTCCCAGTGGTTATAAGATCTTCACCAATTATAAACAATTCAGAAAAATACTTTAAAAAAAAAACGTACCTTCTTGGAAAGTATGTAAATGTTTGTTAACATTTCAATATTTACCAGATAATGTATTTTCCTAAGAATGCCTAGTTTTCTCTTAGGGGTAATTGTGGGATACAGATGCCAAATGTATTGTAGGGTATTTTATTTCTAAAGCGGAAACTGTGCTATCCAAAAGTAACAGCAATATTCATCTTACATTTGCAAAAACACACTTGGATGATACCCAAGCCTTTTGGGATATCTTTTTATGGATAGACAGGTCAAAAGTAGAATTCTGTGGACAACACAGGTACCATTATGACTGGCATAAAACAAATAAAGTATTCCACTGTAAGATCATACCAACAATCACACATGGTGGTGTTAGTGTGAAGGAATAGGGATGCTTTGCTGCCTTAGGACCTGGAAACCTGCTATTATTGAAATAACCCTGAATTCCACGCTGTACCAGAAAATTCTTAAGGAGAATGCTTGGTAACCTGTCCGTGAGCTGAAGCATAAAAGTAACCGGGTTAAGCAGCAAGACAATGATCTAACACACAAAAGCATGTCTACATCTAAATAGCTGAGGAGAAATAAAACTGAAGTTTTGCACTGGCCTAGCCAAAGTCCTGTCTTGAACCAACAGAGATGCTGTGGAAGGACTTGAAACAAGCAGTTCATACATGAAAATCTATGTATGGGTCTGAATTAAGAAAGTTCTGTAAAGAGACCACTAAGATACCTTAATAACAATCTGAATAACTAATATCAAATTATAGCAGCATTTGGCTGCAATTATAGCTAAAGGTGGTTCAACTAATTATTAAGTTTAGGGGGCAATTACTTTTTCACATGGGTGATTATGGTCTTGGATAACTATTACTTCATTTATTTAAGGAATAATTTAAAAACGTATGTACTCAGTTGGTTTTTGTCTCATAGTGCAGCTCTCTATTTTCAAGCGAGACATCAACTCCCTTCATATCCAAATTAGGCTGGAAGGAACCTCCCTTCATGTGCACAAGATAAGGTTCAAGCACTTTCTGACCTCATTTGCAACTTTCTTTTAATTAATCCCCTTATTTTCTTACTCCTGTTACTCTATCTTATCTATGTTCCATCTCTGCTTATACTCTAGACCAGTGATGGCAAACCTATGGCACGCGTGCCAGAGAGGGCACGCAGAGCCCTCTCCCTTGGCACGCGCGCTGTTGCCATCGCTGGTCCGCCCACTCTCCCTCCCAGTTCGGCCTTCCTCCCGCCCTCCCTCCAACCCAATGAGCAACAGCCCGCCCGCCCTCCCTCCCTCCCAGCACCAGGAACCCCCCTTCTCCTAAAATTTAAAAAGCGTACCTCCTCAGTCAGGGTTAAGGCGGCGTGCGTCAGCAGCGAAGCACCTGTGCTTCGCTCGACGCACCTTCGGCCTTCCCTGTCTGGTGGGACCAGAGCTTGAGAGACAGGGAAGGCCGAAGGTGCGTCGAGCGAAGCACAGGCACTTCGCTGCCGACGCACGCCGCCTTAACACCGACTGAGGAGGTACGCTTTTTAAATTTTAGGAGGAGGGGGGTTCCTGGTGCTGGGAGGGAGGGAGGACGGACGGGCGGGCGGCCTGATGCTCGTTGGGTTGGAGGGAGAGCGGGAGGCCAGACTGGTGTTGTCTGTGTGCTGCTGGGTGGGAGGGAGACCTGATGGTGGGTGCTAGGTGGGAGGGAGGCCTGATGGTGGGTGTTGGGTGGGAGGGAGGCCTGCTGCTGCGTGCTGGGTGGGAGGGAGACCTGATGGTGGGTGCTGGGTGGGAGGGAAGCCTGATGGTGGGTGCTGGGTGGGAGGGAGGCCTGCTGCTGCGTGCTAGGTGGGAGGGAAGCCTGATGGTGGGTGCTGGGTGGGAGGGAGGCCTGCTGCTGTTGCTGCGTGCTGGGTGGGAGGGAGGCCTGATGGTGGGTGCTGCGAGGTAGGGCAGGGGGGAGAGGAGGGCTGCTGGACATTTGTGGCTGGAGGGGAGAGGATGGTTGCTGGACATGGATGGAGGGCAAGAAATGAAGAAGAAAGGAGGAAAGTAAAGAAATCAATGGAAAGGAAGCCCTGGAAACGGAGTTAAGAGAACAGATAGAGAGCAGCAGAATCAGCGACTAGAACCAATATGGATAGAAAAACAAAATCACCAGACAACAAAGGTAGGAAAAATCATTTTATTTTCATTTTAGTGTTTGGAATATGTCGAATTGGAGAATTTACATCTGCTGTCTTATTTTGCACTGGGCATACTGGAGCTGTAACAGCTTACAGAAATGATTTATAATGGAAGAAAATCATGTTATTTTTTTCTCCTACACTAGTATAATATTTTCAATGATGTCTGTTTATATGCGCCATGGCTGGTGTAAGGGGTGTGGCTATCATAGGGGTGGAGTCATATGTGGTGACCCCGCCCATAATGAGTACCGGCACTTTGCGATAAATAATTCGGTTTTGGGTTGCTGTTTGGGCACTCGGTCTCTAAAAGGTTCGCCATCACTGCTCTAGACTGTCTATGAAAATGTTTTATTATGTATTGTATTGACATTGTAATGTAGCATACTATGCCATACTTTGTATTGCTGTTTAAATATTTTTACTACTGTAATTGTCTATTTCTTATGTTTGAATTTTCTTGCTGTACACCGCCTTGAGTGAATTCCTTCAAAAAGGCGGTAAATAAAATCAAATAAAATAGTACTACATTTTGTTTAAATATCAGAAACCACTTGGTGTGACGTATATGCAATAAAAAGGGAAACTGGGGGGGGGGGGGGGGTGAGGAACTTTCACATTACTGTACATACGCATCAAATGTGTTACTAGTTTTGACCGCTTCCGCAAAAATTATCTTTATAAGTTTTGACATATAAAAAATCACAAGCTAATCTTCTGACATGAAAAGACAAGTGCAATGAAAAATGAAAACACATGCAGTAGAGGGAGAGAATGGAGAAGAAATGCTACATTTAAGTTTTGCAAAACTTCCTCTCTCCTCATCTGACTAAGAACATGCATTTTACATTAAAAGTTATTTAAACATTCCCAGCACACATTTTCTGTGGCTTCTCTCACAGCTCTCCATTACCAGGCAGGACACCCCAGGAAGCTGCCTCTATTGCTCATGCTAAGAATAAATACTTTAGACTCTGGGGAAAAGAAAATGGCATATTGGGCTGGAGGAGGAATGAAATATTCTGTGTGAAGCAGATACACTTTCTGCTTGACTGCTGAAAAACAACTGATGCAGTAGTGCAAGAAAGGCAGCCAGGGAAGGTACAATACAGAATAAAGAACACTTCCAGCACTAAGGATGCAAAGGAAAAAAAATAGGGAAAGTATTTTTAGAGCAGACTTGATTATTCTTAAAGGCTCAAACCATTACAGGATTAGCCACTTGTCACTGACATTTTTGGCAAGATAGCTTAGAGCAAATGTGTATATTGTACTTACAGAACAGCAAAGCCTTGATTTCTAAGGAGCAGTAGAGCTGGTACTCCAATAGCTTATTTCAGTGCATTCCTAGCCTCACTAACAACACAAGAAATTTGAAATTTGGAATACCCTCCCACAGGAAAACCTGTGATGATTTCTCCCATCCCCATGGGATTTCTGCAATCCTTGTTCCTGTGCAGCTTTCTATTTTCAAGCTAGACATCAACTCCCTTCAGATCCAAAATAGGTTGGAAGGAACCTCACCTTCTTGGGCACAACAAAATAAATGGAATAACAGCCCATGTTATGTCTTGACTTGAAACAGGTGTAGGGAGCTTGGGGGGGGGGGGGGGGGGGCTCGGTCCCCTAATGTTTGTATTTTCAGAGCACCCCTCTGAATAATGAAACAAGGGTTACCTGTAAGATTTATTTCATCCCTCTCCTCCCCCCCCCCCCCCCTACTATTCTGTGCGCTGTTTTCGACCCTTGCTAACTAGAACAGGCTGCAGGGTGAATCTGTGGTGAAATTGTGCAGACAAAAAACTGCAACTCCCACACCCTTCTTATCAGACTGCAACCAAAAACATTTTACATATTTAGCGTGATTTGTTGAGCAAGCGATGGGCGAAGGGGAAGCTGACCCTTCACTGTGACACAGATGGTGTGTGGGTTGGATACAGTTATAGAAGCTTGCTTAAGATCATGGAGGGAGAGGAGCATCATGAAAATGGAACAAAACTTTCTGCTGACCAGTTTAAGCTCATGTCTAGGGCAAGATACTGTGCATGACATTAAGAATTTATTGACCGTGAACTTTGCTACAAGCTTTTAGAAGATAAGGACATGTATATAGAGTGGTCCAATGTAATTAAGATAACTTCAATGGATATTTAGATTTTACGTTAATCTTTGGATCCGATTTCCTGTGTTTTATACAGTATGAAACCACATATTTAGATAGTGAAAAGAGAAAGTTGGAAAAGTCTGCTAGCCAACCAAAAGGTCAGCTTGTACAGCAAAAATAACTTAGTTACAGTTTGGATACGGGATACAAAAAAGCTGAAGTAGCATGAGGAGGGGGCATGGAATTTGTGACAAAAGTATGGGTGGGAGAGAAGTTTCTAGTAGTTGGGGAGGATAAGCATGTGTGGACAGCTGATTGGTTAGTGGGATGTGTTAAGATGGTAATTAATTTCCGGATTATTGTATAATAAGTACTGTATAAATATGAGTGAGAGATTCGGGGGGGGGGGGGGGGGGGGCTTAGTACTTCCCGCAGTCAGAAAGCTGGCTAAATGGGTTGGCCTCTTAACTATTTCTCTTTTATATTTTAAACTTGCCTTGCGCTTGTGCTGCTGAACTAAACTTATTCTTTTCCTTTGGAATATATGTTCTATTTTTATTTCTAAGTAAATTGTGAGTTATTGTTTTTATTTTGTACAAGATATAAGGCTATGGACTAGGCTGGTGAGAACTTCAGCTGTCGGAGTAGGGTGTGGTGGAAGCGGGCTGCCAGAAAGGAATTGTTGCCTGGATACCCACAAAGGCTCCACCACTCCTAACTGGAACAAGTGTCCCTAACAGGGAGTCAACTCGAAATAGCTTCAGTCAGAATCAACCACCCAACCTTACGTGACCACCTAGACCTTATCCTGTGTTACAGACCACCAGGCAACTGGCAAGACTGCCAAACACACTTTATGGATTTCGTATCGAACGCATGTGTTTCCACCCAAAACCTTCTTATAGTAGGAGACATCAACCTTCACCTTGAAGATACCAACCTAACAAACGTAGGTGAATGCAAAGATTTCCTCCAACTGTGGGAACTCCAATGGCCAAATATGCAACCCACCCATACTAAAGGACACACACTAGATGATATTACACATAAATTTGCACCAGAACTAAACCTCACACTAATAGACACAGAATGGACAACCACACCATGGTCCGAACACTACAGAATAAACATCTCCCTTCACTGGCGAACACAAGAATCTCAAAACAAACAAGAACAACTAACCTACACCACGAGAGGCATAATAGACCCTCTAATATTCTGGCAACAATTTTATAGCAACGAATGGACAACAGACTCACCCCAATTTCTACATGTATGGGACAATAGATGCAGAACCATACTAGACACCATAGCACCACTTCAAACCAGAACCTCATACAGAAAGAACTCAATACCTTGGTTCAACGAAGAACTGAAAAAACTAAAATCTCAAGTCAGAAGACTCGAACGTGCATGGCAGAAGGCAAAAAATGAACAAACACACAAAGCTTGGAAACAAATGCAAAGAAAATACAAATACACAATAAGACAAACCAAAAGAGTATATTACAAAACCAAAATAGGACCAGAATACAAAGATGCACATAAACGTTACCAACTTGTGAATAAACTAATAAACACCACACCGATCACCACAGCCAGCACAGACACCCCATCGGCAGATCAACTTGCCAAGTACTTCAATAAGAAAATTATAAAACTGCGATCCACACTACCACTCAACACCACAAAAAAATTTATGGATTGCCTGGACCCTACTCCTGGTGAATACCCAGCAGATCAAACCTGGAATGACTTTGACCTGCTAACTGAAGAAACCATCACTCAAGCACTCAACAAATTCTCCAAAACCCATTCCAACTGGATATCTGCCCCAGCAGTCTAATAAGGGTCGCCCCCAAACGCTTCATAATTGACCTTAGGGAACACCTGAACTATATGCTACAACATGGACTCTTCCCCATGGACAAAGAAAACATACTACTTACACCCATACCCAAAGATCTAAAGAAAAAACTAAGTGACACAACCAATTATCGACCAGTAGCATCCATCCCCCTGATAGTAAAACTAATGGAAAGCATGGTAACCAAACAACTCACCAATTACTTAAACAAATTCTCAATATTACATGAATCACAGTCAGGATTTCGATCCAACCATTGTACAGAAACAGTGCTAACTACTCTCATAACCAAATGTAAACAACTAATTGCAACTGGAAACAATGTTCTACTCCTACAATTTGATATGTCCAGCACATTCGACATGGTCAGCCACCAAATACTCCCAAACATACTAGATTCACTTCGGAATTGGAGGCAACGTACTAAGATGGTTCAAAAGCTTAACAGCAAGAACTTACCAAATCATTTGTAACTCTGTTTACCCGGAAATGGCAACTGCCATTATGGCAAATGTAAGCCACATTGAGCCTGCAAACTGGTGGGAAAATGTGGGATACAAATGCTACAAATAAATAAATAATAAATAAACTGCTCTATCCTTAAGGGGAAAACAGAGAACCATAACAGAATCAGGAACAAGCTCTACAGATTCCAAGGTGTAGTCCAGATGGACTACCTCCAGGACCCACTGGTCTGAGATAAGGGTCCACTCCTTGTTGAACAGGGCAAGACGACACCCTGCCCCCCATCTGGAGATGGCCCGCGAATCCTCAGAGGGACCTGTGGAAGGCCATGGAAAAGAAGGTTAATCCATGGTAAATACCTTCTAAACTTGTGATGAGACAAAGGCAGCTTTCCTATTCTGCCAATACCAAGACCAATCCTTACAATAGGCCTAAAATGTAGCCCCCCAAGATCCAGACTTGGTTCTGTCCAATGAAGTACTGTGGGTGAGCCTCACCCAGATTCTTAATTCTTGCAGAAAAAAAACAAGCGACCTTGAAAGGCCTATTTACTCAAATGGGTCCTGGAAGCTGTATCTGCCAATCAACGCTGCCAGCACAACTGTCTGTGCACCACCAGTACAGCTGCCACCGAGTGAGAGTATATATGCTCAACGTAACATCCACCAGAAAGGCAGCTCCCAAACTGCAACCTGACCATTGCAGCAAGGCAGACAATTGATGCATCCACCACAGAACAGCTGTGGCCAACTAACCATCACAGACAGAAGCCATATGTAAACCAAGAGTCAATGTGTTAAAGGCTTGCTTGAGAAACAACTCCACCTTGTATTTATGAGAATCCCCAAGGGATGAGCAGCTCTCCACTGCAATAGGAGTTTTGGCAACTGCCATCACCAGTGTCCACTCTTAGAAGACTAAGAAACCTGTCGAGATCCTCCTAAGGAAGGAGATAGTTTAGTCTGTATTTGATATACCACTCTGCTGACAAGTTTAGTGCTCCTGAGTACAGGACCAGTTTTAGGCATGTTGGAGCCGAGGGCAGACATTAAGAAGGGGGTCTGTGACCCCAATACAAAGAGAAACTGAACTGGGAACCCCAATAAATTAAACTCAGAAAATAAAAACTAGCTAAATAAAAACAAACATACACTTTTTGTAGTGAACACACTGGGGTCCTAGTACCAGCCCCCCCCCCCCCCGCAAAATTAGCCACCTTCCTTCTGTGACTGGTGGGAGATCCCAAAGCCCTGTCAGCTGAAGACAACTTCCTCCAGTCTGGCAGACTGGAATCTCCAAGCTCTTCAGCTAGAAGCTGTGTCCTCGAGCTGCCACCAGCTGCAGTGGTTGGAAAGTTCTGGCCGCCACACTGGAGGAAGAGGTCTTCAGCTGGCAAAGCTTGGGAATCCCCACCAGCTTAGGTATTTATATTTTGCATTTGGACAGGAGACATGGGGGAGGGTGTGGAGAAAATTTGGTGGCCAACCACTTTGGGCTCAGGGACACTGCCCCCTCCCAACGTCCCATATCAGTAGTCTGGCTAAACCACTGAACACAATACAAAGACTTTTGTTGCACATATCCCCAAAGCTAACATATTCCAGTTAATAAATTCAAAATTAAAAAAAAAAACAAACATACATTTTTCTACCTTTGTCTGGATATTTTATTTTCCAATATGTTGTTCCCATTTTGTTTCTTCTGCTTTCCTGTGTCTTTTGATAATTCCCTTTCCAGTGGTTGCCGTCCATTTGTCTTTTCTCCTCTCTCCTGTCTTGTTTCATTCCCTCACTACACCTGTCTCTTGATAGACTGATCGTTCCTTTTAGCTTGTCCCTCCCTCTTCTCTGCCTCTCAGTCCACTCAAATTTCATCCCCTCTCTCACATTTCTCCTTTTTAGCTACCTACCGTCTGCCTTTCTCTAGCTCTCCCATTTCCCATCTCACTCCTTCCCCAGCCATCTATTCCCTTCTATCTTTCATCTACTCCTCATTACCACATTTCTATCTCTGTACTTACTATCCTCCTCTAATTCATCTCCTTTCCCTCGACCGCCTCTCCCACATGATTCCGTAATTCCTGCAGCTGCCGCAAACCTTTCCCTCTGCCGTGATCCACCCAAGCGGAAACAGAAAGTTGCGTCAGAGGGGGCGGATCGAAGCAGAGGGAAAGGTTTGCAGCAGCTGCAAGCACAGGCAGCTTGTGAGAATGGCTGCCGCACCGGGGCCCTTGAGAAGAATTAAATGATTTTTCAAGAAGACCGGGAAGGTGAGGAGAATGGAGGAGACGGACCATAGTGAGAAGAAGGGTAAGAGATGACTGCAGGGCCCCCTGGAGCTGTGGGGCCCAGGGCAGCTGCCCTGCTTGCCCCCCACCCACCAACACTGGCCTTGCCTGAGAACCCCACCTGGCAACTCCCACTCCACTACCATCACCTGGGAGAGGAAACTATGAAAACAGGAAGGGCCTAGAAGGTTTGCAAATAACTTCAAGGTGTGATCTCCATCCGTAGGCTCCTCTCAGGCAAAGTGCAAAAAAGTGGAGAGAAAAAGAAACATACTCAATTAAAGGAGCATGCTCTTCCCTACGAATAAGCCTCATCAACAGAAAGTCCTCACGCTCCAAGGCATAGCTCCATTTCATTCAGGGAGGCATGCCCTAGGAGAGAGCCCTCGTCCTCCACATCATTTATACCTCAGATGTCCTCTACAGAGGACAGAGGCAGAACTAGCTCAGTTGATGATCAGAGCCTTCACTGAAAAGCCTGGTCTGGAATCCCAGAAGAGGCCACCTCTCAATCACCTTGGCCCGCAGGAGGACCCCTGAAGGACCTAGAACAAAATACTTAAACTCCTCTAGAGCCCTTCTAAAACAAATCAGTTAGGACCTACAACATAATGGGCCCCAGGCTCTCAAGATGCCCTCTATCACCATTCCCCAATTCCCCCAATCCCAATGGGGGAAGGAGAGATACCTAGTCCTCAGTTCCAAAGGGCTCTGAAGCAAACTGCATAGGGCTTGGTTTTGGCAGTCTGACAACAAAATGGGTGCTGTTCCTGCCAAAAATCACATCTTCAGAAGGAGCCATGGGAGCATGCTGCCAATCTCCACAAGCAGTCATGCAGCATCCAGGCACCCACAGAAGAAGTTTGCTCTTCCCCATCACAAAAAGGGTAGCAGGAGCTGGACGCACAACTAACTCACTGGCTCCCACATACCCCACAGCTCCCTACCTCCCAGCAGGAACACTCTCTCTGCTGCCTAACAATGGGAGCCTAGCCCAGGCCTGCCCCATTCAGCTCTTTGGCTTCCTGTTTAAATTCAATTAAGAAGTGGTATCTAATTTTTAAAAAATGGTGGGGGGGGGGGGGGCAGAGTGCTGTTAAAACCTGAAAAAGGCAGGCAAAACTGACACAAAAAGATGTACATCCTACCTCAACTCCTTTTTCTTGAGATCTGCAGGGGGAGGGATGTTCTACGTGGTAAAATCGGGTGAGGGAGAGGGGTAGGACAGTACTATTCACCCCCACTGTATGAGGCCCCTTAGGGACACAGCTGTCTGGCCTTACAAGTGAAGCCTGTGGACTAGAGCCTGGGGCCGGCAGGGAGAGGGAGAAGAGGAAAAGAGACCTTTATGGTTCACCAGAGGAAGGTCCACAGACCAGTCCCTGAGAGCAAAGCCCAACCTCAAAAAGACATAACCAATAGTCATACCAGGTCAAACCAATGTTCAATCTAGCCCAGTATCCTGCTTCTAAACAGTGGCCAATCCAGGTCACAAGTACCTGGCAGAAACCCAAATAGCAGCAACATTCCATGCTACCAATCCCAGGTAAAGTAATGGCATCCCCCATGTCTACCTCAATACAGTGAAACCTCAGTTTTCGTCAATAATTCGTCCAAAAATAATCACGGAAAACCGAAACCAACAAAAACCGAGTCAGTTATGCAGAGGCACTGCACCAGAAGCAGCAGTGTGGGCAAAATGAAGAAATTTTTATCATCTGAGAGCAGGCAGTTATGCAGAGGCACTGAACCAGAAGCAGCAGTGTGGGCAAAACGACAACATTTTTATCATCTAAGAGCAGGCAGTTATGCAGAGACACTGAACCAGAAGCAGCAGTGTGGGCAAAACAACAAACTTTTTATCATCTGAGAGCAGGCAGTGATCCCACAACCAGAAACAACGCCCCAGAAGAACGCCACAAGAGAACGCAAAATTAGCAGCGTGGGCACGCCGACAAATTCCGAGGCGACTGAAGAAAACAGAGACAAATTTTTCGCTAAAAAAATCGACACACGAAAACGACGAAATCCGAAGTCAACGAAAACCGAGATTTCACTGTAACAGACTATGAACTTTTCCTGCAGGAACTTGTCCAAACTTTTTTTAAACCCAGATATGCTAACTGCTGTTATCGCATCCTCAGTCAATGAGTTCCACAGATTAACTATTCTTTGAGTGAAAAAATATTTCCTATTTGTTTTAAAAGTATTTCTATGTAATTTCATCTAGTGTCCCATGGTTTTTGTCTTTTTGAAAGAGTGAAAAAAAATCGATTCACTTTTACCCATTCTACACCACTTAAGATTTTGTAGACCCCAATTATATCCCCACTCAGCCATCTGTGTTCCAAGATGAAGAGCCCTAACATCTTAAGCATTTCATCATATGAGTAATTCCATCCCCTTTATCATTTTGGTTGCTCCTCTTTGAACCTTTTCTAATTCTGCTATATCTTTTTTGAGATATGGCGACCAGAATTGAACACAATACTCAAGGCAAAGTCGCACCATGGAACAATAGAGGCATTATAATATTCTCGGTCCTATTTACTATCCCTTTCTTAATAATGCCTAGCATCCCATTGCTTTTTTGGCCGCTGCATACTGGGCAGATTTCAGCGTACTGTGTACAATGACCCCTAGATCTTTTTCTCTGATGCTGACTCCCAAGCTGGATCAGGTAACTGTGATTCTAATTATTCTTCCCAATGTGCATCATTTTGCATTTGTCCACATTAAATTTGATCTGCCATTTGGGTGCCCAGTCTTCCTGCAATTTTTCAGAGTCCGCACGTGTTTTGACAATTTTGAATAGTTGTGTCATCTGCAAATTTAAACACCTCACTTGTCATTCTGATTTCCAGATCATTTATGTTTAAATCATCTTTATTAAAGGTTACAAAAGGACAAAAATTAGCAGCAAATTATCAACCAAACAGGCACAACAAATACTGAACACTCCAAGATATGCCAAGTGAGAACACCTAACCCCCTCCCCCCACCACCACCTGTACCCTCCTCCAACTCTAGAGCTGCATGTATATCTACTTCAGAAGTCTACTTCGGGCTACTGGTTGCAATGTAGCCCAAAACCGCTTCCATATCTGCTGGAAGCGCGCTCCTTGCACTGATTAAATGTTCTATACCCCCAGAGGAGCAATCATTTGGCCTCTCCAAGTCACCAAAGCAGGAGATCACCCGTTTAGCCATCAGTTCCAGATGACACAAATATCCCTTTAGCCCTCAAGGAATGGGTCTAAATAATCTGGACGATGTAAATAATAGAAATAGATGCAGGGGCATAGTGCAGCCCCATTGATCAGAAGAATTACACAGTACCAGTCTCCAAAAGGAATGAAATGAGAGAACAGGTTCAGAACATATGACCAAGGGTGGCTGGGACATGATGGCATTTTAGACAGGAACCAGTCACATGAAAAGTCGCTTTATGGGCCCGAGCAGCAGAAATGTGCAAGTGAAGTGCATCTTTCAGAGGGCTGCTTGGCACACTTGTCTCTGAACACTATGCATTCTGTCTTTCAGCTGAGTCCCGGTTATCTCTACTGAGAGGTCTGCCGACCACTGCTGGGCCAGGCTATCATAGTCCTGATCCTCCGTCAAGTACTGAAAGTATTTATGGTGGTAAAACCAAGGGAACTTGATTCTAGAACCAAGCATCAGTGCTTCATTAAGAGTCTCTTGTACCTATCTGCATTGGTGTTCCCAAGGTAATTCACAGTGATTAATCTGATAATACACAACAATCAGTATTGGGTACAGAAAGCTACCCACAAGTCTGTAAGTGGTTTCACTCTTCCCTCTTCTGTTAAGATGCGATAGAAATTTTTGATCAAGGGGTTACCAGCAAGAGAAAGTGATTGAGTCTATTTCAGGCAGAAAATCCAGATTGAAGCAAATGGAGAGGAAGGGCAACAATACTGCTAAAAAATTATGACTCTTGCACAACCACCTCCGCGTCGCTCTCACAGAAAATATTATGTCGCAACAGGCAGGGAGAGAGCCCTGATATGGTGTGTAGTTCCCAGCTAAAATGGTCAGCCGAAAAAAAAAACGGTCTCTAAAGAAGTCACTGAGAAATCTGTTTCCCTATATCAGTCATTAATATGATGCATGGCACAGGATACTGTCAGATATCACATATTAAGCAATCCCAATCCCCCTGGTACCCTGGACTTCTGAAGAACAGACATGGGAAGTCTGGCTCTCTGACCCAGGCACAAATATGTCTGCAACGCTCTGTGCAACTTGTGCTCATCTAACTGTTAAATACAGAGGTAACATCTGGAAGACACTGTGGAGCTCTGATCATGTTAAACAGATTAATATGCCCCCAACTGCGATACGGGGTGTGAGCACCAGACCCCCAGTAACTTATGAAATAAGGGTTGTACATTACAAGTATACAACATAGATAAATTAGCAGGTATGATAACGCCCAAATACTTTAAACTGCCCATTCGCCCAATTCCCCCTGCCACACATAACAGATGTCAGCATGTGTAGGTAGAGCTCAAGATTTAGTTAAGTTTAGGCAAAATCCTGGTAAGTGCCCATACTGTGCAATCAAATGCAACATAGCCAGTAACGATGACTGGGGCTCAGACAGGGTCAAGAGCATATTGTTAGCAAACGCCAATACTTTCATGACCGTATTCTTCACTTCCAGTCCTCACACCTCCTGAAAACTTCGAAGATGACATAAAAGAGGCACCAGAGATAAAAAGAATAGAAGGGGGAAAAGGAGGCACTCCTGCCTAGTCCTTTCTGATCATTTATAGGTATGTTAAATAGCACCGGTCCCAGTGGGACACCACTATTCACCCTCCTTTATTGAGAAATGGCCATTTAATCTACCCTCTGTTTGTAAACAATTCCTAATCCACAACAGAACATTGCCTCCCATCCCTTTAATTTTCTCAGGAGTCTCTCATGAGGAACTCTGTCAAAAGCTCACTGAAAATTTAGATACACTTCATCAACCGGCTCACCTTTATCCACATGTTTATTACACCTTCAAAGAAATTAAGCAAATTGGTGAGGCAAAACTTCCCTTGGCTGAACTCATGCTAATTCTGTCCCATTAAACCATGTTTGTTTACGTGTTCTGTAATTTTATTCTTTATAATAGTTTCCACTATTTTGCCTATCACTGAAGTCAAGCTTACCAGTCTAATTTCCCAGATCACCCCTGGAACCCTTTTTAAAAGTTGGTGTTACACTGGCCACCCTCCAATCCTCAGGTACTATGGAGGATTGTAATGACAGGTTACATATCATTTGCAGTCTAAGCCTGGTGATCAGAAGATGCAGATTTTACCTACCATTAATGATACTACCACAAGGGTCTTTTTAAAGACCAATCTTTAATGTCACAAGGCTAAAAGACAAGACCTCGAAGATTTTGTTCATTTATTTACTCAAATGAGTCCCGAGGCAGGCCATTTGGCTGAAACACAGGTCCTGTGTCGAGTCCTTTATTTATTTAGAACATTTATATCCCACAGATTCCCACTATGGCGGGCGCTACGTGGCTAACAACATTTATGAAAAGATCATCATACAAATTCAAGGTTGGGGCAGAGAATAAGAAACATCGTGGGAGGGGAGCAAACAACAGGAGATACAAACGTGGGCCGGTAGGAAGTTAAATAACAGAAGAGTATGCTTGACCACATAGATAAGTCCACATAGATAAGCCTTAAGGGACTTCTTGAACAGATTGTGGTCGGTAGTCTCCTTTAAAGTAGATGGTAAAGCATTCCAGTAATGAGGACTAGCAAAGCAAAAGGAGGAGATGAAGAGCAATTTGTATCTCAGATTCCTGCAGTTAGGGTAGTGGAGAGTGAGATAGGTTCGAGGCGGCTTTATGGAATTCCTGGAGCTTCCCCATATATGATCTTGTGGGTTAGAGCACAGATTTTGAATTTGATACGCTCTTTTATCGGGAGCCAGTGAAGTTTCTCTCTAAGGGGTTTAGCTGCTTCAAACCTCGATTTTCCAAATATTAATCTCACAGCCATATTTTGCACCGTCTGAAGTTTCTTTAGGATGTGTTCTTTGCACCCAGTATAAATCCCATTACAGTAATCGAAATGGCTCAATACTAGAGAGTGGATTAGAGTCCGGAAAAGATCACATGGTAGGAATTGCTTGATGCGCTTAAGTGACCGCATGGAGAGGAACATTCTTTTCGTAATAGATGTTACTTGGAGGTTGAGAGACAAGTGGGAATCCAAAATGACACCAAGCAACTTCAAGCTATCTGCAATAGGGAGGGTGTAATCCAGCGCCGCAATCGAGCTCGGCATGGATTTATTGAACTGGGAGGAGAGAATGAGGCATTGGGTTTTTTCCTTGTTAAACATGAACTTAAAATGTGTTCACCCAATTGGCCATGATGGCAAAACTGTTCTGAATTGCGTCTGAGATTTCGGCTAAGGAAGACCTGAAGGGAATGTAGATAGTTACATCATCTGCATAGATGTAAGGGTTCAAGGCCATGGTTGGATAAGGCCGTTGCAAGTGGAGTCATCATAATGTTAAATAGGGTTGGTGATAGGGGGGAGCCCTGAGGAACTCCACACTGAGATCTCCAAGGTAGTGAAATAGAGGAATGAACTTTATTTAACCTGATAGGATCAAAAAGAGAAATCCTCGAAACCATTCTAAAACATTACCTCCAACACCGAATTCAGCTAATAAAGTAAGAAGGAGGCTGTGGTCAACCATGTCAAAAGCGCTGAACATATCAAATTGTAGGAGGGTCATTCCATGTCAAGTGGTCTGGTGGTCCCTGCGCGACCATCACGGATTTCGATGAAATTTTCTGTGAACATTCATACATGTCCCCAATGAACATTGGTAAAGTTTTACGTTCACCGATGCAATACTTGCTGAGATATAGTAATCTGTTTGACCCCATACTGCAGCCTTCTATGGTATGACTCCGAGATTTCGGCAACTTTGAGACACTGTATCTCCGGCAATATTTTGTTGAGAGCTTGGCCATCTTGTACAACTTTTTGCGCTCTATTAAACAAAATAATTAAAAAATCTTCATGAGCGATTTCCATTTAGAAAACTTGGAGCAAACTTGGTCCAAAAAATTTGCAGCACAAAAAAAATTGTAAAGTTTGGCTTTTTATATCTCTAGAACTAAAGGTGGGATAAACGTGAAACTTTGCACACAACAACTTATCAACACAAGGTTTTCGAATATAAAATTTTTTTCTCCTAATATTTTCCATTAGTTCACAAAGTGAGTGTAAAGTTGATGATTTTTGCAAAAACGCCAAAAATAGGGTATTTTTAGCCCACTTTTACAAAAAAAAGACCTTCTGGAAACTCTTTTTAATCATTTTCACTAGAAAGAGCATGTTTCAAACCCCTTTAAAAAGTGGGGTTGGTATTTCATCGCTGGCATATAAGGCCCTAGAAATAGGGACAAATTTGAGGATGTTGCTATCACAACATCACATGCATTCTATTATTTTTGTTTTATACAGACATTATTAGTACCTAAATTGAGTTGGTCCATGGTGACATTGTCACTACCAGTTCAAGAACTTGAACCAGTAACCCCATTGCCATAGGGGTCACGCCCAATAGCTGTGCAATACCAGCCAGGGGTGGGTTTCTTGGATGAGGATCCCAAGCCTCTAGTTTGGTTTCTTCATCAAGGTTCCCAAGCCGACGATTGGGCAGCTTATCCTAGGTTCCTAAGCCTAAAGTGGGTATCTTAAATGGTTCCCCAGCCGAAGTCCGTAATGTTTGTATGAACTGCCAAATTCCAACGGGGGGAGGGGGGAACCACACCCTAGGCAGAAGACAAAGTAACCCCGCACCTCAAAGAAAACGAACGACATCTGGATGACTAGTCAAAGACTTCCCTTTGATTCTACCTCAAAAACAAGACAATGCCTCAATCTGCACCTTAAGCGAAACAATTGCCAAGTCTTTATCAAAACCTTCTTGTAAAAAATCTAAGAGTTGGACCACTGATGCACGAAACGGAGAAAAAGATCGATTGGCACAAGCCTCAAAAAATACCCCGTGCGAATGTAATTCAGAGAAGTTGACTGACATCACGAACAAAGCATCATAACTATCACATTGGAGGAATAACCTCTCTTTGTTAACCTCGCATTTTCAACAGCCAAGTTGTAAGATAAAATCGAGCTGATCTGGATTAATTCACAGCCCCTGAACTAGAAGGTCTACAGAGTCCGGACGTTTGAGAGGGGAGTCTACTGTGAGTTGTACAAGGTTGGCATACCAAGGTCTGTGAGGCCAACTGAGTGCTACTAGAATTACCAGACTTCTGTGCCTCTTGATACTTTGAATGAGCTGCCCCAAGAGGGACCACGTAGGAAACACATAAAGAAGATCTGACGGATATGGCTGTAGAAGAGCATCTATGCTTCTGCTTTGAGATCGTTCCAGCAACTGAAGAACCAAGGCACTTTGAAGCTGCTCGTTTTAGCTATCAGATCCATGTTTGCTAAGCCCCGCTGACTGATAATCATCTGAAATGCTGCTGCACTGTGCTCCCATTCTCCAGGGTCTAGAGTGTGACGACTGAGAAAGTCCACCTGGACATTCGAAGTCCCTGCCACACGAGAGGCCGACAAGTTCAAGAGATGGAGCTCCACCCAATACATGAGTCCCCGTCCTGTTACATAAGTGTTGCCATACTGGGACAGACCAAAGGTCCATCAATCCCAGTATCCTCTTTCCAACAGTGGCCAATCCAGGTCACAACCACCTAGCAAGATCCCAAAATAGTACAATACATTTTATGCTGCTTATCCCAGAAATAAGTAGTGGATTTTCCCAAGGCTGTTTTGGCTTATGGACTTCTCTTTTAGGAAGATATCCAAACCTTTTTTAAACCCTGCTAAGCTAACTGATTTTACTACATTCTCTGGCAATGAATTCCAGAGTTTAATTACACATTGAGTGAAGAAATATTTTCTCCGATTCATTTTACATTTACTACTTTGTAGCTTCATTGCGTGCCCCCTAGTCCTAGTATTTTTGGAGACAGTAAACAAGCGATTCACATCTACCTTTTCCACTCCACTCAGTATTTTATATACCTCTATCATATCTCCCCTCAGCCGTCTTTTCTCCAAGCTAAAGAGCCCAAGCTGTTTCAGCCTTTCCTCATAGGGAAGTCGTCCCATCCTCTTTATCATTTTCGTTGCCCTTCTCTGTACCTTTTCTAATTCCACTATATCCTTTTTGAGATGCAGCAACCAGAACTGCACACAATATTCAAGGTGCTGTCACACCATGGAGTGATACAAAGGAATTATAACATCCCCGTTTTTATTTTCCATTCCTTTCTTAATAATACCTAACATTTGCTTTCTTTGGTGCCATAGAACACTGAGCAGAGGGTTTCAAAGTATCGCCAACTATGACTCAGATCCTTTTCCTGGTCGGTGACTCCTAACGTGGAACCCTGCATTACATAGCTATAGTTCTGGTTCCTCTTTCCCACATGTATCACTTTGCAGTTGCGCACATTAAGCATCATCTGCCATCTGGATGCCCAGTCTCCAAATCTCGTACAGTCATCTTGCAATTTTTCACAATCCTCTTGCAATTTAACAACTTTGAATAACTTTGTGTCGTCAGCAAATTTAAACTACCTCACTAGTTATTCCCATTATCTAGATCATTTATAAATATGTTAAAAACAGTGGTCCCAACACAGACCCCTGCGGAACCCCACTATCTACCCTTCTCCATTGAGAATACTATTTAACCCTACTCTATTTTCTATCCTTTAAACAGTTTTTAATCCACAATAGAACATTGCCTCCTATCCCATGACTTTCCATGAGATACTTTGTCAAATGCCTGTTCTAGATGATGATTTCTCGTCTCTTCTTGACGATTGACGTATGCCACTGCCATCACATTGAGACGGATTGCTCATTGACAAAAGACTGATAGAGTAGGACGTCGCCTTCTGGGACCAAAGACCATGAGCAATATGTCCCAGACAGTGAGTTCCCCAACTCCTGAGACTGGCATCGGTTGTCACTATGACCCACTGAGGAGAGTCTAAAGCAGTGATGGCGAACCTTTCAGAGACCGAGTGCCCAAACAGCAACCCAAAATCTAATTATTTATCGCAAAGTGCCATTCCCCCTCCCCCTCTCGTCCCCCCTCCACCCAAGTTCCAGGGTCCCCCTCCCTCCCAGTTCAACAGGATCCCCCCTAACTCTGAGTTCCACAGGGTCCCCTCTCTCTCCCAGTTCCAGGGCCAGGGTCCCCCCTCCCCTCTCCCTCCCTCCCAGTTCCAGGGTTGTCGTGGGAGGAACCAGAATGCTGCTCATTCAATGACTCTCTCCTATCAGCATTTTCCTACTACTGTGGTAGCCAATCTTTGTGCCCCACAAACGGAACGGTGTTTTATTTAATCCTGCAGTGCTGTCATAGTGAAAACACACCAGCAACCCTACACGGAGGCTGGTCTGACAAAGAAAACCAATGGCGTCAAAGACAAAAGCTTTTCCAGAGCAGCCCGCCCTCCTCCCTCCGTCCGAGTACCAGGGCCCCCATCCGAAATTTAAAAGTCATACCTGGTCGGGGTTAAGGCAGTGGCGGCGGCAGCAGTGAAAAGCGTGCTGACTCGGCACGCCTTCAGCCCTTCCCTTCTGTCTCTCAAGCTCTGTGGTCCCGCCCTTGCGGAAACAGGAAATGAGGGCGGGACCAGAGCTTGAGAGACAGAAGGGAAGGCCGAAGGCACGCCGAGTCAGCAAGCTTTTCACTACTACTGCTGCTGCAGTCGACGCCACCTTAACCCCGACCAGGTATGACTTTTATTCGGAGGTGGGCCCTGGTGCTCGGAGAGCGGGGGGGGGGGGGGCTAGAACTGGCTGAGGCGACGGCACGCCTGTCATAGGTTCGCCATTACTGGTCTAAAGGAACTCCCTTGACCAGATTTTGCATCCGAAGCCACCAACGGAGACTCTGTCACTCTTGAGACCCAAGAATCAGTTTGAGAGACTGTCTGCAGAGACCAACAGGATAATAGGGAGTTTTGAAGACGCCACATATGTACTCTGGTCCAAGGAACTACCTCAACTGTCACCGCTACAGATCCTAATACTTGAAGATAATCTCTCGCACATGGGACCGGCATGCATAGAAGGGACTGTATCTGATCCTGAAGTTTGGCTATTCTGTTCTGAGGCAAAAATACTCAGCCTTGCAGAGTATTAAAGGAAACTCCAAAATAAATGACAGTCTGAGACAGCACCAGAGAACTCTTGAGAGGGTTTACTCCCAACCAAGCGATTGAAAAAATTTAATGCTCCATGGCCTGCACACTTTCTTGATATGAGTTTGTTCTGATTAACCAATCGTCCAGGTAAGGATGGACCGGAATGCCCTCTTTTCTGAGAGCTGCTGCCACCACCAATACCTTCGTAAAGGTACGAGGAACCATAGCAAGACTGAAAGGAAGATCTCAAAACTGAAAATGCTGGCCCAAAACAGCAGAAAGAAGAAACCTTTGGTGCAAAGGACAAATCAGGATATGCAGCCCGTCAAATCTAGAGCCGTGAGAAACTCTCCTGAACGAACAGCCACAGTGACCGAATGTAGTTTCCATACGAAAACTGGTGACCTTGAGAGTTCGGTTCACCGCCTTGACATCCAAAATTGGTCAAAAGGACCCCTCTTTTTTTTTTTTTGGAACCACAAAGTAAATGGGATAGCGACCTGTTCTTATATCTGAGGGAGGAACAGGAACAGCAAGAAGCCTTTCCAGAGTGGCTCTGTCCCAAAGACCCATCTAAGGGCTGTTGTGAAGCTAAAGAAGAGAGGCCTGACACTGAGGACTGTGGCTGGAAAATGGCGGACGTTCCCGCCACAACCGGAGCCTGAGACTGAACAGTTCGTTGCACCAGAGATGAAAGTGTGGTTGCCAATACAGTTCCCGACTCTGATAAAGTTGGAACCTCCTTGGCAATACAAAATTTGCAAATGCCAGACACCATAAGCCCCTGCGCTGGCATACTACACAGCACCGCAACTTCTCCACCATGATATCAGAGCACACTTTTTTTTTTTTAGCCCAAGAAATAAAAAAGAGCTTCCGAAAGAGAAGGGGAAGTAAATACCGCTGCAATACAATACACGGCAAGCCTGAAGCTGAGCTGCTTTGCTTATTTGGCGCTTTTTTTTTTTTTTGGTTTACCACAGCAAAGCAATGCGACCTATCCTCAAAACACCCTTCCCTCGAAGAGGCTAAGGTTAGTGCTGAACGGATAGCCAATTTTCAGAAAATGGCACTAAGAACAGAAGTCAGAAGGTAGTCATATTCATGGGGGGAGGGACCCAGCCACCTGAGTGTAACACCCCCGAGGCTAGAAAAGAACCCCCACAGGCCTCAGCATCCGTTATTAACAAAACTTTCCTCTTTTTTAAATTTTATTTTAAACCATTGCACAGAAGAATATAGAGATAATAACACTGGCTCCCACTAAAAGAACGAATTGCATTCAAAATCTGTACCCTGGTCCATAAAATCATCCACGGCGAGGCCCCGGCCTGTATGTCGGACCTGATAGACTTACCAACCAGGAACACAAAAAGGACGCACATTCTTGAATCTCCACTACCCCAGCTGCAAAGGAAATACAAATCAACATATGCAGCTAGCTTCTCATACATAAGCACGCAAACATGGAACACGCTACCAAATGTCATAAAAACAATGCACGACCTAACAATCTTCCGAACAGTACTGAAAACTAACTTGTTCAAAAAGGCATACCACAAAGATCCATCCTAAACACTAGGAAACGAAACTCTAAAAAACTTGGCAAAACCGAACTTTTTTTTTTTCTTTTACACGTGATTGCTTCAACCACTCTATCACTAACGAAGGGATACAATGCAACAAATAAATAAATATATTCATTTTAAACAGGAATGGGAAAGAAAATAGTTAAATATTAAACAAGAAGAAAAGGAGACTTAAGGGCTCACCACCTTCCACCTGCTGGAGACTGAGAATACTGAATCTTACTATAGCTAGTCAGGGATGCTATTGACTCTAACGAGAGTCAGAATTCTCAGTCTCCACCTGCTAGAAGGAGTGCACAACCGATCAGTATCTTTCTGGGCCAGGCCGGAGGGACGCTAATGAATTGTAGTTTGTCTCTTGATTTTGATATTTTGCTGGAATGTCTCAGCTGCTCATACATGACTCACTGAAAACCAGTGTTGTGAACTGTGAGAATGCTGGTTTACCATTGTTGCAACTAAACCCTGTCTCACCAAGTTCAGGAACGGAGCAAAATGGAATAAGCCATCAGGAGAGCTCAACATGCAGGCACGCAACTTCTCAGAAGCCATCAGTTATCACACCAGATTCCATTTTAGGAGTTATTTCTTCTGTGGAACAAGGAGAAATTAGACCTTACCTGCTAATTTTATTTCCTTTACTCCCTCCAGACAAGCCCAGGATTGGTCTGTTGGGTTGTGCACACCTTCCAGCAGGTAGAAACTGAGAAGTTCTGACTCTGGGAGCCAATAAGAGCCCTGGCCATGTGACCCTAGACTCAGTATTTGAATAACAAAGCAGGAAAAAATGGAGACAATCTTCTGTGGCACGAGGATCTGAGCAGCCATGCAAGCACTGAAATAACGTGCTTGAAACAGAACCCAAAGCCTTGCGTCTCATAGTGGCAAACACAACCCGCCCTGGGGAAGATGTTTGACAACCAGGATTTTCTGATTGTCAGATTTTTTTTTTTTTTAACAAAGTGAAATGCACAGAGCAGCTCCGACCCAGACTCTGCTAACGAACAAGACAACCAATAAACTACGCTTCCGAACAATCAAAATAAAAAATGAGCCAAGACCACGGGAGGGGCCTGGGCTGGTCCGGAGGGACTAAAGGAAAGCAAATCAGAAGGTAAGGTCTAATTTCTCCTTCCTTGGCGTCCCTCTGGACCGGCCCAGGATTGGACTGTTGGGAAGTAACAAAGCAGTACCTTTAAGAGAGGGATCCCCGCAACCCCGTCGTGAAGGGAAATCTTGCCTCACCAATCTACTATATTTCTTTGAAGGGGTACATTTAAAACAAATCGGAGGAAATATTTTTGCACTCAATGTGTAATTAAACTCTGGAATTCGTTGCCAGAGAATGTAGTAAAAGCAGTTAGCTTAGCGGGGTTTAAAAGAAGGTTTGGACAGCATCCTAAAGGAAAAGACCATTATTAAAATGGATTTGGGGAAAACCCACTGCTTATTTCTAGGATAAGCAGCATAAAACATTTTGTACTTTTTTAGGATCTTGTCAGGTACTTGTGACCTGGATTGGTCACTGTTGGAAACAGGATGCTGGGCTTGATGGACCTTCGGTCTGTCCCAGTACGGCAATACTTATGTACTTATCTAACCCTCCTTGTCTTCTTCCTGAACCAGCATCTCTTCTGCCTTTTCCTCCCTTCCCCATGCAATCTTTCTCTACCCAGCATCTGCTCTCCATCCTCCCCCTTTCAGCATCCAGCCCCACCTCTTCTCCAGAATCATCTCGTTTCTTCTGCTCTCTCTCCCTTATTCCCTCCTAGCCATTGCCTAATTGTCCCCTTAGCTCATTCCCCATCTTCTTGCATCTACCACCTGGCTTTTCCTCCTCCTCCTCCCCCCACACCTACCCCTGCCTCCTTCACTCTCCCCCCCCCCCCCCCCCCCGAATCTCCTTCCAGCATATCCTCTCTCCTACTTTACACTTCCCCCACAAAAAAAAAAAAGAACTAAGATGGCTCTAAAAAGTGTGCTGTTGTTGCTTACCCTGCTACTGCTCCAAAGCTGCACTTTTTACTGCCCGAGTTCGCCCTGAGCTGCTACTGCTGTAAGGTTGTTTTAAACCTGTGGCTGACCTAGTCTATTTCCTGATCTCACCTGCTATGCAGAAGCAAACATGGGCGCTAGAGGCTATTAGTGCCACACTAGCGACTGCGTTTGCTCCCAGCCAATGATCAGAGCCTGCAAGCTCATGAAACAATGGCTCTGATCGCAAGAAGCATGCAAATGCATGTTTAACAGGGCATTAACTATTCCTCCCCAATGCTCACCGGACAGCGTGCCAAACAAGGGCGCTGATGGCGTTCGTGGGGATTGCAGAGGAATGGGGAGCCCTGTCCAACATGCATCTGTCTCATGTCATTCATTAAATTAAAATAGCAATATTACATCTTGTTTTCATTCAAATCATACATAAAAACATTAAATGAGTCCAAGCACACACCTTTTATGATTTTCTTACCTAAATATCAATCGGAAGTGTTTAACAAACCACCAGAATCCCAGAATAAAATATATCCATCTTAAACATCACCATAAGAAAGCAAAGCTTGTCACCAAATTCCCTAGTGCAATACCAGCCACGGGTTGACTCAGAGTAATTAAGTTCCATTTTTTGTTTTAATTTATATTTCACTGCCAAGACTATACCAACATGCAGATTTTAAAAGCTCCTCCTTTTTGATCTAGCAATACCATTACAAATCTGAAATGTATAGAAACAGTGGTGTAGCAAGAACTGACTGGGGCCCCAGGCAGAAAACTGAGAGGCTCCCCATAACACCATCACTCCCAAGGTAGTGGGGACCGGTGGAAAGGAGGACAGGGAAGATGCACATTTCCCAAAGCTGACCTATCACTATTAATAAATTCAGGAAAATATACTTTTTTTCTACCTTTATTGTCCGAGTGTTGCTTTGGTCCTAGTGTCTTCTGGGTTTTTTTTTTTTCTTAAATCTCTCCAGGGTCTCCTGTCCTTTTGACATTTGTTCTGTCAACCAGCCATCTTTCTTATATGCCTCTATTCATCCTGTCTAGCGTTTCCCACCCTGTGTCCCTGTTCCTATGCTCCCTACAGAGCTAACATCTCTTTTGTGTCCCTGTCCCTTCCCATGTCTAGCTTTTCTCCTCTCTCCCTCCAGTACAGTCTCTATTTTCCCCCTTGGTCTCCACCCCCAAAGGACCACCAGCTGCCCCCTCTCTTCACCCTCCCCTTCAGTCCAGGTCTCTCTCTCTATTCCTTCAGCTTCCCCCTCCCAGGTCCAGCATCTACCCTTCTGCTTCCCTTCTCCTTTGGTCCAGGTCTCTCTCTCTCCAACTCCCCCAGTACACAATCTGCCCCCTCTTGTCCCCCTCCTTGTTGGGAAAGGACTAGAAGGAATAGAGAGAGTCCTGGACCAAGAGGGAGAGGATGACAGGGGGTAGATGCCTGACTGCGGGGAGCTGAAGAGAGAGAGACAAAGAGACATGGACCAAAGGGGAGGGAAAACAGAGGGGCAGATGCTGAACCTGGGAAGGGGGAGATGAAGGAAGAGAGAAGGGGAGAGAGAGAAGGCAAGAAAGAGAGATACCTGGACCGAAGGTGAAGAGGGGACAGCTGGTGGTCATCCTGGGAGGGGGGGGGACTGAAGGGAAAAAAAGAGAGACTGTACAAGGGGACGCTGGACCAGGGGGGGGGGACCAGAGGAAAGAGAGAGAGAGATCTGGACCACCTCCAAGTCCAGCATCTCTTCCCTCTCCTCCTCCTCCTCCCATGGGTTTGACATCTCTAAAACAGAACCCTGCACGGGTCCAGCATCTATCTCCCCTTCCCAGCTGCTCCTGCAAAATGCTGTGGCAGGTCACAACAGAGGCAAGGCTGAAAGCTGCTCTCTGTCCCGCAGAGCTTAAAGGCTTGACGCAAAGAGAAAAGGCTCCACTGGACAGAAAGCAGCTTTCAGCCCTGCAGTGTTTTGTGGGGAGGGTGGGGGAGACGATGCAGACCCCAAAGGGGGGGGGGGGGGATAAGAGATGTTAGACCTTTGTGTGGGGGAGGAGGGTGCAACTTCAGGCAGCCCTGAGCATTTTGCAGGGTTTGCTCAAGGGTAGTAATGTCCCTATACAGAAATAACGGTTAATAAAAAAAAGCAAAGTTTCTATCGGGCTAAAACTTTTTGACTAACTTTCAGGAGTTAGAACATCCTCCTGAATGCTAGCAACATTATATGGTTACACTGATAAAAAGGCGTAACTTGTTTTTATTTATTAATCTTTATTTCTATACATTCGAACACACTATTAGGACAGCCACACGACTTTACCCAAGAATCTGAAGGGGGAAAGAACAATCTCGTCAAGTGACACCTGAAGGATACACACGGCACAAACAGCAGAAAACAAAAAGGAACTAGCGTGATAACAAAACACGCATGCCTCTTAATCAGAAACGTGAAACACAACAAACAAACTATATTGTAAGCCATCAGTACAGGCAGCTTGAGAGCATGCGTAAAGACAGTAAAACACAGGATCTGACCACATGAAACAACAACAACAAAAAAAGCCCTAACCAATATAGATTATAACGCATAACAACAGGTCGCTGACAGTTGTCCCTACGCATCAACTTTCCGCGCCACTCTCCCAGCCCCCTCCTCAGGCCGTTTCATCATTCCACCGCCACATTTTTCCCCACAGGGCAGCCGAGGCCCAATGCCCCTCGTTTCTCCTCCCTCCACTTACTCCGGGGGGTAAAGCCGCAGCTCCTCAATGTCTCCCAGGAAGGTGAAAAGGGTGCGCATCTGCTCGCTGGTGACAGCGGCGGACAGGTTCGTGACCTGGATGACCGTAGTGGGACTGGGGTTGAAGCCCAAACCCAAACCCGAGACGCTCATGGCGGCAGCGGCTCCTCCACCGAAGGGAAGCGGCGCGCGCTATGGCGTCACAGCTGAGCCACAGTGTCTGTTCTTTTCCACCTCTTTGGTCTTCCCAGAGCCCGCGTTCAACCACAGAGGCAGAGAAAGAACGTCGCTTCCTTGCTAGGCCTTTTCGCCCACGCAACCCAGCTGCTCTCCCCTTGTGGCAATTAGTAAGACGATGGAGCGCCGCCCAACGCCATGGAGGACTCGGTGAATCTTGCATGGCATGCTGGCTGAAAGTAGTTGTGTGCGCCTGCGCCTGGGAATCCTGGCGTTAATAAATGCTTGAAATTGTTTAAGGCGAGATATCGATGCAGTTTTCAGTGCTTTACCTTTGCCGATTAAGAAACTAAATATAAACCGTGCTTCAGTGGTGTAGCCTGAAGACAGTTTTTGCGTGGGCCCAAGGAGGTTTAATTGTCTAGGTGAGGTGCGCTAACAAGTTGGATGGATTCACCCGTGCTGCACCTCTACCCCAGTCCCAGTAACTTCAGTAAAGGTAGCAGTGCAGTTCAGTTGCTGCAGGCCACATTGAGGGTTAGGGACAGTACATGAGACTCTCTTCAGTCCCCCAGCACATATGCTTCTGTATTGAAGTCAAGTACATTCTGCATCCACAACAGAATCCCCTGGCCCTCACCCAACAATGGATGCCGAGCAGAGCTATATGACATCTCCCCATAAAACTTTCCAAATAAATGTTGGTTTCTAGTGTACTTTCAATAACAAGACATATATTGTAAAAGTACATTTTCACTTACAATCTAGAGCAAGTTTATCATGCTGACATTAACTCCCAAAACAAGGATCCTATCTAAATATTACAGAGGGGCCCTAAAATTTCAATATTGGGGTAAACAGACACACACCAAATACAGAATAAGTGATCACAAACTAGAAACAGAAATTAAACCAAAACCCCAAGAAGCTAGACCTTGCAAGTAGTACAGCATCAGAGAAACAATAAAGAAAGGCATTTCTTCCAATGCAAAATGTAAAGATAACATATGCCAGGGGAGGTGCAACTGGGGCAATTATCCTTGGCCCCCTGGCAACAGAGAGCCCCAAGCATGCTGGAAACTGAATGCTGCACAGCCTGCTTTGGGATCCCTTCCCAAATTTCTGCCCTGGGCCCGCCCTATTTAACACCAGCTCTGGCAAGATGTACCTTCCAAATGTGACATATTCTATTCACAAAATAGAACAAAATTATTTTTTCTACCTTTTTTGTTTGTTTGTTCATTTTATTTTTCAAATCATATTGGTCCCAGTCTCTGATTTCTGCTTCCCTCTATCTTCTCTTAACTCACACACTAGGGTCTTCTGTCCATTTGACATTTTTCTCTTTCCATGTCCACCATCTATCTTCCATCTATGCCCCTATATTTCCTTGTCCAATATCATCCGTGTTCATTTCCTCACATCCATCTGTAACCAGTATGAATAAAAAAATTTTTAATTACCTGGCCCCTGGGGAGGGGGGCTCCAGGATGCATTTGGTGCCAGGGGGCGGGTTCGTCACGGGATCGCATTTTCGCCACGATCCGCGTTGTTCCAGACCGCCCCTGGTGGAGAGGAGACAGGGCAGACCTGACAGGAAAAGCCCGGGCTCCCTGAGGCCTGTAGGAGCCCGGGGAATGCTGTTAATGTGTCCGCGTCAGTGTGAGCGCTGACATCTTCAATAACGTCAGATGCACATGCACAACACTCCATTTTTGCCCGATCGCTCCAGAGTTGGAACAGAGCATCGGGGACCACTGCACCACTGAAGGAGTGGAACGCCGAATACTACCCTAATACTGCTGAACAACAGGACAACCTCATGTTTTGTGCCTACTGATGGACTTATGCACTCTACCTCTGCTTTTGGCTGTTTAGCCACACCTTATTACTGCACTGGACATTTGTGCCTTATCCAGTTTTACTGTTTACTAACCAAGAAGGTTGTTGTATACTAATGTAAGGACAGAATGCAGGACTATTAGACATATAGCTTGTAACAGTAGTTTGCAAGGCCTATACAAGACCAGCTTGCATGTAGCAACGCGACCTTGGAGGGTGCTGACACCCCCTGCATTCCTGAGCCGAACCTTATCTCCTGTGCTAGAAAGGAGCATTGTGTGTGTGTGAAGAATAAGCTGCTAAGTTTCGTTTTTCTTGCCAGTATCATTTCAGTGTTATGACGTGAGTATGTACTGGGACTACAATTTTGTACTGTAAGAACTACAAAAGTTTACTGCGCATGCCAGTTGTGATGTGTAAGGGGCCAAATACGCAGGCCCAGTAGGGAAGTATAAATGTAAGTGTCAGATGATTTATGACACACAGTGTCCCGAGACTACTCGGTGCTGTTCACTTGCTAGCAATAAAGTTGCCTTGTTTGGAACCAAAGTTTGCCTTTCGTCTCCTGATTTCCCACCTGTTTCATTGGCGACCCAGATGGGACAGAAGTAGAAAGGGGAATCGGATTATATTCTTCCCCTCCCCCACTGTGGTCGGGTCAGGTTATCGATCCCCACCCGAGAAGCTGGTGAGTGGCCACCGCTGATTTCAGCGTCCATCTCCCGGAGGAGGGTCGATCAACTCCGCCTGACTGTAGAGGGGGCTGTGTGGTTCCGGCAAGGCACCTTTTCTATTTCAGGAAGAAGCGTACGACGGCGCAGCCTGCGACCCCGGCGGACAGGCGAGTATACTCTACGTAGTGACCGGCCCAGTAAGGACCGAAGAAGAGGCGTGATCACCCTCTTTTAGCCAGTGACTAATACGGACTATTGGTATACGACTAGGTCCCGAAACTCACTAGGCTCCGGCGACGAAACCGAGCGGCGAACGGGAGGGTTTCTTGTGGCGTATGAAAGTGTGTGAATGGGCTTGCAGTTCCAGGCCGGGCGACCGCGTCCTGGTCAGGCCGAGTGTTGACCCTTTTGTGTCTGGTGGAACGAGACCCCTTACTCCTCCACCGCCCCTTCCCCCTTTGTCCGTCACCTGTCCTTTGGCACTCAGGTTAGGATGGGCGGGGGTGGGTCTTCACCGTTAGACTTAATGACGGAACACTTTAGCGAAGTGTTCGACCTAGATAAATGTAGCAGGGCCGGGATGATACAGAGATGTCAATTTATGTGGCCAGGGCTGGGAATTGCCGGATGGCCCCCGGGAGGGTCATTCGAGTATGAAAAAGTGGCGGCGGTCATGAATATTGTTATAGTTGAGGGAAACCCAGGCTGTCCCGAGGACATCCCATACATAGAAGCGTGGTTGGATGTAGTCCGGGACCCGCCGGCTTGGGCCCAACGGAAGGTAGAAAAGGCCGCCCTCATGGTGGTAAAGCAGAGAAAGGGCCGGAAAACTAAACTTAAGGCCCTGCCGACCCATGCCTTCGCTCTCCAAAGCTCGGCAACCGCTGCCGTTCAGAAGGCCGCAGGGCCCGCCCCCATACGGCCTACCGCCCCTAGCGCTGAAGCCACTGAGACCACGCCCCCTGCTACCATTGGTAAGGTAGGAGCTACGCCCAGTACGACCAACACACTTTCTAGAATGAAACCCCCAAAGGAAACCCTAGGGAAAGTTCAGGGTTTGCCCAAAAAGAAGCCTCCGAAGGCCCCGATACTTGCTACGGCGGAAGCATACGAAGACGACATCGCGCCACCGCCGTATGCCCCGATATACCCCGACATCGCGAGCCTGGAGGAGGGCCCGGATAACGCTGATGCTTCCGGGTCAGAGTCGGAGGCCGGAGAGACGTCCCGTCCAGACTCACCTGAGTCACCGGGCCCCGCAACCATACGGAAGAGTAAACGGGTTGTGAAGAACATTACTCGGTTCCCCCAATCGAGTCCGCGCAACGCCCTCCCTTCGAGCAGGAAAGAGGGAGCCACTAACCTATTCCCAGTTCGACAATCCACCACCTATACCCCCAACCCGGCGGAAGGGGGGGGCCAGCCCATTGAATCAACAGTTTATAGCCACGTTCCCTTCTCAAGTGCCGACCTGTATAACTGGAAATTGCATGGGCCGTCCTACGACCAGAAACCCGAGCAGTTGGTGGAGCTGGTGGAAGGCATTATATACAGTTATAATCCGACTTGGGGGGACCTTAGGCAGTTGAGCGCCCACATCCTGACCACTGAAGAACGCCGCCTTTTACAACAAAATATGGAGCAAGCTGTCCGGGATGCGAACCCC
The DNA here is from genome assembly GCF_901765095.1 of Microcaecilia unicolor. Classification (NCBI taxonomy): domain Eukaryota; kingdom Metazoa; phylum Chordata; class Amphibia; order Gymnophiona; family Siphonopidae; genus Microcaecilia; species Microcaecilia unicolor. The sequence goes on along the minus strand of NC_044032.1, from coordinate 109,742,964 downwards.
ACCCATGCCAACTTACAGAATCTAATAGAGACGGAGGCGCCCCTCGCTGCTCCTGCGTGGGACTACCGAACCGCTGAAGGCCAAACCCTTATCCGCCGATACCAGCAGGCGTACCTGGCCGCCTTAAAGAAGGGGAAACAGAAGGTTACCAATATGGGGAAAATTCACAGTGTAGTCCAACAAAAAGACGAGAGTCCGGGGGATTTTCTGGAACGGCTTATGGAGGCATTTAGAAGGCACAGCCCGATAAACCCCGAAGACCCCAGGAACCTCCCAACCGTAGTTATGAGTTTTGTTAGCCAGTCGGCACCGGATATACGAAGAAAGCTACAGAGAACGGAGGGGTTCGAAGGGATGAGCCTCAGCCAACTGAAAGCTATAGCGGATCGCGTATTCGGATATCGCGACCAGGAAGAGAAGACGGAGGCCCGAAAGGAATCGACCAGGCGGATGCGGGAGAAGGCAGATGTGTTGGCCACGGTGCTGGAAGAACGGATGAGGTCTAGACCAAAGGGGAGGGGCAGAAGGACAAGAGGAACGCGGTCCCCCATAGGACGTAACCAGTGTGCAAATTGTCGACAAGAAGGACACTGGTGGGCTGATTGTCCAGAGGAGATACGGGACAGCCCGAGAGAAGATGAACCATGGGACCGGCAGAGAGAGGAGGAGACGGGCGACCGTACAGGGGCCCCCAGACGAGGCCGGGGAAGGGGCCGAAGAGATAGAGGACGGGATGACCGGAGGGAATGGCAGATGGCTATGGAGGCTACCCGAGACAGTACCGCATGAAGAGACCGGGAGGGCAGAGTCCCCACTGACCCTCTGGTGGAAATTCGGGTGGGGACAGAGTCTATGAAGGCCTTACTAGACACGGGGGCCCAACGATCTGTTATCACCACCGCCATAGCCCCAGCCACGAAAGAAACTATACCAATTGTGGGAGCCTCCGGGAAATCCCTTGCAGCCCCCCTCCTCAAGGAACGCCAAGTCCAGATCGGAGGGACAATGGTGTCTCATCAGTTCATACACATCCCTGGATGTCCAGTCCCCTTGATTGGTCGAGACCTACTCTGTAAGCTCCAGGCCACCTTGAAGTTCAAGACCACGGGTGAAGTGGAAGCTCGCTTTGAAGATCGGCCAGTGACACTTATCTGCCCGGTAAGGGAAGAATGGAGACTACACGCTCCCCCAACCGTAGGGCCTGGCAGCTGCCGTTACGACCAAAATACCCCTTTTGCCCAGCAGAGGCGAGCCATAATGGATGAAGTGTCTGGGGTATGGGCAGAAGTGAACCCCGGAGGACTGGCCGTTAACGCTATCCCCATCTGGATTGAACTCAAACCAAATGCTCAAGTTGTCAACCAAGGACAATACCACATCCCCTATGCAGCCCGGCATAGTATGCAAACCCATCTACAGAAACTCCTCCAACAAGGGGTCCTTAAACCGATCAGATCCGCGTGGAATACCCCATTGTTGCCCGTTAAGAAGCCAGGAACATCCGAATACAGACCCGTCCAGGACCTGAGGAAAGTCAACAACCAGGTGGCCGACATAGTTGCTCTCGTACCAAACCCCTACTCCATCTTAGCCCAAGTGCCATCCCAGACCAAGTGGTATAGTGTCATTGATCTGAAGGACGCCTTCTTCTCCATCCCCCTCGCCGCCGACAGCCAGAAATTGTTTGCCTTCACGTGGGAAGACTTACAGACTGGTAATAAGCAGCAGTTTACCTGGACCCGACTCCCCCAGGGATTCAAGAACTCCCCCACCCTCTTCGGCGACCAACTTGCCCAGGACCTGAAAACGTACCAGGACGAATACGGGCCGGTCGTCCAATACGTGGATGACTTGTTGGTGGCCCGGGAAACGTACACGGACTGTGCAGAAGCTACTTTTTACCTCTTGAAAACCCTGGAAGCCCAGGGGTACCGGGCCAGTCGCAAAAAGGCCCAGATATGCGAGATCGAAGTCGAGTATCTGGGGTTTCGCCTCCGAGAAGGAACCCGAAGGCTCGGTACCCCCCCGAACCCAAGCTATCCGCAACCAGCCCACCCCTGTGAATAAGAAGGAATTGCGAGCACTCCTCGGAGCCGCTGGATACTGCCGGATATGGATCATCAACTTCGCTGTTCTGACCCATGATCTGTACACCAAACTGAAGGGGCCTGAACTCGAGGGCCAAGATCTCCGGTGGGAGAAAAGCGAACTGAAAGCCCTTCAGGACCTTAAGGATGCCCTTGTGGCCCCACCGGCGCTCGGACTGCCAGATGTGACTAAGCCGTTCCACTTGTTCGTCGACGAGAAGAAGGGACTGGCACTTGGAGTCCTCACCCAACTGGTCGGCACCTGGCAACGCCCTGTAGCATATCTCTCCAAGGGAATGGACAACGTGGCACGAGGATGGCCGGGTTGTCTCCGAAGCATTGCGGCGGCCTGTCTGCTGATACACGAGGCCAATAAACTCACGTTTGGCCAGACACTTTTTGTGACCACACCCCACACCATCCGCGGCCTACTCGAGAGCCACGGACCTAGATGGATGACCAACTCCCGATTGGTTAAATACCAAGCCCTCCTGTGCGAAAATCCGGAGGTGCGGATCCTGGACACGACCAACCTCAATCCTGCCACCCTCCTCCCGGCCCCTGAACCGCCATTACACGACTGTGAGGAGGTAATGGCCACAGTGCATTCTAGCAGACCTGATCTCAAGGACCAACCCTGGCAAGGGGGCATCACCCTGTTCACCGATGGAAGTAGCCAAGTAATAGAGGGAAGTCGAAGAGCTGGCTATGCTGTTGTATCTGAGGACCACGTGATCGAGGCTATGGCCCTGCCGTCCGGAACGTCAGCCCAGAAAGCGGAGCTGATCGCCCTCACCAAAGCCCTCCTGTGGGCTGAAGGAAAAGTTGTTAACATTTACACTGACTCCAAATACGCTTTCCTCACCCTCCAGGTGCATGGAGCCTTGTACAAGGAGAGGGGATTCCTGACAGCTGAAGGAAAAGGACTCGCGAATGCCACGGAGATTTGCCAACTACTCGAGTCAGTCTGGAAGCCAAAGAAAGTAGCTGTGATGCATTGCAGGGCCCACACCGGCCGGACGGACCCTATCGCCCGTGGTAACCAACGGGCGGATGATGCCGCAAAAAGGGCAAGTCAGCTCCCTTACTCATCTCATCCTTCTGACCCCGTACTCGTCGTCCAGCTCCCCGCAGAGACCCCTATCTACACCCCCCAAGAAACGGAGTGGGCCCGACAAGAGGGCCTGGAGTCACGCAATGGCTGGTGGGTACTACAGGATGGGCGCATATGGATACCCGAAGCCCTGGCCTGGACGGTAGCCAAGGAGGCTCACGACCGCACCCACCTGGGCAGGGACGCCCTGGGGCGCCTACTCGAGAAAACTTACTACATCAACAAACTGTCCCTGTGGACCAAAAATGCTTCCAGCCGATGTGCAACTTGTGCCCGGAACAACCCTCGAACGGGGCCCGGTCCTATGCCAGGACATGTTCTCCGAGGCACTAGCCCCTTCCAAGTTTGCCAGATTGACTTTACACACATGCCCCCGGCTCGGGGCTACAAAGCTATCCTCGTCGCCGTGTGTACCTACACCGGATGGATTGAAGCCCAGCCCACTAGAACGGAAATGGCTAAAGAAGTCACCTCCCTACTGCTTCATCAAATCTTACCCAGATACGGTCTCCCCAAGCAGATAAACTCCGACAACGGTCCTGCCTTTGCCAGTGAAGTAACTCAACAGCTCAGTACGAGACTGGGCCTCGATTGGAAGTTACATTGTGCCTGGAGACCCCAAAGCAGTGGAATAGTGGAGAGAGCTAACCGTTCCCGGAAGAACCAGCTAGCCAAGCTATGCCAAGAAGCCAAAGCCAAATGGCCCGATCTGCTTCCACTGGCCTTGCTCCATCTTAGGTGTACCCCCAAGGCTACCGGCCTTACTCCTTACGAAATGATGTATGCTAGGCCACCACCACTACCCTCTTTTCCCGACTCCTTGCAGATACAGGGCGAGAGTTCCTTAGTGAAACAGATGAAAGCACTACACGAGGTAGTGCAAGACATCCAGCAATACACTGAAAGAGTAGCTCCCTTGGTTCTCACCAATCCCACACATCGGTTCAGGGTAGGAGATGAGGTCTGGGTAAAAGAGTGGGATGAATCCGACTGTCTAAAGCCCAAATGGAAGGGGCCCTCCCTTGTTCTCCTAACGACCCCAACCGCTGTTAAAATTGCAGGAAGTTCGGTGTGGATACATTGGACCCGACTGAAACCTGCCGCTCCCACTAACAGCACCCCGAAGCGTTGGACTGCTCATCACCATCCAGACGCTCCATTACGGCTGACCTTAAGAAAGACGTGAACCACCAGATTCATGCCTGCCCAGCAACAGGAACTCAGCTTCTGGACCCACTGCGTTTTTGGCTCCCTGTTTATCGCAGCCTTCATCGTGGGCCTCATTATCTTCTTGCTGCAAAAGCTCGGATACCTCCCACCAAATCTATAATGCTGAACATCTTCCTTCTCCTGTGTGCAGTCCCGAGCTATCCTACCACCCTGAGCAAGAATTGCACCGAATGTTTGCGCCTGGTGCGCCATCGTATAGAGGGAGGATATCACCTGGTTACCACCCTCATCCACCAGACGCAGCCCCCAGAAGGCGGTTGCCAGCTTCTCCCGACTTGTGCCCTCATTACCCCGAATGGCCTCCAACAGTTCCACAGATGCCTCCAAGGCAATCTCACTATCTGCCATAGCCCTACCAAGCCAAGATACTACAATGTCACCCTCAGCGTAGGACTCCCTGCGTATGTGGCCGGGCCCCCGGGAGTCGAGGGCGATGGCATTCTATATTACGTAAATTCCACTCGCATCCTCGTTGGTGGCATCCAAACTATAGCAACCCTAACCTTCGACGTCTGTGTCGCCATGGACAAACACCCTTGGTCTCGCAAATGTGGTAGCCAGAGTTGGCGTCAGGCATATGTGAACGACCACAAGTATGTCTGCACTTTCAGTCCAGACATGAGATGCTGCTCCCCGTGGGTTTGGCTCCCATGCGCCGGTGACACTCGAGCCTCGGGTTGGGACCGAGTATGTGCTTATACGGGAGGAGGATATGCCGGATGCACCGGCCTGGGCGAGTTTCGTCGAGGTTCTGGTAACTATGTGTCCCTAGACTGGCCCATTCGAGGACACGACATGCCTTGGAGAGGGACGTGGGGCCTTGGCATTGACGGTGGAGGAATGGATCCCTTGACATATATTACCATATATCAGAGCCTCGAAACAAAGCCTCCTACGCACTACCAGACTACTGTCGTCGGCTACCAAGAAGTATTCGATGAAATTGCTCGTGCTGAACAGACCGAGACTAAGTTCCCCATCTCCCCAGAAGCCCGGAATATGTTCCTTAACTTGGCCGAGAACATTGCCCTCTCCCTGGGAATTGCCAACTGTTTCGTCTGTGGAGGCACCGACATGGGTGAACAATGGCCCTGGGAAGCGAGAGAGATCCGACAGCAAACATGGGATGCACTTAACACCACTAACATTACCTTTCCCCAGCGGCCGAAGCCGTACGAATGGGCCTTGAGAACAAATATCATAGGTACCCTCTGCGCTAGTCGAGCGCCATCGAAGCGGTACTCTGTACCAGTGGGAGATTCTGCTTGCACGGGGGTTCTTCAGTATAATGGAAGCCGGACGACCTGGTGGCAAACGGATAACCTGCCCGCCCCGGAACCTATCTGGACAGAACCCACCTTGAACACAACATGGACATACGGAGGAAACGCCTCCCTCAAGTGGGTAGCCCCGGGGGGCTACTACTATATCTGCGGGCGCAGGGCCTATGAACAGCTCCCGGCCCGCTGGTACGGTACCTGTCTCTTGGGCACTGTTCGACCTAGCTTTTTCCTTCTGCCCCTGCGAATTGGCGAAACTTTGGGTATCCCCCTATACGTGGAAAAAGGGCCAGATAACCCTGCCAGACGTAAACGGTCCTTTCTAAACACCAAGCCCAAAGTCCAAATTGGAGACTGGAAAGACAACGAGTGGCCGCCAGAACGCATCATTCATTACTATGGACCGGCCACATGGGCTGAAGATGGTACATACGGGTACCGCACCCCTATCTATATGCTGAATCGCATTATTCGCCTACAGGCCGTGCTCGAAATCCTTACTAACGATTCGGCCTTTGCCCTCAATATCCTAGCCCGACAAAACACTAAGCTCATTACCGCAGTTTACCAAAATCGCTTGGCTCTTGACTACCTCCTAGCCCAGGAGGGCGGGGTGTGTGGCAAGTTTAACCTCAGTAATTGCTGCTTACAGATTGATGACCAGAGCCATGTCATCAAAGAGATAACTGACCGGATGGTCAAATTAGCCCACGTCCCCGTCCAGACCTGGAACAGCGCGTGGGACTGGACTTCCTCCCTAACTAGCTGGTTGCCAACCTCCGGGAGCCTGCAAGGCCTCCTTGTCATGGGTGGCCTATTTCTGTTGTCCTGTTTACTAATTCCTTTATCTCTTCCCTTCGTTTTCAGGTGTCTCCGCTCCACCATGGAAAGCATCGCTGACCGCCGTGCTGCTGCCCAACTTATGGCTCTCCAGATGTACTCTCCCATTCCCCAGTCTGATGAGGCTGACGATGAAGCACCTTGTGGCTGATGTGCACTTTGAACCCCCTGAGTCACTTCATGGGCCATTACCCTTGTGCCAGCAAAAGACCGGCTACAAAGGGGGGGGGGATTCCTCTAGGGACCCTCCGTCTCAACCCCGGCGAAGCAACCAACGGCTGCGCAAGGGCTTAGGGCTCGCTTGTTGCCTCCCTCGCTGACTATCCTTGTCCTTTCTTTCCTTTTCAGGGTTCATGGAGGTGATACTCTCCACCAGAATGGATGTTCAAGTATCAAAAGGGGGGAATGAAGGAGTGGAACGCCGAATACTACCCTAATACTGCTGAACAACAGGACAACCTCATGTTTTGTGCCTACTGATGGACTTATGCACTCTACCTCTGCTTTTGGCTGTTTAGCCACACCTTATTACTGCACTGGACATTTGTGCCTTATCCAGTTTTACTGTTTACTAACCAAGAAGGTTGTTGTATACTAATGTAAGGACAGAATGCAGGACTATTAGACATATAGCTTGTAACAGTAGTTTGCAAGGCCTATACAAGACCAGCTTGCATGTAGCAACGCGACCTTGGAGGGTGCTGACACCCCCTGCATTCCTGAGCCGAACCTTATCTCCTGTGCTAGAAAGGAGCATTGTGTGTGTGTGAAGAATAAGCTGCTAAGTTTCGTTTTTCTTGCCAGTATCATTTCAGTGTTATGACGTGAGTATGTACTGGGACTACAATTTTGTACTGTAAGAACTACAAAAGTTTACTGCGCATGCCAGTTGTGATGTGTAAGGGGCCAAATGCGCAGGCCCAGTAGGGAAGTATAAATGTAAGTGTCAGATGATTTATGACACACAGTGTCCCGAGACTACTCGGTGCTGTTCACTTGCTAGCAATAAAGTTGCCTTGTTTGGAACCAAAGTTTGCCTTTCGTCTCCTGATTTCCCACCTGTTTCACCACCACTGTTCAATTAAAACTATTGTTGGGGGACTTAGTGACCTATAGAAAGGTCTAATTAATAAATTATATATGCGGCCAAAATCGGAGGTTATGTGCAATTGCGCATGCGCGAGGCATGTGTCTGTGGTGCATTTTTTATTAATATACCATGGAGACTGCTGGGAAGTGCAGGGGGTGTTTGCAAGCGTCCTTGGTTGCTATGGTTTCTTTAAACAGCACAAATTCTGGCACATGCGCAGTACAGTTAAAAGAGACCTGCACTGACATCTGGAAATCTTAAAAGTATTAAAAATACATTTTTAAAAGTGTTTGCATGCATTTTAATGATAGAATTCAGGTGCTGGGAGCTTATACTTGCTTGTCATGGGGTTACTTATACTTAGGCCCTCATGATCAAAAGCAAACTCTGGCGCTAGAGGCTGTTAACGCCATACTAGCGCCAGAGTTTGCAGCCGACCCATGATCAGAGGCCTCGAGCGCCTGAAACAGCGCACTCGAGGGCTCTCAGCGCAAGTAGCATGCAAATGCATGCTAAACAGGGCTTCTAGCGCAATTAGCTTGCAAATGCATGCTAATTGGCGCTTAACGCATTCATCCCCAATGATCAGCGACCAGCGCGCCAAAGATTGGGTCGCTGGCCGCAGCAAAATCAACGCCAGCTCTAAGCTGGCGTTAGATTTTGCGGATCATTGGAGAGGAATGGTAAGCCCTGTCCAGCATGCAGTTGCATGCTGGCAGGCCCCCCTTCCCCCCCAAGGCAAACGCGAACGGGGGCTGGAAGTCTGGTGGGTCTCCAGCCCCCGAAACCCCCAGAAATCGTTGCTCCATCGACGGGGGGGGGGGGGGGCTAGAGGTCCGGTGGACCTCCAGCCCACCCCAAATCCTCCCCCCAGCGTTCTCCTTAAATTCCCTGGTGGTCCGTGGTGTCGTGACGCCCCCCTGGCCCCGTCCTGGCCCCCCTACCTTGTGTTGGAGGAGGGACACAGCCTGCCTGCCTCCCTCCCTCCTCTTCCTGTCAGTCGAAGCCCAAAATGGCAGCGCCCAGCACCGCCCACTGCATCCTGGGATGCACTGGGCGGGGCTACAGACCATGTAAGGGAATCGCTCCCTTACATGGTATGTAGCCCTGCCCAGTGCATCCCAGGATGCAGTGGGCGGTGCTGGGCGCCGCCATTTTGGGCTTCAACTGACAGGAAGAGGAGGGAGGGAGGCAGGCAGGCTGCGTCCCTCCTCCAACAGAAAGGTAAGGGGGCCGGGACGGGGCCAGGGGGGTGTGACCACACCACGGACCACCAGGGAATTTAAAGACAACGCTGGGGGAGGATTTGGGGTGGGGTGGAGGTCCACCGGACCTCTAGCCCCCCCCCCCCCCCCCGTCGATGGAGCAACGATTTCTGGGGGTTTCGGGGGCTGGAGACCCACCGATCCTGCAGCCCCCCCCCCCCGACACCACGGACCACCAGGGAATTTAAAGACAACGCTGGGGGGAGGATTTGGGGTGGGCCGGAGGTCCACCGGACCTTCGCCCCCCCCCCCCCCCCCCCCCCGTCGATGGAGCAACGATTACTGGGGGTTTCGGGGGCTGGAGACCCACCGATCCTCCAGCCCCCCCCCCCCCCCGTTGCGGGGGGGGGGGGTGGGAGAGGGTTTCTTGGGGTTTGGGGGGGGGCCTCGTTGTTCGGGCCTTGGGCCAGGCTGTTTGAGCTTTTGACAGCCCAGACCTGTCAAAACAAGTGCGGGAGGATTGTGCTGAGCGCATGCTCGGGCGCAATTCTCCTGCACTTCAACATGATAATCAAAGATAATAGCGCTGTTTAGATTAGCATGCATTATCTTTGATCATCGATGCAGAAAAGCCCTGCGTTGTCCAGGCGCTATTTTTAGGGCGCTGTTTGGAACAGCCCGGGGCTTTTGATCATGAGGGCCTTAGAGTTTATGCAAATTAGTCTGATTTTATGATGTTCCAGTTTGGCTATTTGGAGGTCAATTTTAATGGGATTTGTTTATAGAATAAATGTTAGGACATTGCTATGACCTGAGTTATGTAATTAAAATCCAAAAACGAAGGTTTTATATACTGTTTTTAACTACAAATGTACAATAGAATGTCAATATGGAATTTCTTTTTTTGTGTGTGTTTATTATTTTTTAATGTCCAAGAATTTTATTGTTTTTAGAAATCGATAAACAATTTATCAAGCAATAATATCTAACTATATAAATGAGAGGTGACCGACTCACCCGCAAAAATGTGCAGTAGAGAGCAGCTGTTCTGCGCATGCGCGGCACGTCACAGGTCTCTCCTGAAGTCAGCTGATCATAACAACACCTACTACAACTTATCATTTCTAAAGCGCTATACTAAACGTACGCAGCGCTGTACAGCGACCCTCCTCTCTCCCCTGCCCCTCTCCAGCCACCCATGTCCAGCAACTCTCCTCTCTCCCCTGCCCCCCCAGCCACCCATGTCCAGCGACCCTCCTCTCCCCCTGCCCCCCTCCAGCCACCCATGTCCAGTGACTCTCCTCTCTCCCCTGCCCCCCCCTCCAGCCACCCATGTCCAACGACCCTCCTCTCTCCCCAGCCTCCCTCCGGCCACCCATGTCCAGCAACCCTCCTCTCCCCCTGCCCCCCCCCCAAAGCCACCCATGCCCAGCAACTCTCCTTTCTCCCCTGCTTCCTCCCCCTCCAACCACCCAGGTTGTCTAGCGAATTCTTTGGGGCAGGCAGGAAAGATCCCCAGTCTTGCCTGTCTGCCTGTCTGCCTGCCCGCTGCCGGATCGCTCTTCAAAATGGCCACCAAAAGTAGAAGTCTCAGTGGCCATTTTGAAGAGTGATCCGGCAGCGGGAGAGGGTCAGCGCTGGCAGCGGGCAGGCAAGACTGGGGATCTTTCCTGCCTGCCCCGAAGAATTCGCTGGACAACCTGGGTGGCTGGAGGGGGGGCAGGGGAGAGAGGAGGGTTGTAGTATATAAAAGTGTACTGTAGACATCCACTCTCATTTCTTGCTTTGGCTATTTCATTACATTTTTCACAACAAAAATGTCACCTATTTTAACGGGCTTTACGGCTTGTCTAGTAATAACATCAACTGTAACACAGAATTCAAACAAACATTGGTGCTCAAAAGGAGCTTTCTGATTGGCTGCACTGCTCTTAGTAAGGAACCTAGCTAGACAGTTAGTGAGAGAGCAAGGGAAGATCTTGAGGAGAGAAGACCTGCTTCTTGATATGTCTGTGTGATAAAGACTGAGTGAAATAATAAAAGAGTGATTGACAATACTTTAACTAAGAGTGCTACGTTTATAAAGAGGTTTGTACTGCATTTAAGAGGTTCTGATTTCTTTCCTGAGAAAGAAAAGCTCTGCTCCACAGGTTTATTTTGAACTTATTGATAGTAGTTAAGGTAAAGAATAATTAGAATACTATTTGAAAATAAATATTTTATTCTGAAAGTGCTGGAAAGCATTTAATGTTAATAACCCTTTAGTAGGTTGAAGTAACTGAAGTAGGAACTGATATGATATTGTTTCTAAAGGATATCTTCTGAGTTTCAATATATTTTTTTTAAGATATTTATTGAAAACAAATAGTTTAATATTTAAAGTCTGAACTAGACAGATAAATGATCTGACATTAGAAAAGTAAAGTAAAGATTTAATTTAAACAAAACCTCTTAGTACTGTGTGAATCCAGTGTGATTGTGTGTGTAAGTGATATGACCAAATTCAGTAACTTCCTGGAAGAGGAACTGCTCTCTTTTCATAGTTAGGGTTAGGAATTAAAAAGTTATTAGAATAAGTCAGGAATTCAGACATTACAAAATTAAATTTATTTTATTTTATTTATATTAGAATCCAGTCCAGGTTCCAGAGACAGGCAGGCTCATCTTCAGATACACACACTGCAGGGACACAGATTATTTCCTGTTATTTTCTTTTTAAGAATAAGTTTAGGAAGAAGACCAAGTTGAAGACAACCAATACAGATGAAATTTTCCTAAAGTCAAGATTGCTGAAATTCAAGCTAAGTACTGAGGAAAAATTAACTGACTCTGAAACTGACAGAGACATTTTACATTTACAGTACTTACTCATACTTACCTTAAGGAACTGAGAACCTGACAAAAGAAAAAGAAGAAATTAAATTAGTTTAATTACATATTAATACAATTTATTTGCAAAACCATTAATGAATACTTACCTTAAAAGTAATTCCTAAAGTAGAAAAGAAAATTGGAGTTAAGTACAATTTTATTAGGAAATATTGTGCAAGACTTGTTAACTGTTTATGTGCAATACTTGTAGCTTTTAGTAATCCTATTGATTCCTATAGGAAAGAGAAATAGATTTAGAATGTATACCTAGATCCAGGAGGGATTTTAACTATTTATAATATTTATTATATTCATGGTTTTAACTGTTTTAAACTAGTTATATAAAATTCTAAGTGCAATACAATCACTTATTTGCACTTTCATAAATAATTTATTTATATTTACTAGTGTTTGTGCCTTGAATTTATGTAAATTAAATTGATTCTTTTTACAGAAATCAAATCATACTTTAACTGTATTCATCCGGTACCACCTTTCCAAGATGATGTTTTCTTATGTTCACACTGTCTTCTGTGGGCTAAATACAGTTTAGGCTTCGGCATACACGACTACAAATAAAAAGGAGAATTAAACTGTGTGAAGCTCACAAAGCAGGTGACACATCATCACCCCTCTGTTTCCCTATGCCTCCTCCCATGTCCAGCATCTACTACTACTACTACTACTTATCATTTATATAGCGCTACAAGGCATACACAGCACTGTACATCATACACAAAGACAGTCCCTTCTGTGTTCCTGTTCTTCCCCATGTCTAGTATCTCCTCTCTGTGTTCATATACCCCCTCCCCCCCAGTGTTCAGGATTGTTTCTCTTTTCCCATATTCACCCTCCCCCCCCCACACACACACACATATCAGATATTGCACCTCTGTGTCCATATGCCATCCCCATACTGCATCTTCCCTTTGCATCTCAGTACCTATGCGCCCACCCTATGTCCAGCTTCTCCCCAGCTCCCTTCCCCACACCAATGTTAATCCTATAATTATATTGTTTAGTACATAAGTGCATAAGTATTGCCATACTGGGAAAGACCAAAGGTCCATCAAGCCCAGCATCCTGTTTCCAACAGTGGCCAATCCAGGTCACAAATACCTGGCAAGATCCCAAAAAAGTACAAAACATTTTATACTTCTTATCCCAAAAATAGCGGATTTTCCCCAAGTCCATTTAATAATGGTCTATGGACTTTTCCTTTAGGAAGCCGTCCAAACCTTTTTTAAACTCCGCTAAGCTAACCGCCTTTACCACATTCTCTGGCAACGAATTCCAGAGTTTAATTACACTTTGAGTGAAGAAACATTTTCTCCGATTCGTTTTAAATTTACTACATTGTAGCTTCATCTCATGCCCCCTAGTCCTAGTATTTTTGGAAAGCGTGAACAGACGCTTCACATCTACCCGTTCAACTCCACTCATTATTTTATAGATCTCATTGTTATTATCTCATCTCTTACTGCTATAATAATTGATGTACTCTATATTCAATATTTCTCTTATACTTCTTGTTCACCTTCTAATGTTTCATCGACTAGTTACTGTAAGTTACATTGAACTCAAGACTGCTTAGGATAATGTTGATTACAAATGTCATAAATAAATAAATGTGTCCCTTTCTTCTCTGACCGCACCCCATCCAGCTTCTCTCCCTCCCTCTTACCAGCATCTGATTCTTTCTTCCACTGTGGGTTCAGCATTTGACCCCCTCTTCCTTCATCCCCATAGTCCAGCACCTCTCTCCCTTCCCTTAAGCCCTCCACCTCTGCAGGTCCAGCACCCCTCTCCCTTCACTCCAGCCCACCACCTCTGCAGGTCCAACACTTCTCTTCCTTCCCTCCAACCTCCAGCCCCCCCTACACACAGGTCTAGCACCTCCCCCTCCTTTCCCTCCAGCCCCCTCCTGCAGGTCCAGCACCTCTCACCTTTCCCTACCACCTCCAGACCCTCCCCACTTGCAAGTCCAGCATCTCTCTCCCTTCCCTACCACCTCCATTCCCCCCCCCCTCCCCACAGGTCTGGCACCTATCTCTCTTCCCTGCCACCTCTATCCGCTCCCCCACTTCAGGTGTAGCACCTCTCTCTCTTCCCTACCACCTCCAGCCCTCACCCATGCAGGGCCAGCACCTCCCTTCCCTTCCATCTCCATCCCCCCACCCCTGCAGGTCCAACACTTCACATCTTTTGTCTTCCCTCTCCCCTGCAGGCCCAGCTCCTTTCCCCAACCTCCCCCTGCCTCCTACAGATCTGGCAGCCGTGCTCTCTCTTTCTTTCCCTCCCTCTACCCTCACCACAGCGCTTTCAATTTTACAATACCGGCACTGCCCGGTAGCAATTCAAACAAGTGATTCAAATTTCCTGTTTATGCAGGATGGAATGTGGCAGAGGGAAGGCCCCAGAGCAGGCCTGTTTGAATCGCTGCCGGGCAATGCCAGTGTTGTAAAATTGAAAGCACCATGGCTCCGGTTGAAAGAGGGAAAGGAAGAGCACTGCTGCCGGACCTGCGGGGGGGGGGGGGGGGGGCAGGAGCGATCGAGGGATGTGCCATTTCTGGGTGGAAAGACAACAAAGCAGATCAGTAGAAGAAAACCATAAATGTATTGAACAAAACCAAATATGTACAGAGTTGCTAGTGTATCTGACGGATTGCATGTCATCACTTTTTTTATTATTTGGCTGTTTTTAATTTAAATTACATTTTAGAAGGCCTCTGTATATTTTTTTACATCAGTATAGATATCTCATTAACCCTGACAATAAAAGAAAACTGTGTAGCCCATTTGGTTTTGTTCAATAAATTTATGGTTTTCTTCTACTGATCTGCTTTGTTGTCTTTCCATCTTGGAGTTTGCAGATCAACTGCCTTGTTGTTTTCTTGGACACCCCCCCCCCCCCATGTCTGGGTGGGCCATAAGTGAAAGTGGGTGGGCCCCTATGCCCCTGCTGTGCTTACATGAATCAGGGGAACAAAACTTACCTTCTCTACATATGGTGTACCAGTTTGGCTCTTAGGGATAATTTAAAGGGAAAGAGGATAGGGTTTGATATACTGCTTTTCTGTGGTTACAGACAAAGTGGTTTATATATTATATACAGGTACTTATTTTGTATCTGGGGCAGGGGCGTAGCCACGGGTGGGCCTGGGCCCACCCAATTTGGGCTCAGGCCCACCCAGCAATGGAGCACCCAATGGGCCTTCTTTCCCCTCCTTCCGTCGGGCAGCGCGCGCCAGCCTAACTGTACAACAAAGCTGCACGGCACCGGGTCTGTCAGCATGCTGCCGCTAGCTCCTATCTTGTCATCTTTCAGCAGAGGTGTTAGTTCTGCTGCTAAATCTGCAGCGGATCCACGCGGTGCCAGGGCTGTCTCTCTGTACGCTGCTGTGACTGCTTCCTCTGCGCTAGCCCTGCCTCTCTAGCCCCGCCTCTTCAGAAAGAATATCGGAGGTGAGGTGGGGCTAGCGCAGAGGAAGCAGTCGCAGCAGCGTACAGAGAGACAGCTCTGGCACCGCGTGGATCCACTGCAGATTTAGCAGCAGAACTAACACCTTTGCCGAAAGATGACAAGGTATGAGCTAGCGGCAGCATGCTGACGGACCTGGTGCCGTGCAGCTTTGTTGTACAGTTAGGCTGGCGCGCGCTGCCTGACGGAGAGAGGGGAAAGAAGGCCCATTGGGTGCCGGTAGGTGGTGCCGGAGAAACCTGCAGCGGTGGCTTGGGGGGGGGGGGGGTTCGGGGCAGTGGGTAGCCAGACAGACAATTTTGGGGGGAGGGGGGAGAGAGAAAATTTTGTGCCCACCCACTTTGTGCTCAGGCCCACCCAAAATTGGCTGTCTGGCTACGCCACTGATCTGGGGCAATGGAGGGTTAAGTGACTTGCCCAGAGTCACAAGGAGCTACAGTAGGACTCAGTTCCCCTGGGGGAGAGGAGGAGGAAGAGCCTTGTTGAAACTTAAAGTGAGATTTTATTTTTGTTTTTTTCTGTTTCTCTTTTGAAGGAAGGCCAGTAACGTCTCTCCTCAAACAGTTTTCAGCCAGGTGCCTTAAGAATAAAAAAAACAAAACAAAAAAAAACATCCACAGCTACCTTCAGCCTAGTTATTTTCCAAACAAAAGGGAGACAACATTTGAATCACAAAATCCAAGTTTCCTTTTCCCAGAACCCCTTTCCTGTCCAGGGAGCACAGGCAGGGGAAAAGGGAGTTTTATAAATAACCCCCAAATAACCTGAGAACCTATTAAAAAATAGGACTCACAAAATCAGAATGATGAACCACGGGTAGTTTCTTTGTTCATAGTTATCTCACAGATGTCCATTTTCCCCATTTTCTGTCTTTGGGCTCTCATGCAACAGTTTGTCTCAGGTCTGGGGCCTGACTAAAGTTTTTCCTTTCTTAGTAGTTTCACAAGTCCCCTTCCTCCCCCTTCTCCTGTTCCTGCTTCTTACAGAAAACACTCCTTTCTCTAATAATTCAAACAGCTATAATGTAAGGGAAAGGGGAAATGGGACTTGATATACCGCCTTTCTGAGGTTTTTGCAACTAAATTCAAAGCGGTTTACATATATTCAGGTACTTATTTTGTACCAGGGGCAATGGAGGGTTAAGTGACTTGCCCAGAATCACAAGGAGCTGCAGTGGGAATCAAACTCAGTTCCCTAGGATCAAAGTCCACTGCACTAACCACTAGGCTGCTCCTCCACTGTACTTATTTTTGTTACAAAGGAGCTAGTTAGAGCCTGAATTATACATTTTCACTGTTATATGGAAACACAATATCTTTATTTCCAACAGGAGGAAGGCCAAACCCCCCCCCCTCCCCCCCGCTTGCTTCCTCAGCCAGTTACCTCCCCTATTGGCTTTCCTTCAAAAGAGAATTAGCATGTGAACTCCTACTGTCACCTCGCTAAGTGTATTCTGTAACACAGTGCACCTAAGTTCTAACGCTTTCAAGCAAAAAGGGGCATTGTTATGGGAAGCGAAATGGGCATTTCGTGGGCATTCCAAAATTTACACATGTAGTTATAGAATATAGCCCACTGCACCTAACTCTACGTGCTGGGATTTACGCCATGTTTTCATTGGTGTAACTGGTTGCGCATAGTTGTAGGTGCTGGGATATCAACTAAGCCTAAATATAGGTGCCGCTTATAGAATATGCATAGGCGGAAATGTTTTTCATGTGGATTTTTTTTAGGTGCCATATATAGAATCCCCCTCCTAAGATTAGGGCATGATTTTTGCATGGGCCCTTAACACCTACAAAATAAGTGACAGTAGGAACTCACACGCTAATTTATTTTTTGAAGGAAGGCCAGTAAGGGAAGTAACTGACTGAGGAAGCAAGCGGGTGGTGGCCTTCCTCCCTTTTTCCCTGCATGTGCTCCATGAACAGAAAAAGGGTTTTGGGAAAAGGAAACTTGGATTTTATGATTCAAATTTTGTCTCCCTTTTTTTTTTTTGTGTTGGAAAATGACTAAGCTGAAGATAGCTCTGGATTTTATTTTTTTTTTATCTTAAGGTACCTGGCTGAAAACTGTTTGAGAGATGTTACTGGATTTGAATAAGCTGGGAGTGGACCTAATTTATATATTTATGTAATTCTATTGAACTGTTCTGTCTATTGAAAAGTCATGTAGGAATTTTGCATTTGTTTATTTCCTTTTGGTAAGGACATTAAAGAGAACTCTAATGAACTGCTGAGAGTAATAGTTTTTTTCTTTTCCACTTCACCCTGAGTATATGAGTGGCCAGGAAGACAGACCTGAAACCCCTGGTAAACTATTAGAGGATGACTTTCTTTTAGAGGTCCTTGGTTGTGGATTAGCTCTGGGTCCTTCCAGTGGCGTTCTTAGCGTTGACGACACCTGGGGCGGTTTGCCGATGCACTCCCCCCCCCCCCGGTGAAATGAAACCTCCGGGTGCACGCCGCTAGGGGGGGTGCCGTGGCATGCTCCTGTCGGCTGCGAGTTTGAATTCCTATGCTAAATTCGTTCGCTGCAGCTCCCTCCCTCTGCTCCGGAACAAGAAATAACCTATTCCGGGGCAGATGGAGGGAGCTGCAGCAAACGAGAGAATTTAGGGTAGCGATTCGAAGTCGCAGCTGACAGGTGTGTGCCGCAGCACCCCCCAGCGGCGTGGACCGCTCCCCCCCCCCTTGGTACACCACTGGGTCCTTCAGAATAGGAGTGGAGGAGGACACTTCTGCAGGTTAAGAAGGTCTTTTAACCTGGACCCTACCTCTCTTGGGAGGGACAATGGGACAATTTTCATTGTGGGAATCTTGAAAACCTGGCTCCATAGGTTGAAAACCAGTGTACTAGGAGATCCAAGATGGCCGTAAGCTGTTAGGTTGCTGCGACTCAAGCTCCCAAAAAAAATGCTGAAACGAAGAGGGAGATTAGCGGGTAGGGCTTCCCCGCTAACTCCCTCATTACCTGGTCCGATGGATCAATATCTGAGATCGCAGGGAGTTCACCGCGATGGCGGTTCGCTTCCAGAGGTGCGCGCCGGCGAAACGGAGACTTCGGTGCTCTCTGGCTTTGAAGTGACTCTCAGCCCCGCCGAACGCACTCCTCCTCCCCAGCCGATTGGCGCCAGTTCTTTCCTCTTGGATTCGACGGGGTCCACTCCCGTAGAGGTTAGGGGCCCAGAAGATCGCCGAATCGAAGCCTCCCTTACTACAGAGGTGGGACTGGAGAGCAGTTTGCCCTTGGAAACGTTGCAAACTGAGGAGAGAGAAGCAGAGGGGCAGAGTGAGGACCGAGACCAGCCTGTAAGGTTTGAACTTCCTAAAGAATTTATGACTAGACCAAAAGATGTGACATTAGACGCTTTGTGGGACTTGGTTTCCAACCTAGGACAAGTTTTCCTTAAGCAGATAAATGACCTTCAGCCTAAAGTTAAATCTCTGGAAAGTAATTTGGGGGTACAAGAGGTACAGATTAAAGATTTGAATGGGAAATTTGCTAATTTGGATCAGAGAATTATGAAGCTTGAAACGCTACAACCTACTATGATGAAAGATTTGACGAGTCTTAGAGATAAAATGGAAACCTTTGATAATTACACTAAAAATCATAACCTAAGATTTGTCAACTTTCCTAGACTTCAAAATGTTACTCCTATGGATATGCTGAAACGCTATATGCGTGAAAATTTACTAATTTCTGAACAGAATTTGCCACCAATGACTATGGTTTATTATGTTCCTGGGAAAGGAACCTTTCAACCCGAAGCTCCGATTAATGTCTCTCTTTTGCTTGAGACTTCTGATACTGAACTAGCAACTGCGGCCACATTGGTGGCTACAGTTGCACTATTACCAGACAAGAATTGGATCTTTCGTTTGTTTTTCCGAAATAAAGATAAACCCTTTTTGGGTTTAAAAGTTTTACTTTTTCCTGATGTCTCTAAAGAGACTCGACGACGAAGGAAACAATTCCTGCTCCTTAGGCCTGAAGTTTTACACTTGGGGGGTACCTTCTTTTTAAGGTACCCCTGCAAGTGTATAATAAGGTTTAAGGAGAAAAAATATATATTTACAGAGCCGTCTCATGTATCTTCACTCATAACCTCAGTGAAAATGGATAAGCGTTAATTATAAGTGTTTGCTCTACTTAACAGTACTTTGTATAATTTCTTTTTTGATAAACCTTTAGATAATTTGTCTCCAGTATTTTCCTAAAATCTTGGATCACATGTATGGACTTGAGTATAGTTTTCCTGTTAATGTGAAGCTTAGCTTCACTTTTTTTTTTCCTGTTTGTATTATTATTCTTTTTTTTTTCTACATATTTTGTAGATTACTAGATACTTTTCTTGAACAAGCGGATTGTCTTGTAAAATACTGGAAAATGTTAATAAATATAAATTAAAAAAAAAACAACAACAAAAAACAGTGTACTAGTAGTTAGCACGCATTAACCCCCGGATTCTACATAGAGCGACTTAAGTTGCACGTACAAATCCAGTCATAACCTGGATTTGCACATGCAATTTAATCAGTTAACAAGCCAATTAACTCCCCTCTCCATTGCCTATTTCTACCTACCCAGCTCGTCTATTATTCTGGTATATTTAACTTTTACCCTCTCTAACAATATTCTGTATTCCATTTACTGTGTAAGCCGCATTGAACCTGCTTTGAGTGGGAAAGCGCGGGTTACAAATGTAATAAATAAATAAATCAGTGCTGATAATTACCAATTAACAAGCAATTATTTACACATTGGCATTGGAGTTTACACACACAACTGTCTAAGCATATTCTGTAAAGTGATGGATGTAAATTCTAATGCACATAGCTGAAAAGGGGCAAGGCCTTGGGCATTCAATGGGCGGGTCATGGGCATTTCTGAAATCTATGTTTCTGGAAGAAAACACAGAATGCTGCCTTTTATTTATTTATTTTTTTCTCACTTTATCTTTTCAAGGTGCTCTGCTATCTTTACAAAATGTCACTGTGCTTGTTAATAGCAAGCCCTAGACTTAAGAATAGCTACACCAAGTTGTTTCTGTCTCTTCCTTCCTGTCATTTCTCTAATAAACCTAATTTTCACTGAAGATATACACTTGCAGCTGTCAAATCAATAGAGTATGCTACACAAGAACATGTGTACGCATGTCAAACTGCTAATAGCGATAGATGAAAACAATAGCTCCCAAACAGAGTGAAAGAAACGGAACTGATTATAATCCAGCCTCTACAACCCATTCATATTGTGTAAATAACAGGCTATTTACAATCAAGAGACATATTACAGAGGAGAAAATGTGAATAGAGGCAATGCCTTTACTGCTTTCTAATCATATTCAGCAAACATAACAATAGGACTTTATGCATTATAATCAAAATGTTTTCTATACTGAAATGCTATTAAAAGCATCCATTACTAAAATGTTCCATATCTTTTTCAACTTGAAAAATCCTAGATGGGATGAGCATGGCCCATCCACCTGGAGGATATTCCTAGGGAGCCAATTATATGTGGTAAATCAATAAAATAAAATGGGAAATTAACATCATCTGAAAACATAATATGAAATTATTGGCTACCATTGCAGGGTGAGGTTGGGGAGAGAGAGAATGGTGGTTTTACAGGCAGATATTTATTTGCTTGGTTCAGTTTATTTTCACTTTTCCATCACAATCCCGAGATGGGTTCCATCAACATAAAATACAACATCTGAAAACACTAATGTGTGCTTACTGCAGCAAAAAAGACCTTACTGTGGGGCATGCTCAGGCGTCACCCAGTAATTTTGTGGTCTGTGTGCACTTCCCAGGTGCTAAAAAATAGCACGGGGATGGAGAGTAGGTCTGTTTGGCACTAACCCCCAGTTTCTATATAGAGTGCCTAGAGATCCACACCAAAATCCAGGTGTATTCTTTAACAATGCATGCAACTTTAATTGGCTTAACAAAATAGTGTTGATAACACTTAACAAGTAACAATGTGTACTAATTGACAATAATTAGAATTTACGTGCACAACTCACTAAGCGTATTCTGTAACATGGTGCATCTAACTTCTAATGCATGCAGGCAAAAAGGGGCATTGTTATGGGTGGGGAAATGGGCTTTTCGTCGGCATTCCAAAATTTACATATGTAATTATAGAATATGGCCCACTGCACCTAAATCTACGTACTGGGATTTACACCATGTTTTCATTGGTGTAAATGGATGCGCATAGTTGTAGACACTGGGATAACTAAGTCTAAATCTAGGTGCCGCCTATAGAATACGCATAGGCGGAAATGTTTTCTGTGTGGATTTTTTAGGCGCCATATAGAATTCCCCCCTCCAAATCGGCTAGTGCATCTACATTACTGCACGCTAACAGATTAGTGCATGATTTGCTCATGGGCCCTTACCCCCTACAAAATAGGTGGCAGTAGGAGCTCACACGTTAATTCTTGATTCTTCTTTATTGCGTTTGCTAAACCACCTAAACTGAATCATAGACCGTAGGTGGTCAGTTTAGGCTAATGTGAAAATTAGCATGTGACCATTAATTAGAAAAAGTGGCCATTGTACTGCTGCAGGAATGACCCATGCAAGGATGTGCTAAGGCCACTTTTTAACACAGCTTAGTAAAAGGGCCCCTAAATAAAACTACTACTACTACTACTTATCATTTCTATAGCGCCACTAGACGTACGCAGCACTGTACACTTGAACATGAAGACAGTCCCTGCTCGACAGAGCTTACAATCTTGTTCCTTCTCACCTAGTACTTCCCTTGCCCTTAACTGTCTTGTCTGCCTGTGTTATTTTAAATTGTAAGCTCTATTGAGCAGGGACTGTCTCTCTGTGTCAGGTGTTCAGCGCTGCATGCGTCTGGTAGCGCTATACAAATGCTAATAATAATAATAATTAGGACAAACAGGACAAATAAGAGATAAGGGAATATTAAGGTGAGGATGATAAAATAAGGGTACTGAACAAGTGAATAAGGGTTAGGAGTTAAAAGCAGCATCAAAAAGGTGGGCTTTTAGCTTAGATTTGAAGATGGCCAAAGATGGAGCTTGACGTACTGGCTCAGGAAGTCTATTCCAGGCATATGGTGCAGCAGGATAAAAGGAACGGAGTCTGGAGTTAGCGGTGGAGGAGAAGGGTGCAGATAAGAGAGATTTACCCAGTGAACAGAGTTCCTGAGGAGGAGCATAGGGAGAGATGAGAATGGAAAGGTACTGAGGAGCTGCAGAGTGAATGCACTTGTAAGTCAATAAGAGGAGTTTGAACTGTATGTGGAAATGGATAGGGAGCCAGTGAAGTGACTTAAGAAGAGGGCTAATATGAGCATAGCGACACTGGCGGAATATAAGTCGTGCAGCAGAATTTTGAACAGATTGAAGAGGAGAGAGATGGCTAAATGGAAGACCTGTGAGAAGCAAGTTGCAATAGTCCAAGCGAGAGGTGATAAATCTTTTCTAGAGACGGAGAAGCAGTAAAACTGGAGGAAATAATTTGAAGCTATGGGGTGGTAGACTTAGGGGTAATGTTAGAAAATACTTTTTCACAGAGAGGGTGGTGGATGTCTGGAATGCCCTCCTGTTGTAGGTAGTGAAGATAAAAATGGTGATGGAATTAAAAAATGCGTGGGACAGACACAAAAAATCCCTAAACAGAAAGAGGACAGTATCAAAACAAAACTTAACACATCAACAATTGTAAGTACATTTATGATGCACAGGAGTTGTGCTTAAATGGAAACTCCAGTAGTGGGAAAGTGAAGCCAGTGCTGGATGGACTTCTACAGTCTGTGTCCTGTATATGGCAAGACAAATCAGGATGAACTGGACTGGAGTGGGTTTCCACAGCAACTGCAGTAATTGGGAAGTAGGGCCAGGTGCAGGGCAGACCTTTTAAGGTCTGAGCCCTGAAAATGGCCAAGGACGGATCAGCATCAAGTACTCTATAGACATGATATAACGTGGAAGATGGGAATCCACATTTTTATACCACGCTGTGAGTCCGCATTATATCAGGTCTATAGTACCTGCATCCCCTCCCCGTCAAAACATACCTTTGCTGGTCCCATACTCCAGTAGTTCATTAAAAAGGCTGAGCGTTTCATTGATAAATCACATTAATTGTATTAAATATCATATCCACACATGAAAAGTGAATTTGTTCGCAACACAGAAAACACAGGTTAAAATTAACATACTACTTTAGTAAATTAGTCCAGAATTTACTGTTTTGTTGCTTCTTGTTTCTTCTGTTTTGCAATTTCAATAATCAATTTCAAATAAAGAATATGAAGAAAGAAGGCAAAGGAATAGTGTGTACAACATGATACTTCCGTACCAGAGGAAAAATGACAGTCCAGTCAAGATGTTCAGAAAAAGTGGTCTTTATTCAGCAATTAAAAATCTGAAACCCATTCCACAGTGAGAGTATCTTGTACAGAATTCTGCACAATATAGATGTACAAGATTCTCTCACTTTGGAATGTGTTTCAGTCTTTATAAAGACTGATGTACCACAATATATGGTCTATTGGTTTCCATACTATTGGCATTCCTTTGAAGACTCCTGAGGCAGGCATCTTGCTGAAACATGGTGCTGTGTCGAGTCTTTTAATCGCTGAATAAAGACTACTTTTTGTGAACATCTTGACTGGACTGTCGTTTTTCCTTGGGTACAGGAAGTATTGTTGCACACACTACACCTTTGCCTTCTCCTTGAGATCGTAGTGTTCCCGTTCTTACACTTTGGTGGTTTTATCCTTAAACTAGTGGAACCATGCCCGTTTCCTCAACAATGAAATGGGCCCTAGGAAAGCTCTCATGTAATTTTTTTTCTCTCTCCCCTCCATCCCCAGCGATTCTCCCCTTCCCTGCCCTCCATCCGTGTCCCACGATTCTCTACTCTCCCTCCCATCCCATCCATGTCCATCAATTCCCCCCAGCCCTGCCCTTTCCCTCCCCTCAATGTCCCACGATTCTCTCCTCCCCTTGATTTGTACCTGAATGTTCTCTGGCTGGCTGGCTGGCTGGCTTCCATTCCATTCGTAACATCCCTCCTGACGTTAGTTATAACTGAACCTGCTTGCTGCTCTAATAGGACTGGCCATAACATCTGCAGCTGTTATAGAGGCTGTTATATACTGTTTCTTTCACATCTTTGGGGGGTGGGAGGGGGGTAATTCCTTTATTCCTCCAGTGGTCATTTAGGGCATTTTTTTTTTTTGTGGCTTAGTTGTTGTTAAAACAGGTCTAGCTCAAAATGTCTTAGTTTTAGTCCTGGATATTTGTTTGTTTTGTTCCATTATGGCAGAAAAATGTCCAAGTGTTAAGAATGCCCAAATTGTAGCCTTAACATGCCCCTGACACACTCTCCCCTTGTGATTTCAATGCACTGTGGACGAACAGCGTAGAAAAAATGTTTAGAAAATGTGTTTCAAAAAATAGCAATTTGAACATTTTGGCAAGCAAAAGTCCAAATACTGCCTTATGCCACTTTGCAATGTTTTTTTCTCTTTTCAAAATTTGCCCTATAATGGTGTGGGGGTCACTAGCAGTCAGCTTTCAGTAAACATTTATATATTTGTTGATTGGTTTTCAGGCTCATTTTCAAAAGAGACATCCAAAAAGTGACACAAGTCAGCATTTGGACGTTTATCTCACAGAAATGTCCAAATCAGTATTATCAAAACCTGTTTTTGGACATCTTTCTCTGAAGGCCCTCAGAAGGACGTCCAAATCTCAAGGGGGCATGCCAGGGGTGTGTTCAAGGTGGGACTTGGGCGTTCTAAAACTTGGATGTCTTTCAGCCATAATGGAACAAAAGAAAAATGTCCAAGACTATAACTTAGATGTTTTGAGCTAGACCTGTTTTTATAAAAAAATAGCTGCAGAGGGAATTGAACCCACTTCCTCAGGATCAAAGTCCACTGCACTAACCACTAGGCTACTCCTCTACTCCACACAAGAGGTGCCCCAAATGACCAGATGGCCACTGGAGGGACTCAGGGATCACCTTCCCTTACTCCCCCAAATCACAAAACATTTTTCCAAACAGCATCCTTGCTGAATTAAAGTTTCTTGAATGAATTTGTAAAAAAAATAAGAGATTTAGAATAGAAAAATCCACAATAAAACCATCAGCTAAAAGTTAGTTTGGTCGGCGTGCAAATCACATGTAAACCTGACAAATCAACACTTTTTGTTGGAAAAAACATAGTACTATTTTGACACTTTTTACATCCCCTTTAGTGCAGAAATTTAACTTCAAGCCAAGGTTGAAGTAAAGATCCTACATGGGAGCAACAGGATCATCTGAGTTGAAGTGCAGCCCAAATGGGGCCCAATTGCCATCACAGCTCCAAGGCTGTCTAGTCCACAGCATCCCTGGCCCAGTCAGCTTATGTCAGGACCCTCCCCAGACTGAGCAACCAGTGCACAAAGGCCCTAAGCAGAAGTCCTGTGTGCTACAGCAACCCCCACCCCCTACCAACACTACTTAATTAATCTGAGGAGGCATCCAGCAACATCCCTCCACCATTTTTGAAGATAGCACTGGAAAATCTAGATGAAGTGGTAGAGGTCAGTCTGCTAAATAAAGGATTGCCTTATTTGGAAGACTGATCCCTAGTTGTGAATTGGGATGTACCGCTTGGGGTCAGGCATTGCCATGTTCTATGATGTGGCAGGAAAGCAGGATTGTATTGGATGTCTCCCCAAAGTAAGTAGTATTAGTTGAGAGGGGTGCCAGAGCATGAAGGGTCTCTCACAGTGGCGTACCGAGGGGGGGGGGGGGGCGGACCGCCCCGGGTGCAAGCCAATGGGGGGGTGACAACGAGGTGTTCTAACTTCTTCTTCTACCGTCTCCTGCTAACGCTGCACCAGCGCACGCCTTTACACCTCTGCAGCTCGCGGGCTCACTTGTCTCCTCCAGCGGCAGCGGCTCCTCTTTTTCTCTCCCTCCCTCTCAGTCTCCGAGTCCGTGATGAGTCCCGCCCAGGCACCCATCTGGACTACTACGTCATGAGGCCAGACGCCTTCCCCCTGCGGCACCCTGCGCGCCTTGGCCTTCACCCTTCCTCCTGCTGCTGCTGCTGCTGCTGCACAGTAACGTCTCGGTCTCCTCAGTGTTTGGCTCCTCCTGACTGACTCCTCTCTCCGCCGTGACCGTCGCAGAGTTGCACAGCTGCAGATTTTACCACATACCAATGTCTGCCCCTTTTGCTGCATGCTCCTGGCTGTAGTTTGCGGACACAGGCACAGAAAAGAGAACAGGGCCCGATACAGACACTCACAGTAGCATCTCTCATGCATAAGAAAGGTGGATCTCAAGTAACCAGTATGCTTGAGGGGCATCATGTGAAAGGTGGTGGGGTGGGGGGAAGGCAGGTGATTGCTGGTCCCATGAAGCCAACCATTCTTTCTATGTGGACTGATACCATTGTGTTACAGAAATTTATGTGACCTGACTAAACCAAGAAACAAGGCCACTATTTCTTTTCAAAATCTGGAGCACATAGATGAACAAACTGAACAATGCTATAGGGGGATATATTTGAACTGAAAGCAGAGGTGAAGATGAAGTCTGCTTAAGTCCTTTAGCAATAGCAGCAGCTGTTTTGTTTCATAATAAAAAGCAGCACATGCTTTGGAAGCTTTTCTATCATTGTAAAATGGGGTCTGGGGATTCCTATTGTATGTAATATTTAGGTGCTGGACTTGAAACATAAACATTAGCAGTCGAAAGAGGCCTTTCCATCACAGCTACAACATCTTCTCACTGGACCCGCACACTCAAGTCTACCACCCTACCAAAGGCTGTGCGAGAAGTGCAGTTGTAAAAGATGCAGATATGGAGGGGAGTGCAAAGCTTGTTCCCAGCCCAGCTCCTCTCATTGGCATGGACATGAGGGTATCAGTGGGTGAGTCACACAGGGTGTAGCTATAGCTCAGTACAGTCCTGCTCAAGTCACACACTGTAGGATTAGCTTACTATGAGGGGCATAATCGAAAGGAACGCCCAGGTGGAATAAAGGGGCTAGAACTGGGGGCTGAAAAGAGGGGGCAGAGAGAGAGAGAAGGGACAGATGGAAGGGGGAGCATGAGGGAGGGCAGACCCTGGATGCATGGGAGAGGGAGGGCAAATGGTGGATTAAAGGGGCAGAGAGAAAGGGCAAACAGTGGATGGAAGGGGGAGAGAGGGCAGACTGGGGCAAATGGATGGAAGGGGCAAAGATAGAAGATGTGGATGGAAGGAAGAGAGAGAGAGGGCAGCCAGTAGATGGAAGGGGCAGGGAGAGAGGGCAGACACTGGATGGAGGGGACAGCAGAGAGGGCAGACACTGGATGGCAGAGAGAGAGCGAAGGCAGATGCTGGATGGAAGGAAGACAGTGAAAAGAAGATGAGGAAAGCAGAAACCAGAGACAACAAACTGTAAATAAAATATATATTTTTATTTTTTTGATTTAGGATAAAGTAGTATTGTAGCTGTGTTAATAAATGTTTATAAATAGAACATGTAAATAAGGTAATCTTTTTATTGGACTAATTAAAATACATTTTGACTAACGTTCGGAGAACAAAACCCTCTTCCTCAGGTCAGGATAGGATACTGTAACAGCACTATACTGTATTGACCTGAGGAAGGAGGTTTTGGCCTCTGAAAGCTAAATGTATTAGTCCAATAAAATGGTATTACGTTATTTTCTATATTTGTTTTATTTCTATTTGTTAATTTGTAAAGTGGCGATTGGTATTTGTTAGTTTTTTCAAATTTACATCTGCTGTCTTTATATTTTGCACAGCACTAGGGGACATTTTCTGTTTCTGTGGTGTTGCATTGTATGCAGTCAGGCATCTTGGGGTTTCAGTTTAATTTTTGTCTAAAATAGAAAGTTTATGATTACTTATTTTATAGTGGATTAGGGTGTATCTGTGTTTGTGAAAAAGACATGGCTTTCAGTTGGCATTGACTGTGCAGGATTGACGATCTGTATTATTCTGTCTGGTTTCGTTTTACAATAGGTGAATTGGTGTTCTAGTGCTCACTGTAGTGTTTAAGATGCTTTTCTTTTCCTTGTGTGACTCGTAGAAATGACTGCTTATGGTATGGTAGAATTGTTCTATAGGTCCTGAGTGTTTTGTATTCTCAGTATGCCTAGTATTGGATTTTGGAGGGGGGTGTTAAAAAATGACGGGCCCCGGGTGTCAACTACCCTAGGTACACCACTGGTCTCTCATCAAGTGTCTTGCTGAACCAGGGTTCAATTCCCACTGTAGCTCTTTTTGACCTTGGGCAAGTCACTTAACCTTCCATTGTCCCAGGTACAAAACCTTAGATTGTGAGCCCTCCAGGGACAAAGTATCTCTAGTAGCACTATAGACATGATTAGTAGTAGGAGGTGAATTTAAAGTTGTAGGAAGGCGTGGGAAAGAGGAATGAAGAGAAGGGTAAGCAAAAGAAGAGGGGAGAAGGAAATGAGTGGAGGAATGGCAGAAGGGAGAGGAAATGAAGCCAAGTACACACATCATTCTGACAGAGAAAAAAGGATGAGGTTTCCTAAATGTAATTTTCATTTTTCATATGCAAACATCAAGTAAAAATTCACTTTACAAAATAGTGCAAAAAAGGGTATTATTAGGAGCAGAAGAAGGTAGGGGAGTGACTTTACTCAAGTACATACCATTTTGCTTCTTGTCATTTAATTATATTTATGTATTTGGATTTATTTCCCACCTTTTGAATATATTCATTCAAGGTGGTGTACAGCAAAAATAAATTAAACAAACAAAAATACAATTTTATTCACAGAGTACAAGGTATGCATAGTATGCTACATTACAATGTCAACACAATAAAATATTTTTTAATAGCCACCATTGGGTGTAAGCAAATATGGAACATATAGATAAAATAGAGCACCAGGTGTTAGAAAATAAGGGGAATAATTTAAAGAAAGTTGCACATGAAATCAGAATAATGCATGAATATAACTTCAGCTAGAATAAGAATGGATAATTCTGCTACTGTATGTGCAGCCAGTGTTAGTCCTTGGGTGTGTGTGATTAGCAAGTTATTCCTTCTTCTATTAAAGGTCTCATTGAAGAGCTAAGCTTTCACCTGCTTCTTGAAGTGGAGATAGTCTTCTGTTAAGTGAAGCCTTTTAGGGAGTGCATTTCAGAATGTGGGGGCTAATCCATAGAAGGCTCAGTGGTAGGTATCACAGCACATGATGTCCTTTGGAAAGGGTGTGGTTAGGGTTACTCCTTGGAAAGACCTTTGTGACCTTGGAAGTGTGTTGAGGAAGATCCTGTTCAAGTACTCTGGCTCATTTCCTTTAAGGGTCTTGAAGATCAGAGTTTTAAATTTAGCTCTGTATTGTACTGGTAGTCAGTGAAGTTTGTGCAGAAATGTTGTGATGTGGTCATATCACTTACAATCTCCTATCAGTCAGCATTCTGAATCACTTGGAACTGGTGCAGACCCTCTGTAGTCAGATCAGTATAGAGTGCATTACAGTAATCCAGTCTTGATGGCAATGGCATGAACACTGTGACAAGACCTGCGTTCTCAATGTATGGCGACAGGCTGTGTATTTCTCGCTAATGATAGGAGCTCTTGAAGGTTGCTTGGATTTGGGGAATCAGCATGTTGAGTCTGTTTGTAGTCCAAAGTTCCTGACTTGTGATTTAAGGAGGAATTCATATTTCCCAAAAAAAGCTGGTGCTGTCAGGTATAGGCCCAGTTGTGATAGGGAGCTTGGTTTTACTTAGCCTCAGGCAAAGGTTTTGTTTTTAGCCCATTCTTGAATTGCTGTTAAACAGTAGTCAGTGTGTTCAGGACTGTAAGGTTAGTCATGTTCAACAGGTATAAGTAACTGAGTGTCATCTGCATAGATATAGAACTAAGTGTTCAAGTAAATCAGCTCAGCTAGTGGCTTGAGGTAGCTAGTGAACAGAACAGGCGGTATCGATCCTTGTAGTAGGTACACCGCAGGTCAATGGTGATATGGTGCTGCAGAATAAAATGGACTGTGGCCTATCTGATGGGATATGAACAAAGTAAGTACTGTGTCACTGATCTCTGTTTTTACCAATCATGCTCGCATATAATTTTATTTACTTATTTATGAAAAATATTTATAACCCACTTAATCCATAGTGTTCTAGGCAACTTACAATAGATAATTCACAATATTAAAAATGACAGTTAAAACAAAATAAACAATCATATCAGTCTCCATTTTCATAGACACCTTCATTCATGTAAACTGTCTCTATATTCACTGCTAAGCCGCTAAGAAATCCAACACCAAGGGAAATCCCTTCTCGGTTTCTGTGAAGATCATTTAATAGGGATACAAGAACTGTTTCTGTTCCATAACCAGGCTGAATCCAGAATGACATGGATCTAGCCAGTTTCCCTCTTCTAGCCAATTGTTGAGTTGAACACAGACTGTTCTATATGCTTTCCTAGAAATGGAATGTTAGATACTGGCCAATAACTTTTCCAGCTTGTCATAGTAAAAACTGTTCATCTTTAGAAAAGGACACACCACTGCCCTTTTTAATAATGTTGGTAGTTGCACATTAGAAAGAAAGGAGTGCACAAATTTTTAAGCACCTTCTAAGAGGCCCCCCTGCTCAACCTGATCCTTGGGACTCATTCAACCAGTCAGGTTTTCAGGGTAACCACAATGAATATGCATGAGATTAATTTGCATACAGTAACTCTATTGTATGCAAATATAGATCATGCCTATTCATTGTGGGTATCCTGTGTCCTTCAGACTGGACTAAGAACCACTGCACTAATATAGTTACTGTTCCTAGTCGTATACCTTTTCTAAGATATCAATAGAAATCAAACAAAATAAAACATGGAAAACAAAATAAGATGATACCTTTTTTATTGGACATAACTTAATACATTTCTTGATTAGCTTTCGAAGGTTGCCCTTCTTCCTCAGATGGGAAAGAAGCAAATGTGCTAGCTGACAGTGTATATAAGTGAAAACATTCAAGCATTACTATGACAGTAAAATAGATACCATTGGAGATTCTACATGGAATGTTGCTACTACTGGAGATTCTACATGGAATGTTGCTACTATTGGAGATTCCACATGGAATGTTGCTATTCCACTAGCAACATTCCATGTAGAAGGCTGCGCAGGCTTCTGTTTCTGTGAGTCTGACGTCCTGCACGTACGTGCAGGACGTCAGACTCACAGAAGCAGAAGCCTGCGCGGCCACATTGGTGATCCGCAAGGGCCGACTTCTACATGGAATGTTGCTAGTGGAATAGCAACATTCCATGTAGAATCTATAGAAATCAAACAAAATAAAACATGGAAAAGAAAATAAGATGATACCTTTTTATTGGACATAACTTAATACATTTCTTGATTAGCTTTCGAAGGTTGCCCTTCTTCCTCAGATCGGAAATAAGCAAATGTGCTAGCTGACAGTGTATATAAGTGAAAACATTCAAGCATTACTATGACAGTCTGACAGGGTGGGAGGAGGGGGGTGGGTAGGAAGTGTGCATGGGGACATCAAAGCATATCATTGATATTCTAATAGGGTGGGTGTGGATAGGTGAGGGGAGGGTGATCAACAGATAAAAATGCTTGAAAGATCCTGCACAGCAGTTTTGGACAGCCAAACAGAAAGAGCTGCACTTCTCCACCTCCCGTCTGCTGCCACCCTGGCTGCTGCTGCTGCTGCTCCTTCTCCAAAAGAGCAGCAGCGGCAAAACAGCCTACCTCACCCTAATGTGGCTGCAGCCTCTATATGTGCAGCTGCTGGTCATGCCCCTCCAATGTCCTGTTCTGGGGCAGAAATGGCAGAGACTGGGGCCCCGCCAGAGTGAGGTATGCTATTTTGCCATTGTTGCTGCTTATTTGGAGAAGGAAAAGCAGTAGCAGCAGCGGGGGAGGGGAGAGAGAAAAAGAAGAGACGGGAGGGAGATCTTGATGAAAGGGGGGAGGTGAAAGGAAGATGCTGGATAGAAAGGGGGGGGAGAGACAAAGGGGAGAGGGGAGGATGGTGTGGGGGGCAGAGAGGAGGGAGATGATTGAAGGGGGAAGTAAAAGGGGAGATCCTGGAGAGAGGGGGCAGAAGCTGTATGGAAATGGGGGGGGGGGGGTTGACCAACACTATATGGAAAGGAGAGAGGGGGGAGACACTGGGTAGAAGTGGAGGGAGAGAAAGACAGGTGGCAGATGTTGCATGGAAGGTGAGAAAGACAGGAGGGACATACTGATGGAGTGAGGAGAGAGAGAGGGGTTAGACACTGTATAGAAGTGGAGAGGAGACAGATGACTGATTCTGGATGGAAGAGGGAAGAGAAAGAGGGCAAATATTTGTGGGGGAGGAGAGAGAACAGGTAGAAAGTTAATCAATTTTTCACTCTTTCAGAAAGTACAAAGACCAGGGTATACTCAATTAAATTACATGGAAATACTTTCAAAACAAATAGGAGGAAATATGTTTTCACTCAAAGAATAGTTAAAAGCTCTGGAGCAGCAGTTAGTGTATCTAGGTTAAAAAAAAAAAGGGTTTAGACAAGTTCCTGCCGGGAAAGAGCAGCAAAAAGGTCCCGCTCTATATCAAGAAGAGTATAATACCCCATGACAAGTACCTAATCCCTAAGATATTGAAGCAGACATGCCCAATTACAAAGTCTCATATTTGGCACTCTCATATCCTCTTGCCTCCAATTCCCATACAACTTTTCCCAAGTTTAATCTTTGGTCCCTCTCCCCCCCCCCCCCCCCCCAACAAAACCTGGTAATTGCACTTTGCATATCCCTGCCAGACACCCAACTGCACATGCTGTAGTACATGTGGAGGGGCATAATCGAACGCCTATCTCCATGGGCGTCTATGTCTGAAAACGGGTTCGTGAAGAGGCGGGACAGACCGTATTTTTGAAAAAAAAAAAATGGACGTTTTTCAGCTGGGCATTTGTTTTTTTAAGCGATAATGGAAACTAAAAACACCCAGCTCAAAAACGTCCTAATCCGAGCCATTTGGTCGTGGGAGGGGCCACGATTCGTAGTACACTCGCCCCACTGACATGCCAGGACACCAACTGGGCACCCTAGAGGTCAGTGCGGTGGACTTCAGACAACGCTCCCACATGCATAGCTCCCTTACCATGGGTGCTGAGCCCCAACCCCCCTCCCCCAAAACCCACAAATGTGCAACACTACCATAGCTCTTAGGGGTGAAGGGGGCACCTACATGTGGGTACAGTGGGTTTTGGAGGCCTCCCATTTACCAGTACAAGTGTTACAGGTGGGGGGGATGGGCCTGGGTCCGCCTGGCTGAAGTGCACTGCGGTACCCACTAAAAGTGCTCTAGGGACCTGCATACACACAGGCCTCTAGGACTTGTTGCTGCTATATAACATTGGCACAGCAGTTGACACCTGAAGACTAATCTCTCCGAAAACGTCCTTTATTGGAATAAGCACGCTTACTCACAGTTAACTGCAGATCAGAGGTTGTGCCCCACTGGCAATGAGTCTCCCTGGTACTGAGATGAGCAGTAGGTCAGAGCTGGCAGAATGCTGTACAATGCCCTCTTTCAGCCACATTCAAGGGAAGAACTAAGTTCTGTAACGTGGCTAACATGTGAAAGGGATCTAAAACTGGCTTACAAAAATGGCCACTACCTCATGGACTACCGGAAACAAAACAGGGCACACTCTGACCCAGTAAGCAGGGGGAAAAGCACCATGGGAGTACAGCCTACCAACTACCAACATCGTGAGCATTTGCCACAAGCTACTGGAATCACGGAGCCCAATACCCTACACCCACCACAATGCATTGCTGATGTGACTCTGCACTGCGCATAACAGAAAAAGTGTCACACTCACCCGAGAGCCACATCAGAACCAGGGAAAGGCTGTCACAGGATAGAACACATTCTGCTGTCATAGAGGTGGGTACAGCATTTGAGGCTGGCATAGAGGCTGGAAAAAAAGTTTGTAAAGTGTT
Source organism: Microcaecilia unicolor (assembly GCF_901765095.1). Classification (NCBI taxonomy): domain Eukaryota; kingdom Metazoa; phylum Chordata; class Amphibia; order Gymnophiona; family Siphonopidae; genus Microcaecilia; species Microcaecilia unicolor. The sequence goes on along the minus strand of NC_044032.1, from coordinate 109,708,740 downwards.
TTTTTTTTTTTTGTGGGAGGGGGTTAGTGACCACTGGGGGAGTCCGGGGAGGTCATCCCCGATTCCCTCCAGTGGTCATCTGGTCAGTTGGGGAACTTTTTTGGGACCTGTTCGTGAAAAAAAAGCACGCCTTAGTTCCGCCTTCACCACGCCCCTGTCAACTTTACCCGTTTCCGCGACGGATTGCAGTTGGAAATGCCCCAAATCAGCTTTTGATTATACCGATTTGGGCGCCCATGGGAGAAAGACGCCCATCTCCTGATTTGGGTCACAATATAGGCGTTTTTCTCTTTCGATTATAAGCTGGATAGCCATTTTGGGGATGATATCATTTGATAAAGGCTAATTCTCCCACATAACGATAAAGGCAAAGTTTATAGAATGGTCAATGAATGAATGGAACAGCCTCCTAGTGGCAACAGTGAAGACCAGGGCAGGCTGAGCTATATGGTCTTCACTATCATTTGTCTAAGCTTCCACAGTTTGAAGGCAGTAATCAATGGGATTCTCCAAATTTTCCAGTATTTCCTTAAAACTGACAACAAAATTAAATTATTATTCTGCTGGTATTAGTTTAACAGCAATGCAGAAAAACAAACACTGAATTTATATACCCCTTTTTAAGGGGGACCGGAGAATATGTATAACTTCCTTTTCGTAACTTATTTGGGCAGGTAAATAAATATATTTAGAAAAGCATGATAGTCTTCACAAATCTCTCTCATCCATATTCATTGTGGAAATCTTGAAAACCCAACCAGATTGTGGCTCTCGTGGACTGTGCCTGCCCACCCTTGCTATAACAAGCATTGATTGATTTAACGCATGCCACACTATTTTCAAGTGGCCTGTTTACTAAAAGTACGATTCTATAACAGGGCACCCACATTTACACAGTCCAGAAAAAAAGCACAAAGGGCTCTCAATAATGGAATGTGTGCTTTAATAATGACCCGAAACGGGCCATGTTTCAGCGTGAATGCCTGCCTCCTGTATTCTCAAGTTTTATGTCAAAGTATGGATATGTAATTTACATTGACTTTTTATATTTATTATAATATTTGTGTTCTACAACTGACCCCTAAGCAGGTGTTCATGCTGAAACACGGCCAGTGTCGGGTCATTATTAAAGAACACTTGTTCCAATCTTGAGCGCCCTTTCTGCTTTTTTTCAGGACTGCTTGATTTGTGTACTTTGACCCTCTCCATTGTATGTTGGCCCATATTTACATGCCAGTTGAGCATGGAAGTATACACAATATTGGTGTGTTCACTGGTTAAGTGTACACTTAGTTGCGTAAGTGGCACCAAAACACCTAAGCACTATTCTGTAAGGGTGTCCATAAGTGGCATTGAATGTAAATGCAAGGGGAATATTCACATGGGCACAGTATGAAAAATGCATGGGTGTGGCTGGCACTTAAAGTTGCAGTTTACAGAACACTCTGTTACATGTGTCCTTGCCACATTTGGGTGCCTGCAGTCATAGAAGCCAGCTCTGTGGGTGCTGTGGATGCTTGAGTACCCCTAATATTGAAAGACTCCCTTGAATGTGCTCAGGGAGAGGTTATTGCCATTGGGCTAGCACCCCCAATAGTTCTGAAAAGTTGACTCCTATGCCTGCAGTTACACCAGGTCTACCGTCAAGTGTCTGGGTTGGTGGTCTGGTGCACCTGGCTGTCTTCCTCTGTTGGCATTCATAGGCGTGCGCGTCCTCAAGGGTGCTTTGAAGGGCCCATGGCAGAGGATTGGGATGGCCACACACTGACATTGGGCGTTCGGTCCTATTTCAGGTAGTTCCTTCCATTCACTGCCTTTTTAATGACTCAACTCCGCTTTGCCTACCTGCCTAGCACTCCAGCCCAGCCTCAGCGTCCCGTCTCCAGTCAGCCCAGCTTCAGTATTCCTGTCTCTGTCACCTCAGCATTCTGGTTTTCAGAGACACCCTAGGTCCTGGGTTCTGCCAGGCCTCCCCCACAAGTGCTCTTTTTCAGAAGTCCTGGTTCTGCCGGGCCTGCCCCAAAAGGCTCTTTTTGGAGCCAACCGCTGTCTTCTCTTCCCTACGAGTGACTCAGCCATCTGTTGGGAGCTCAGCTACGGTCCAAGGGCTCACCATCTAGACCAGTGACAGCAGTGCTTGACCCTAACCATAAAGGTAATTCTGTTCCAAGAGAATTAAGTCTTCTGAAAATCTATAGCATCTTACTTCCAGGACTTTCCAAGAGCAAAATAAATCAAGGTACACAGGGTTTAAAGCACATTAGTTTATTACCTAATCTCCATGTGTTACTTCAGAAACAATCTAATTATGTACAAAAATTTGGAATGTTGAATAAATGCGCATCATTAAAACATTATTGTACAGCTGCTGAGAAGGAATATATTTTTTTTCTAGAAAAAAAAGGAACAGCAAATTAATCACAAAGTATTGATTTTTTTTGTGTTGCTTATTGCTATGTTCATGTGTTCTTCAGATGTTTTCAAGTATATACACATTTGTGAAACTCCAGTCCAAAAAGAAATCAGAAGAAAAATAAATATTTACATAATAAATATGTGGGACATTTCATTATGTCAACTGAACTGATTCTTTAATGAACTGTCTGAGTGACAGGAAAGCACTAACTCTGTAAACTTCAAAAATTTTATACTCAATACCTTCCTTTGCTGACTTCCTTTTATTTGAAAAGGCAGACTGAAAATCATAAGCATTTTTTTTTGGCTGGATCACGCATCAGATATCCTAGTAATATTCTGTTCAATACCATGTGGACAATTAAAATTTACAGATTCAAACTGGATACCAATACAGGCTTATTTTTAAATGTCCTTGTAGGACCATTAATTGAAGGGCAAAACAGGCAGTTCAATTTTTTTGTGTTGCCACTTGTGTTTTCAACATACCGTGACAACAAAAATATTTTTATAACCATTAAGATGCTTGTATGTAATGAGGCAATATTAACATGCTTTAACAAAGTTAATATCTTAGACAAGAAACTTGATTTTAGTCTTTGCATATGAAGCACAGAACATTCAGCTAAGGTTCCCTAGATACAATTTATAAACTCTTGTATACTACAACTCCTTCCTGTGATACTCCACCTAGGAAGTTATACTACTGTTGTCATACAAAATTGTATAAAAATGGCTATTCATGATAAAAGAAATACAATATATTTTCATTTAAAGTGCAGTTCCTTTGAGGAACTGTTCACATAGTACACAGTAAATGACAGCAGATAAAGACCTGTACGGTCCATCCAGTCTGCCCAACAAGATAAACTCATTTTACATGGTATGCGATATTTTATATGTATACCCGAGTTTGATTTTTCCTTGCCTTAGAAAGAAAATTTAGTATGAAACAAACAATTCTCCAGGACTAATGCTCAGCTAATCACAAAGTCATACCTCAAGCATGTCTTCGTGGTTGATGACTGTTCTCGTGTTTTCAGAGGTTTTAACAAGTGCAGTCATCTGTAAACTTTCAGTGTTGTTCTCAACGTCTGCTTCACTGGGCTTATGGACACAGTTTCAATAATTTTTCAGGATTAAACAGATTATTATTGATAACATTCTAGGAATAACAGGATCAGTAAAGAATCAGTTCCATTCTTAGGACTTCCTATCTTCAGAAGTTACAGTATATGTGTATCCTGTGACACTAAATTAAGAGACACCAGTAAAGGTATCTCCCTTTAAAAGGCAGAAAGTGATAAAAACATGATTAAGAGCAGTGGAAGGTGACAATTCGAATTATCAAAAAGATGACAAATTAAAAACATAAGCAGTCAATCAACAGGAACACTACGGCGGGCATTCCACAACTATTTCTCATTCACCTTTCTAGAGATAACAGCACACATACAGTATGGTAAATTGTATCAAAATACAAATCTCTGCTAGTACATTTCAAAATAAATCCATTCCTATTAAATATAAAACAAAATTCAACTAAAATGAATTAAAATATGGAAGAGCTATTAAAGGGTTTCGTTTCAAATAAGTAAAACTGTACAGTACAAGAACCAACTAATATTTTGGATTTATTTTTTTTTTTTGCACATTTAAACCAAGTGCAATAATATTGACATGTGTATTTGAAAAAGTACTAGCAACAAAGTGGGTCATTTACTAATAGTGTACACAAAAACCGTTCGCATGCATTATATCTGCTGCAGGGCATGCATGCAGTAGCGCACACTAACCATTCGTTAATCACCCTCATAGGGTATGATTGTTTTGAAAGAGCAAATATTAACTCTACATACACGGGTGCCAACTTTTAAAAATGATTGGGGGGTGCCTGGTCCCTTCCAGGACACAATTAAGGAACTTCCCCAGTGTTGGGGGTCCTCAGCACCCAAACAGCTGGCTCCAATGTCTGTTCATATTTTGGGTAGTAATAGTTCTATTTGTTAAAACATTCTTACTACCTAATTGAAAGAGTTACAAACACTGATCCAAATTACTAAATGATAGATAAAATTATGAAAAGTGAATTACATATTGCTAAAACAGGCTTACAAATTTCAGCCTGATTAAAACAGTTATTGGTCTTCTATGGCACTTTCCCTGGTCCTTAACAACCATGTATTTTTAATTATAGCTACAGATTATACACTCTCTTTCAATTACACAAGAGGAAAAAAGAAAACCTAAATAGAATTAAAAACAAAAAAGAAACGGTAATGTTTTTAGCTGAAAGGAACACAGGCAGCCTGTGGCAATATGGTTAGAATGTCTGAAACCCTTTAATGACTGAGGTGTCTAGTTCACATTTCATGTTATCTGTAGAACAGCCCTTTAACAGGATCATTACAAATAGCTGGGTCCCATGTTCCCATGCCTTTGCTCAAAAGCTTTCCATAATTACGACGTCACCTTTTCACACGCTTACTTTGGTTACCTAGCTCCATGCTCAAATGTTACCTTTTAGTTTGGCAAGATAATGCAATGCCAAACAAAAAACAATCATCTTACATCATTTACCGCATGCCAGGCAACAAAATCTTAAAAAAACAAACAAACAAAAAAACCCCAACAACTGGCCATTTCTGTTTCAATTAAAACCTGCTTAAAAAAAGTTTTAAGTATGGATCAAATAGCAAGGCATATATTAAATAAAATCATTTGCATAAAATCAGGGATTTATGTTTGCAGAGAAATGCTTTTGGACGGCGTAAATTAAACTACTGTGCACGTGATAAAAAAATAAAATGTGAATCACACTTGTTAGAAAAATATAGTTAGTGGCCAACATAAGAAATCTGGCATAGCTCAACAACAAAAAAAAAAAAAATCAAGTACTGGTATCCTTTAAACAAACGAAAAGCCCAAATTTATATTGCATTCTTCTGTTGGCAGATGATGCATTATATTGTTCTGCTGTGGTATTTTTGTGTTCATTCTTGGCCTTCTATAAACCCAAAAAATCAACATAATCATGTATAATACACTCATATAATGTGCACAGAGGAAAGCCCACATTCTAAATCTGTCATTCACATCTACAGCAGTGGTATCAGAATTGAGCAGTGATACCTGGTGAATAAAAATAAAGGTATAAAGAGCTACAGGACAAGACAGTTCTGCTATCTGTCCATAGGCTACTACTGAGGCTCAATATAAGCTTCCACAAACTTCAGTAATGTATATGAATTATCCAAAAATAAAAAATACTATCTGTTCAAAAACACCACAGGTTTGCTCTTGGAGGAGTGATCTTGTCTGGTAGAAGGTCCAAAAAGACTGCCAAAGTGTCAATTATATGCGCTTCCCAAACATTCTTGAGACAGTGGTTCTTCCCCAGTGACCACATGTTCTGTTACAAAAATGGTTTAGAAATGAAGTAACATGATCAGTAATTCTTTCCATATATGTGTTGATTATGTGTGTGTATATATACATTCTGATTCTTTATGGGTGACATTCCGTGGCTCTTGCTTGCTTTCTCCTCAGTCCACAGTATCATTCATGCCAACATTTCTCTCAAGATGATCAGTTCTACTGTTTTCTGAAAAGTTTTTAGCAGGGACACTGCTTGCCCGTGATCAATATTGATAAAACTGTATCCATTTGCCTAAAGGAAAAGACACAAGCAGTTATCAAATTTGCTACTGCATATAGTTAGCCATGATCATATCACATTGTTTGCTGGAAAAGCATCAACCTCACAACCCTGACTGCTGCTGGGTAAAAACAATACACAACACAACAGAACTACCAGTCTGGATATAGGAGGTAAGGGGAAGAAGAGAAAGGTGGTTGGGACATTAAAAGGTCCTGTGGATAAGCATATAGTACCAGGTGCTAAGACTGATATGGCAGCTTATGCCTTACCCCCAGAGGGAGCTTCTTTTGGCTCCCTTGAAAGAACTCCTCCCCACAGCCTTTTTTTGCAGGTATCCCGTGTGTGAGGGTCATACCTTAGAAGGGACAAGTCTCCACATAGCTGGATTGTTTATTTCTAAAGAGGTTATTTTTCATTTGGATTTGGCACCGGAAAATCTGTTTCCTCCTCAATATATAAACACTTAAGGACATTTGGACAGTGGTTTCACGTAATGAGACAATATTAAAGTAGTGCCTTGGTTATGTTTATTTACTGGAGAACCTATTTCTAAGTTTCAACAGGTGGATACCAAGTTGAATCGGGTTTCCTCTCAAGTACAAGTTATTGAGAATAAAATTTCCTCCTTGCAGGGTACTAGAGTTTCTGCTATTAAAGATTGTCGCAAGATTGAGACTATGGAGAATATTATTAAAAATAGGAACCTTTGTTTCCTAAATTGTCCTGTAACTGATTTCCTTTCAGCAGAAATACTAGCAAGAAACTATTTTAAGGAGGTTCTATATTTACCACATTCTGAAGATATGGTGTTGGTGAAATGTTACTATATAATTCTAAGATGGCAGATGGGGGGGAGGGAAGCGGGGGATGAACAGGCAGTTTTGGGTCAATTGGAAGACTCCACTGATAATATTTCAGCAAGGGCAACCCTTCTGATCACTTTTCTCCATGAAGGAGATAAATCTGCAGTTAAGAGTGTATTTTAGGAAGAAAGCCATGCTTTTCTGCAGGAAACCCATTCACATTTTTTTCAGATGTTTCCCAGAACACCCAAATGTTAAGGAAGGCCTTTGGTACTGAAGAGCCATGTGACAGCAATGGGTGCTACTTTCTTTTCTATGATTTCTCTATAAATGTTGTGTTTCATTTCAGGGGACTTAGTATATATATTTTTTTGACTCCACACATCTTGAAAATTTTTTGCAGGAACATGGTAATCTGTAAATTGTAGTATATTTAGGCGGGGTGAAGTTGTTGAATTCTGAATTATGTGATAAAGTCACCTCCAGGATAGTTGGTTTAAGGCAGTTTCAGTCTGAAATACAAGTCCCAGAAGGCATTGCCGGCAAGGAGCCAGAGGGGGAGATGAAGAACCCGGACTGGACTCCTAGCTGCAATCAGGGAAGACATGGGTGTAAGCTAGGAGGTGGTGTAGATTGGCTGCCACTAGGGGGAAAGAGAGATAGGAAACCCTGTGTGCAGGAGCTCCTCATTAGGCTCATGCTCAACTCAGCTGGTATGGGTGTGTAGAGAAGCTAATGAGTGGAGAATGATTGGTTGTGAAGGCAGAAGCCAGGGACTGATTAGGCAGGTGGGAAGGAGTCTCATGAGTTCAGTTCAGGGAGAGCAGTAGTGGAGAGCAGCAGGAGAGAGAAGCATTTGCAGGCTGAAAACCCTTTTGTTTTTGTTACATTTGTACCCCACACTTTCCCACTCATGGCAGGCTCAATGCGGCTTACATGGGGCAATGGAGGGTTAAGTGACTTGCCCAGAGTCACAAGGAGCTGCCTTGGGCAGGGAGGTCCCTAAAGTACTGAAGCAGGCTGAAATTCCTTGGGTGAGAGGAAGTCCCAAAAGTATTGATTTCACTGTGAAGCTGATGCAGGGGAAAATGCTTGGGTAGAAGGAGTCTCTAAAATATTGAACTCTCCTAAAGGTAAAGAGGATAGAAGGTAGAAACTGATGCTGGGGTGACTGAACTGTGATGATGAACTGAAAGAACTGTTTGTCTTGGGAACTGAATTACTGTTTATTGTGCACTGGATAAAGAGCCCAGACTGGAGCCTGTAAGCCTGTATTGAATCCTGGTATGTGCTATGCTGCTGTTGGAACTGTGTACTAGAAAACTGCATGGAATAAAGTCCTTGAGTTTGAAGTTACTGGTGAATATCTGTTTCTTCATTGTATCGGGAGCCTGTGGTTAGAGGAGATTGTTCTATCCCTGGTTGCAGAAGAGAGGCACCTGGTTACAATAAGTTAAAGAGATGATTCTCTTTTGTATTTAATATTTTGGATTTTCTTCTAATATGCATCCCTTTCTTTTTCTTAATATGGACTGAATATTATAAATAATTGATGTATATACATTTTTAATTCTGGTAAACTGGGATTTGTTCTTTTTTTTCCCTTTTGTGTATTATGGGAAATGCAAATTTTAAAGGCACAATAAAAAGAAAAAAGAATTCTTTGTCATGTCCCAGTATCTACATTCCTTTGATAATTAAAAATAAAAGCATAATATACATTTAAAAATAAATGCATAATATACATAGAAAGACTTATGTGAATGTAATCTGACTGGGATGACAATACAAACATTTTAGAAAAAATAAAATTATTTCATAATGATGCATCACCAAATTACAAAAGATATTCCCTGTGAATTAAAATAACATCTCATGTCTGTGCTCAGATCCAAAAGTAAATTTTGGTGCTTGTGTGAAACCAGGCAGTGGCATAAGCAAAATACTAGTCTACTACTACTAATCATTCCTATAGCACTACTAAATGTATGCAACACTGTACACATTATGCAGGTACTTTCTCTGTCCCGAGAGGGCTCACAATCTAAAGGCTAGGTTTTCTAAGCAGTGCTATGGGCGTGTTAGCGTTTTTGACACGCGTAAATGGTTTATGCACGTTAAACGCTAATGCACCCATAGAAATGTATAGGCACATTAGCGTTTAAGGCGCCTTTAATTTTACAGGCGCATTAAAAATGCTAATGCACCTTAGTAAACATACCCCTAAGTTTTTTTTGTACATGGGGCAATGGAAAGTTGAGTGACTTGCCCAAGGTCACAAGCTGAAGTGGGAATTGTCCAGGTTGCCAGGATCAAAGCCCATTGTACTAACCATTAGGCTACTCCTCCTCTCCCAATGCAAAGGCTGTGGAATGGAATCTGTAGTGAAGAGTGCAATTTAATTTCAAATTTACAGAATTCCGATGCGCAGAAGTGCACATTATGACTGGACAATGTATGGAGACATTTCAGTGATATGGAAAACAATTGATTTTGAGATAAAAAAAAATCTAAAAGCTCAAAATTAAGTGTGTAATGATTAAAAATAAATATTGGAGCCAAAGGAAATCTATCATTAAGTACTGTCTACTGCAAGCATTGTTTGTCAGACCTCAAGTGCAAACTTGAAATTTTTCAAGATTTTGCAATAATAATATGAAGGTGTTTGTCATTAAAATGACCACACACAATACTGTACTTATTATTTTGTGCACTGTAAACTGATAAAATTAGACAAAAGAAAATCTAGCAACCATACTTGCCTGTGTTTCCCAACTAGCCATGAAAGGAAAGGCATGGAATAAGGAAGAGTATGGATATTAATGAACAGAAAAATGTCATGAGATGATTTATATTCACTTGCATTAATTACCTGAACTATTTTATCACCAGGCTGTAACAGTTTAGATGCTGGTCCTTCAGGCTGTACCCTGGTTACAAATATTCCCTGGGGGAGGAAGGGAAAGAAAAAAACCCCAAAAATGTTAACAGACTTTTTCGTACTACTCCCCTTTCCATCACCACTACCTTAACTGGAATCTCATCTACAAGAACGTTGCAAAAATAGCTTCCTTCTTTTAAGTGACCAACGACTAGGCTCAAACTTTACAAGCAGTTACAAATCATCCATACAAAAGTTTACAACTGGGCATCCAAAAGTAGATTTCCACATGCTAAAACATTTTCAGTGACATACTAATCTCCAAGAAAGCAATTCCAAATGTTACACCACCTGATACTAGATACTTAAGGATCAACTAAATCAGCTTTTTATTTAAGTTAATCTTCCTTGGACTATATTGGGCATTTCTTTTGCTTATTTTTGTTTTAGTAAATACTTTAAGGCAAAGGCAAACATGGGCGGAAGAATTTGCCTTGTATGTAAGAAACTGGTTAGGAAGACAAGAGTTTGTATCTTCAGCAATGGAATGGTATGAGGAAATAAGGAATCCAGAGTCTGGGTTGTATATCTAGTGAGAAAGGAGGTTACAAGGTTGACTTGACAAGGATAGCAAAGCTGCAGTTAGACAAGAAGGAACATGTGAAAGAACAGAGTATGAAAAGTCAAAGTGAACAAGAGAATTTGGTGGTCATCAGTCTGAAAAGTCACTGAAAGATCCATGAAAATGGGCACAATGAAGAGAGGTGATGCTGAAGAGACATGAAAGGAAGGGTGAGGGCTTTTCAATTTAGCTCATACCTTTTTCAGTTGTAGCTCAAGGTGAGTTAAATTCTCAGCACTCCAGGGGCAAAAAAAAAAAACAAAAAAAACCTATTGTGCCTGAAAGTTTGTAACTGAGGCAATAAAGGGTTAAGTGACCTACCCAAGATCACAAGAAGAAGAGGGATTTGAACTGGGTTTCCCTGCTTCTTAGTCTACTGTTCTAGTGATTATGCTACTTCTCCATTCTATGAAGGTTTCTACAGAGGGATGTGATCAGAAGCTCAGACTGAAAAGTCTACAACTGGAAAGACTATCACTAAGACACACAAGACTTTTAAGAAAGAAAGAGAATAGAAAACTAGTACACTAGAAATTCTTGGGTCAATGTGACTTATAAGGACAGAGCTGGCTTTAACTGCTCCAGCACTATCTGTGGAGTCAGGGCTGGAACAGAAAATTATCCATAGAATGGTGGTAACCAGCCAATATATAGTCTGTTTTTATTGAAGAAAAGCAATGGGTACTGTCCAAAAATCCAAGGCACCCACTAAAATGATTGCTATAGCAGAATAAACTAATATAAATGTTTATAAGAGGATCAACATAGAAAAAAGTGCCTTACATAAGTATTGCCATATTGGGAAAGACCAAAGGTCCATCCAGCCCAGCATCCTGTTTCTAACCGTGGCCAATCCAGGTCACAAATTACTGGCAAGATCCCCCAAAAAGTACAAAACATTCTATACTACTTATTTCAGAAATAGTGGATTTTCCCAAAGTCCATTTAATAATGGGCTATGGACTTTTTCTTTAGGAAGCTGTCCAAACCTTTTTTAAAGTCTGCTGAGCTAACCGCCTTTACCACATTCTCTGGCAATGAATTCCAGAGTTTAATTACACGTTGAGTGAAGAAACATTTTCTCCGATTAGTTTTAAATTTACTACATTGTAGCTTCATCCCATTCCCCCTAGTCCTACTATTTTTGGAAAGCATAAACAGACGATTCACATCTACCCGTTCAACTCCACTCATTACTTTATAGACCTCTATCACATTATTTTATAGACCTCTATCATATCTCCCCTCAGCCGCCTTTTCTCCAAGCTGAAGAGCCCTAGCTGCTTTAGCTTTTCCTCATAGGGAAGTCGTCCCATCCACTTTATCATTTTTGACGCCCTTCTCTGTACCTTTTCTAATTCCACTATATCTTTTTTGAGATGCGGTGAAAAGAATTGAACACAATATTCGAAGTGTGGTCGCACCATGGAGCGATACAAAGGCTTTATAACATCCTCATTTTTGTTTTCCATTCCTTTCCTAATAATACCTAACATTCTATTTGCTTTCTTAGCCGCAGCTGAGCAGGTTTCAACGTATCATCAACGACGACACCTAGATCCCTTTCTTGGTCTGTGACTCCTAACGTGGAACCTTGCATGATGTAGCTATAATTCGGATTCTTCTTTCCCACATGCATCACTTTGCACTTCCTCACATTAAACGTTATCTGCCATTTAGACGCCCCAGTCTCCCAGTCTCGTAAGGTCCTCTTGTAATTTTTCACAATCCTCCTGCGATTTAACGACTTTGAATAACTGTGTGTCATTAGCAACTTTAATTACCTCACTAGTTACTCCCATCTCTAGGTCATTTATAAATGTTAAAAAGCAGCAGTCCCAGCACAGACCCCTGGTGAACCCCACTAACTACCCTTCTCCATTGAGAATACTGACCATTTAACCCTACTCTGTTTTCTATCTTTTAACCAGTTTTTAATCCACAATAAAACACTACCTCCTATCCCATGACTCTCCAATTTCCTCTGGAGTCTTTCATGAGGTACTTTGTCAAACGTCTTCTGAAAATCCAGATATACAATATCAACCGGTTCACCTTTATCCACATGTTTGTTCACCCCTTCAAATAAATATAGCAGATTGGTGAGGCAAGATTTCCCTTCACTAAATCCATGTTGACTTTGTCTCATTAATCCATGCTTTTGAATATGCTCTGTAATTTTGTTCTTTATAATAGTCTCTACCATTTTGCCCGGCACCCATGTCAGACTCATCGGTCTATAATTTCCCAGATCTCCTATGGAACCTTTAAAAAAAAAAAAAAATCGGCGTTACATTGACTACCTTCCAATCTTCCGGTAGCATGCTCAATTTTAAGGATAAATTACATACTACTAACAATAGCTCCGCAAGTTCATTTTTCAGTTCTATCAGTACTCTGGGATGAATACAATTTGTCTTTCTTTTTTTTTTTTTTTAATTATTTATAATTTCACTTTATACATCTTATCAAAGAGCATACAGAAATAAGATATAATCAAATCATAATCATAGTTCACATTGAGTCAAAAATCTTGTCCCAATTATGAAAACATTAATAAAGTCATCGTCCACTATACAGGAAATCCTTAATGAGAACCAAGTTACAAATATTTATCTATATAAAATTAAACATCAAGGCACTACTGACTCCGGTTACATTCTCAATCTATCATACAGTGTCCATATGAGTATCTAAACCTTCACTACTACATTCTCAACTTCCTTAGAAATCAAAAAATCCTCGAGTTGTTTTGGATCAAAAAATTGGTAACTATGTTGTTGATAAAGGAAACGACAGGTGCAAGGAAATTTAAGGGTGAGTGTTGCACCCAAATTTAAAGTTCTTTGACGAAGCGCCAAAAAGGCCTTACACGTCTATACTGGGTCTCTCTTGCGAGATCTGGAAAAATTCTAACTTTAGAGCCAAAAACCATTGAGTCTAAATGTCTAAAGAATAACTTCAATACCATTTCCCTATCTATCTCAAGTGCAAATGTTACCACTGCTGTTGTCCTTTGGGTAACTATCTCCAAAGAGGATTCTAAAAAGAATGTCAAGTTCAATCCTCCCTCCTTAACTCCAGGGTCGCTTCCAGGTTTAGATGGTGTAAAAGTCTGGAGATAAATCACTCTTGTTATGGGTGGAAGGGTCTCACTTGGCATCTCTAAGACTTCCTTCAGGTATTTTTTAAATATTTCAATCGCTGAAATAATTGGAGACCTGGGGAAATTGATAAGGCGCAAATTAAGTCTTCTCTGTTGGTTTTCAAGATGTTCCATCTTTCGTTTAACAAAAATACTCTCCTTAATTGTGGCTTTATTCAAGTTCTCCAGCTTTTGAATTTTACCCTGAAGCACTTGTGTATCAGACAACTGTCAGGCATTAATCTGCTCCTGGGATAGTAGGGCATCTGATAGAATTTTTTTTTCACCGTACAATTTGTCTTTCATTTCAGGATCATTAAAGTTCTAATCTTTCAGACTTGCCGAGAAAGACACTATGGCAGTTTCATTTTGAGGACTATTGCATAATGGACACTAGTTGATCATCACTGAGAACAGATCTCCCTGAGGCAGATCTTTAAGGCTCACATGATCATGTTTGCGTGTGACACTCACTGATTGTCTCCAATATGGATACTGTTGCACATAAGTACATTTTCTATCACTGAGGCGTTGAAATATTTGATGAAATTTGCACATTTATATATATGAACTTACATATGAGCACTGTTTAAAAATAATGACAATTGCTAACTGGACCTATGATTAAAACTTTAACAAGCCTAAAATGAAAGACAAATAGTCTATGGCTCTTTTTTCCATGATGGTCCTCTTATAATAGTTTATTCTGCTACATCAGTCATTTTAGTGAGTGCTATGGATTTATTAGGCTGTATGCATAGCAGCTAATCAGGGCCGGTCTTAGGCAGAGGCAACCAAGGCGACCGCATAGGGCCCCGCGCCTAAGGGGGCCCCGCGCAGTGCACCTCAACTCTGCCTCGCTTGTGCCTCCGCTCCGACCTCTGCCGCTGCTCGCCTTAGTCGCCTGAGATGATCCCCATTCCTGCAGCTCGGCCGCTCCGCTCCCGCCACCACCGTCGCGGCGCCCACCCCCGGCTTGGGCCCACTGAGCCCGCCGTCAGCTCCCAAGTCCCCGGACCCCGGCAACTAACTGAGCGATGCCAGCAAGCCAGCCCAGGCAGTGATGGCCCGCCCCCGATGGCGACGACAGACAGTTGCAGCGCGACGGCTCACCTCTAGGCTCCAGCTTCCCGCTCAATGTCCCACCTTCTGATGTATTTCCTGTTTCCGGACGCGAGGGCGGGAGTCACTGAGCGGGAAAAGCTGGAGCCTGGTCGGAGGTGGTGGACAGCCATCGTTGCTGATGCCAACAGTTGTGCACTTATGCCAAATCGAAATCGGATTCCATGCAGGCAGGCGATCAGGAGAAGTGTCTCTCTCATCTAACGACGCTTGCGGACGGTGCAAGGGTTGGAAATGTCTGCCTCCCTGAGAGAAATTTGGCCTAACAACATTAGTTGCTGGAGAAGCTGAGCAAGTAAGATCTTCTGGCTTGGAAGAGGCTGTTTCTAACATATCTGGGTTATTTTCACATAGATCTGCAGATATTTCTCCTGATAAAAATTTGGATGGCAATAGCAGATTTAGCTAAAACACTGCTTCCAGTAATTAATGATATGACACCTCGAATTAATCATTTGGAAGCTAGACTGCAATCACAGGAAGAAAAGATTACTAAGCTAAAATCTGAGAATGGAAATCATGAAGTAGCAAAATCTGATATAAAGTAGGTACAATCAGTTCAAACTATTTAGTAACTGATGTGGCTAGTTGCCTCTCTGGTTTGATGGGTTACAGAGTAATAAGAGGAATTTGAAAGTACTGGATCTTTTCTTAATATTTTTCCTTTATTCTCCTTTGTTATGAGAATTGGAACTACTAATTGTAGTGGACTTGAACTGAATAATTTCTCGGGAGGGGAGGTTTCATGATAGCATTGTGCTTATTATTTCAATCAGTTTTTTTGTACAAGTTTAGCTTCATTTGTCTTTATTTGAAATTTCATAAATAAAAAATGTTCTAAAAATGGAATAATCTATCAATGGGGTGGAGCTAGGGTGGGGGTGGAGCTAGGGTGGGCGGGGCTAGGATGGGGCCCCACCAAATTGGTCTGCATAGGGCCCCGCACTTGCTAAGACCAGCTCTGCAGCTAATATCACTACTGTATGGATAGCCACATTAATTATGTATTTTAACACCATGGGTGGCATTTCAAAAAATACAGTGACCCCCCCGGGTCTGAATACTGACTTGTCTATATGTTACTATGTGTATGCTTGGGTACTTCAGATATATTACAATATGCTGTCGTAATGTAAAAAGAAGAGTTTCATATATGAATTACTTACATCATCTCCACGTATAAATGGATTTCCTCTTCCTCCAACGCCTCCTGATATACTAAAGCCAAGCTCTGGATCCTTTTCAATTCTCACACAAATCTGGTGTATTAGAAAGTGAAGATACTTAACCAATCATGAAAGTTTTGCTTCAGAGAAAAATGTAAAAATCACATAGTGACAAAAAGTCACAGACATGCAAATTTTATCAGTTCTTTGCAAAGAAATGGGTTAAGCTATACTGTTAGAAAAAAAGTTGTATTAGTAGAACTAGTTGTTTGCTTTTATTTCTAGATTAGATTTTTTATTTCTGATGTTGTTTCTTTTGTATAATATAAAAAAAAAAAGTATACCACTTATTATAAACAGGCCCGTATTTTAAAACATAGGAGTGATTTTACTAAACTGCAGTAAAATCAGGGATTAACGCAGGTTACTGTGAGACATTCCTGTATACTAAACCCAGATTAATGTAGCATTTTTTAGGGCTTTTTCTGTTGTGTAGGTTGTGTGCTAATGTTCCCATTCTTGTACCTGACCTGCAAAGAATTATCACAGGAGCACTTACCACCTCCTATTTAGAAATCACTAAGTGCTCCTGTGTTAACTCTGATCAGGTTAGCACGCGTGATAATCATAATGGGCTAGCTGGAAACATGGAACCAGCCCCACTCTCTGCCCACGACAAACCCTCTCCAAAACATATTTCTAGAAAAATCGGTTACACGCAGGTTAGCACGTCCAAATAAGCAAAATAGCACAAAATGCTTTAACATGCTCTGTGGTAGCCTTTTAGTGTGTGCTAACTGCACATTAAGAGCTTAACACCATTTAATAAAATGACCACATAGCTTTCCCCAAAACTAAATAGCTGCATATCATCTCTGCAAGATTCTGGTATGGATCAGTAAGGCAGCTCTCTGTGTTGACGTATTCTGTTTTCACACACAACTTAGTTCACCATCGCTCCTTACTTCTGAACTATCCCCATGGAACCTCATAACTAGTGAATGACACGGAACTGGAAGCGTTTACTGACCCGTGGAAATGCTAACAAATCTTATTCCTGCTGTTAAAAAAAAAAAAGCATTTACCACAGATTTTACCATGTGGCTTTCCAGTTCTGCTGCTGCACGGTTTCATCCTCCCGAAGCAAACGATAGACCGTCTCCTTTTATGATCCTATGCCTTCCTTCCACTCCTTGAAGGGCTGCCGCTGCTCCCCACCCTCCAACCTTGACATTACCTCTAAAGAGTACCATCACTGGACTCTTCTGGATACATCGCCTGCCACACAGCTGAAGAACTTGCCTTGGTGTGCCATTTTGTGGGAACAGTAGTGAGATAGTAGTGCATGCAAGTCAGTGGCAACTGTAGAAGATCACACTATACTAGTGTTGTACAACACACTAGTTACAGTGAGCACTGAGCACCCCCAGAGCACAAGGATGAAGCCAGCAGGAACACAAAGTGAGATCAACAGACTACAGGGCAGAAGTTGAAATAAATCCTCCTGCCCAAGTCTCTCTGTGCCATGTGTGTCAACCTTGGGCCTGAGCAGGCCACTCCTAAAGTTGAGCAAGAGAAGAGATCCTCTGCTTCCGTTGATGCCCCTGCCCTCCCTGTCTCTCCTCCAGGGAGTCCATTCCAGGACTCACAACTTACCCCTCCATAAAGTTCCTTTCTTTTAACATAAATACTGCTGACTAGCTCTTAATGATCGTGAAGATGGATATAAGGTGAGATCTGTTTTACCCGCATGGAAAACACAAATGCCAATGTCAATAATTTGAACTTTGCTCTTTCCATTATTGGGGGCAAAGAGGGTATGTGTGTCAGCAAATTGACCGCTTTCAGAACTAGGCTTAAAGGGGCCAGTTTGCTACAGGCTGCTAATAAAAAAATCATCTTTGGTTAAGACAAGGAGGTATTAAGATCTCTTGAGGCTTAAGACCTGAAAAAATGTAAACAGTTGAAATAAAATTGGAAAGTTGGTCTAGAAATAAGTGAAAACAATGCTTATAGGACTGGAGAAGTGGGAGGAAGGAGTAAGAAGTCCATCCTTGATCACTGTATGTGGAAAATAAAAGGAGGTGGATAGGGAAGGATGGAAGCCCAGTGACCATTATTCCATATCACCGATTTTGGACTGGAGTGAATCAGATACAGGCAGGAATGGATGACGTTTCCTGCAGTTTGCCTCTCCAGTTGCACTCCCCCCCCACCTTACTTAACACAACCCAATCTCCTAGCAGCAATGAGTTCTGCACCTGCACTGGATAGAGTCTCATCTTGCGAGACTCAATCTCTCCAGCCAGCAAGTGGAAGTGTGTGTGAGGCTCTGAGACGCAGGTGCACTCGCCCTTTGTATACCTGCAACAGCAACGACAACACAACTTCCATGTGTGAAAGTCAATAACAGAGTGGGGTGTTGGGGGAGAGAGGCCAAGGAAGTCAGTCACCCATCTCAGAGCCTGCCTCTGGGACTGAGGCTCCAATGCAGACCACTGCCCAGTATGAACCACAAAAAGGGAGACAAGGGTTTTGAGAATCGATGTTCATAAAAGCTACAAGTATCCCTGCGCTCTGCCTCATCTTTGGCATGGTCGCAGCCACGAGGGGGGGGGGGGGGGGGGGGGGGGAGGAAGGTGTGAGGCTGACAGGGAAAAGAATTATGGATGGGTCTAGAGAAAGTCAGGTATGAGAGAGAGAGAGAGACGTGGAGGGGGATGGATAAGGGATGTGGGAAAGATTATATATGGATACAGGACTAGAGAGAAAAAAAGCAACTTTTAGTGCCCCAGGTGATAATGGAAGGGGAATGTTCTGGGTAATAGTCAGTGAAGGTGACTAGAATGTAATACTTTATGATGAAGGAAAGCGTTCAATTGTGGTTTCAAAGTAAGTTTTTTTTAATGTTGAAAAGTTTCAGGCATATGAGAGGAATGTAGAAGGCTGTCTATTATACAAAGGTGAAAAGCAGACTGCAGACTGTCATTCAGTCAACCACATGAAAGAGCTCCACCTATGCAAGGGCAGCCCCCTTCTGCAATCTGTTGCTCACACACCTATGTTTGGTGAAGGCAGAAAATTGCTCTCAACCTATACAAGTGTACCCTGAAAAGAAATCAAGCTGTAAAGATTCTTCTAACTACTCACTTTGGTTTTTTTTCCCCCTCCCTGAGGATGTCAAAGAGGCAGCATTCACAACCCCCTTCACCCCCGGGGGGGGGGGGGGGGGGGGGGGGGAGGGAGGGGAGAAGATTCAGCTATTGTGCTGTCACTGCTGTGGTGACACCTGATTATCAGAACCAGGGAGCACAGCAGCTGAAGGAACCCCTTGCTCTTATGGTTGGGCCAGAATGACAGAATGAGTAATTAGGAAGCTGGAAAGTGCAGAATTACCATGTGATGAAATGTGAAATGGCATGTATCCCCTTCTTGTTGGCAGACTTGGACATGTCCACATGGGGAATTTGATGTGGAAAGGCATAGAAATACGTCTTAGCAGGGAGTGTGGAGATATATGTGTGTGTCTGGGGAGATATGTGGCACTGAAGTGGGGGAAGGGGGTGCAGAACAAGACAGGGGAGAAACTGGATTATGGTAAGAGATGAGGAGCGAATATAGTGTGTTACTGTGTTGGCCTTACCAAGATTACATCAAAAGATTAATATCATTTTAGTTTGTTGGTATCAGATGGGGGTTTTGAACATATTGCAGCATCTGATGTTTGGTGACTATAGCAGACTTTTGTCTGATCTGGTTTAAAATAAAATGCTCGCTCTCTCGGAGTCTTTACAGACAGTTGAATTGATTTCATAGATGGGTATGTGGTCTAGTGTTGGTAAGTGCCTGAAGTAACAGAGTTTAAAATATGTAATACCAAGATACAGAAATCCATTTTTAAAAAATTTCAAATATTTTTTATTATGAAAATAGGAACAGTAAGAATACCACCATAATGTTTCAGAACATAGTAATATAACTGTAGCAACAAATACACCGTAAACAGGCCACAGTACATATTAAGTTATTATGAAGTTGTGAAGAAAATCCAGTAGACAATACCAAGAAACATTCAGAGACAGTGTGAGCGAGAAGACTTAAATGTGTATTTAAAGCAGTACGAGGGGACAAAATGAAATCCATTTTTAGGTTTATGTGAAGGCATTATTTGTCAATAAAAGTAGCCAGCAGCCCATCCTCAGCAGTCAACACTCTGTCCCCTTCACTAGTCCAGTGTGTCAAATTTATACCCTAAATGCACAAGAGAAAAACCTCACTTACTGGCCTCCAATTTCACTCTGTGGTATGGGACAGCATTTTCCCTTCCCTCCGTTTTGTCCTGCAATGTCTAACCATCACCTCACCACCTTTACACAGGGAGACAAGGTTTCTCCTCTTTCTTCAGATTTGAGTCAAGTATCTACAATAGTTGCTCTCAATTTGCAAAGGTGAGCAATTAAATTTAAAATCCAAATCCAAAGTTGTGTTACACTGTTGATGAGGCTGTAAAGTATCTATCTACACCCCAATTCAATCCATTGTAGTAATTTGTACTGCAAAGTGTTTTTTTTGTTGTTGTTGTGTGTTTGGAGTAGCCTAATGATTAGTGCTGGCCTGAGAACCTGGGGAGCTAGGTTCTATTCCCACTGCAGCTCCTTGTGACTCTAGACAAGTTACTCAACTTTCCATTTCCCCAGGTACAAAATAAGTACCAGCATATAATATGTAAACTGCTTTGATTGTAACCACAGAAAGGCGGTATATCAAACCCCATCCTCCATTCCTTCACCCCCCCCCCCTTTTTTTTTTTAGTTTGGGTCAATCTCACTGTATTTTTTTTTCTGGGTTATCTCTAGTCATGGATAAAACAACAATACAAACATCACCGTTAGAAAAAGCGAGTCTTATCGAAAATAATGGAGCTAGTGCTATGTGGAAGTCATTTCTTGTTATCGGTGTGGATGGTTAAAGCAGCGGTTTCGCCACGTGTAAGAAGGAGTTGAAGTGGAAGTCACATGATGGTACCAGTGGACTGAAAGCAAATACAAGCAGCTGTGGGCAAAAACATACTCTGACGAGAAACATTGGGGACTTCTTACATAAAGTGCGTCAGAAGGACAACCCCAGAATGATGACCATGCCTGCAACAGTGAAAACAGAAGTTACCATCATGGTCATCTCAATGTGCACCATGGACATCAGGCCTTCTCTACAGTTGCTGAGAAGCTGAAATCAATTGGTGCAAAATATGGCCAGCTTTATGCAGACCAGATACTCCCCTCTATCAGAACAGTTTCTAGACATATTTCAGCTATTGCTGAAAAGGAAGAAGTGCACCCTCTGATGCATTGCAATAGCAAATTAAAATTTGGTGTTACAACCAGGGCTTTTTTGGTGCCGATACATACTGGTATGGCGTACTGACACTTTTTTTTTACCTGCTCCCTGTTGGTGCCACTATGGTGCAGATCCTGTTTCCCTCCCACTGCCTAACATCTGAGAGTCAGCAGTAATCAGACAGTCAGTGGCATTCCTAGGGGGGCTCACACCCGGGGCGGATCGCCGATGCGCCCCCCCCCCCCCCGGAACAGTGCGACGCCCCCCCCCCCCCGGGTGGCATGCCACTGGGGAGGGGGGTGCCGCGCGCCTGCCGGCTCTTCGTTTTCATGCTCCCTCTGCCCCGGAACAGGAAGTAACCTGTTCCGGGGCAAAGGGAGCATGAAAACGAAGAGCCGACAGGCGCGGACCGCCCCCACCCCTTGGTATGCCACTGCAGACAGTACAAGGACCAGCACCAGTGCTAACTTCAGCACTGAGCAGCTTTCAAGCCTATCTGCTCATGGAGGCCCTGTTGGTACCGCCCCTCTGACACATACTGTCTGATTACTGCTGGGGCCGGACTCAGATGCCAGCAACTGGAGGAGGAAGTTTGAGGATAAATACTGGACTTTGGTGGGGGGGTGGAGGGAAAAGAGAAAGGGCAATGTTGGTTGGACCAAGGAAGGTGAGGAAATAGAGAAGAGGAGGGAAGAAAGGAGAAATGCTAGACATGGATGGAGGGGAGGGGAGAGAGGAGAAATGCTGGACATTGCTTTGGAAACCCCCCGTCTGAAACTTTCAACATGGATGGAGGGGAGGGAAGACAGGAGAAATGCCGCACATGGAAAGAGAGAGGAAGTAGACAAGACAGACAGTGGAGGGAACGGGGAGGAACTCCAATTCATGATAGGAGAATGGGAAGGAAAACACAATAAGCAAATACTTGTTTTCTACTTGTGATTTATAAACAGTTGTATAGAATATTGTTCCTTTTTATACTTCAAATAAAAAGATTTAAAAATCATAACTGTTATGATGTTATATTACCCATACAAACCTCGAACTGTTCGAGGTTTGTATGGATCGAGTCAGAGCTTATGGGAATAGGGCAGGGACAAACTTTGTCCCCGTGTCATTCTGTACTCATAACCATCACTTTGCTCTAGAACTCACTTTCCATTGGAAAATTCTTACTGCTTGTTCATTATTTATGCCTTTGAAGAATTTAAATGTCCGCAAATCCTTCCTTTCCCTTTGGGTATTCTTGTTTAGCAGAATTTATGGTTCAGATTCTGGCAGTTTCCCCCCAGGTCAGATGTACTCTGTATACTTTTTAATAATGCAATCTCCACAACTGGATGCAAATGGTTTGCACAGTGGCATTATCACCTTTTTTTTTTCTAAAGGTAACACTGCCAGTGGCCTACCTAGGGAAGTTGACATCCGGGGCTGGTCATTTTTTAACACCCCCTCCAAAATCCAGAACTAGGCATACCGAGAATACAAAACACTCAGGACCTATAAAGCAATTCTAGCATACCATAAGAAGTCATTTCTATGAGTCACACAAGGAAAAGCAAAGCATCTTAAACACTACAGTGAGCACTAGAACATCAATTCACCTTTTGTAAAACGAAACCAGACAGAATAGTACAGATCGTCGATCCTGCACAGTCAATGCCAACTGAAAGCCATGTCTTGTTCACAAACACAGATACACCCTAATCCACTATAGAATAAGTAATCATAAACTTTCTATTTAGACAAAAATTAAACTGAACCCCCAAGATGCCAGACTCTGCATACAATGCAACACCACACCATAGAAACAGAAAATGCCCCCTAGTATTGTGCAAAATATAAAGACAGCAGATGTAAATGTGAAAAAACTAACAAATACCAATCACCACTTTACAAATTAACAAATAGAAATAAAACAAATACAGAAAATAAAATAATACCATTTTATTGGACTAATACATTTAGCTGCCAAAGGCCAAAATCTCCTTCCTCAGGTCAATACAGTATAGTGCTGTTACAGTATCCTATCCTGACCTGAGGAAGGGGGTTTGGTCTCTGAAAGTTAAGTCAAAATGTATTAAAATTAGTCCAATAAAAAGATTACCTTATTTACATGTTCTATTTACAAACATTTATTAACACAGCTACAATACTATATCCTAAAGCAAAAAAATAAAAAAAATATATTTTATTTACAGTTTGTCTCTGGTTTCTGCTTTCCTCATCTTCTTTTCACCGTCTTCCTTCCATCCAGCATGTCTTCGCTCTCTCACTGCAATCCAGTGTCTGCCCTCTCCGCAATCCCTTCCATCCACTGTCTGCCCTTTCTCTCTGCCCCTTCAATCCACCATTTGCCCTCCCTCTCGCTGTCCCTTCTTTTTGGCCCCCAGGTCCAGCCCCATTATCCCACCTGCTCCTAGTTCCAGCCCCAGCCCACATCTCCCACCTGCCCCTTCTTTTCAGCCCCCAGTTTCAGCCCCACTATCCGACCAGTCCCCAGTTTCAGCCCCAGTCCCCAGCCACTTCTCCCTGTCCCTTTTCAGCCCCCAGTCCCCAGTTTCAACCCCAGCACTTTTTTACCACCAGTCCCGAGCTTCAGCCCCAGCCACTTCTCCCTGTCCCCTTTTCAGCCCCCTTATCCCACCTACCCTCCTTTTCAGCCCCCAGTTCCAGTCCCCTTTATCCACATGCCTTGCATTAGGGCCCCCCTTTTCAGCCCCAGACCCATTCTCCCACCTGCCCCAGGATTGGCCCCATTCTCCCACCTGCCCCAGACATGGCCCCATTCTCCCACCTGCCCCCTTCTCAGACCCCAGTTACAGCTCCAGGCCCCTTCTCCCATCTGAGCCCCCCCCTTCCAAACCCCGTCCCCTTCTCCCATCTAAGCCCACCCCCCTAGACCCCATCCCCCATCTGAGCCCCCCACCCAGACCTCATCCCATTCTCCCATCTGAGCACCCCCAGACCCAGTCCTTCTCCAGAGCCCCCTCACCCAGTCCGTCCCATTCTCCCATCTGAGCCCCCCTCCCTGACCCAGTCCCCACTTACCTACCAGCTCCGTCGACGGACAGACGACCCTCTTCTCCTGCCACCCAGCCTTAAAAAAAAAATCTGTGAAGTGCCTCGCATCTGCTCTGTTGTAAAGGAGGCAAATCGCCTCGTCACGTCAGCCCTTCCCTCACTTTGTCCCGCCCTCTGATGTAACTTCCTATTTCTGCGAGGGCAGGACACAGTGAGGGAAGGGCC
Organism: Microcaecilia unicolor; assembly: GCF_901765095.1. Lineage (NCBI taxonomy): Eukaryota > Metazoa > Chordata > Amphibia > Gymnophiona > Siphonopidae > Microcaecilia > Microcaecilia unicolor. Next base: position 109,684,339 of record NC_044032.1, on the reverse strand, counting down.
GATGCGACGAGGCGATTTGCTTCCTTTACAGCAGACCAGAGCAGACGCGAGGCGCTTCACAGGTTTTTTTTTTTTTTTTTTTTTAAAGCTGGGTGCTGGGTGGCAGGAGAAGAGGGTTATCTGTCTGCTGGCGGAGCTGGTAGGCAGGTGGGGACTGCGGCGCCAGCGGAGCACCCCCCCCCCCCCCACCTGCTGACACCCGGGGCAGACCGCCTCACCCTTGGTACGCCACTGAACACTGCCTTTTGCACCTCAGCATTGTTCTTTTTCTAAGTACTACCTCATTCCCCTGTTTTGCTGCTCTGAGCTCATGATTATCTAGAATCTCCCTCCTGTGTGATACAGCATACAGGTCAATACCCTTATCCTCCATTATGTTCTGCTCTATTGGATTTCTGTACCCTACAATACATGATTTCATTTTTTGTCTCAAACCTTACATGTCATACTTTCAACCACTTCTCAAGCATTCTTAGATCAATCCTAATTTTTTTCAACAGTATTTAGCTCTAGATTATTCAGTCTGGTGTTGCTCCTTGTTTTACTTATACTAAATTATCCTATTATTAACCGTAGGAGAAATCCTATTTGTGCTCAAAGTTAGTTCTTGAATAAGCTATGAAACTCCATTTACTCTAGAATTTACTGCCTTTGAAAATAAAATAACTAATTCAGACATGAAACTAACGTGCCAAGCGGGATGAGGTATTTCATGATGTGCATTCACTGCTTGAATTAGAGGTATGTATGAAAACATTATTAAATTTATAATAGTGAGAGACACTATGTTGGAGGAACTTTCAGAAATTTTAATCACTTTGAACAGAAAAGGGGATCATGAAATTGTATGTTTTACATAACAGAGTTTATCTACAGGTTGTTTTTTTTTTTAATTGCTTGCACTGTTTCTTTAAAAAACAATAAAAAAAACAAAACCCCAAAAAAGATATTTTGGAACCAACCTCTTGTTTTCCAGTCTCATGGTGCTGTCTGGGAGGACCCAAGGACTGAGTGTATGGAGGCTGCTGTGCAACTTTTAGCATGAGATAATCAATCAGTTGCTCCCTGGAGGGATGCCGTGCTATAGTGGCCTGGGGAGCAGGGTGATGGACTTTGTTATAGCTTGCCTGATGCTTTGAGGACTGGCACATCTGTCCATTTGACAAAGGCATCTATGTAAAACAGGAAGTTTATTACTATACTTATGTAAGACAAAACCAGAACTACTCTAAATTTATCTCATTTAGAAAATTTTCCTAAAGTTAGATGGATTGTTATTATTTGTTAGAATGTAAAATGTATATTCATTCACTTTGAGTCTATTTTCCTAAATCATTATATTGTCTCATCAGAGTTTACTAGAAGCTCAAATGCTAATTTCACATTGCTGAAGACATAGGATTACAATGTGCTGTACACAGTTTGTAACAGCAGTCAGGATTGGGAAAGAGAATTTGATTTAGCTCATAACTTTCTCAGAAGTTCAAGGCAAATGGCATTCAGATACAATAGGTATTCCTTCCTGACCCCAGAGGGCTTACAATCAATGGAGGGTTCAATGACTTGCCAAGATCACAAACAACAGTTAGATCTAAACAAGTCATTTGTAATGTTTCCCCCCCCCCCCCATAGGTGGTAAGTGACAGCAGTTTGGGGATGCTGAAGTGGAACATGACTAGGGCAACATGGGTTCAAGCAATTAAAATCCTTGGGAAAAGGGGCAACAGCTATGTCAGCAATTAAATGACTGTGGGTGCACTTCTGAATACAGCAGAGAAGAACCCCTTCACTGTGTGGCTCTGGTGCAGCTGTATCTCTGCTACTGATGGTAACATACACACCAAATACTCTCCAGAGAATTATGAGCTAAAAAAAATCAAAATAATGCACCTATCCACAGTATTCTGCATATTTTAACAATGGCTCCTAGTCGGTCCTAGCTCTAGGGTCCAGTCTCTTCCTGTTGGCCATGAGAACAATGGTGGTTCAGCAAAGAAATCCTGTGGTTACTGGCAGCCATAAAATGATTTGCCAGTTTTTGTTTTGGATAGGTTACAAATGGCCACCAGGCTTCAGATCTGCTGGCCTTCAGTTTATTGTTGAGTTACAAAACATGTTTTGAATATGTATTATCAGACCTAATGGTTACAACAGCCGGCTGATAACCAGGGAAATCAGGGGTCAAATTCTACTGGTGCTCTTTGACATCTTGGGCAAGTCAGTTAACTCTCCTTTGTCTCATGTACAAACCAGGATTATAAATCTCCAGGGATGAAAAAAATACCTACTGTACTTGAATGTAACTTGCTACTACTGAGAAAGTGTGAGCTAAATCCAAGTCCAAATCCAGTACCAAGCTACTAAGCACATTGTGAATACAAAATCTTACAAAAAACCCCGAGCAATTCTACCATAACAATGTTGGAATTTATATTCCGCTTGTACCTTCACAGTTCTAAGTGAATCACAAATAAAGAAGACCAAAACATTAACTGGGATGTACATAATACATGTTACAAAAAGAAGACAACCTATTAACAGCCGCTTTGCACCTATATACTAATCAGTTAATTCAGGACATATTTATGAAACAATATAGTTTTGATTTTCCTCCGAAAATCTAAGTAATTATAAGAGACCTTCAAAACTTTCCCTAAATCTTCGCCCAACCTTGCTGCTGGGAAGGCAAAGATTTGAACAATTTTGTTCTCTTTTTGCCTTTAATAGAAGGAAAGCTGAACATATTGCAAGTACTTTCTCTGTGTGACCTATGAGAGCTAATAAATGTAAAGTGTTCATACATACATAATGGAGCTGAACCAAACAATATTTTGTAAAGAATAGAAAAAAATGTAAATTGTATTCTAGCTTCCATTGGACGCCAGTGTAAACATATATAAAAAGATGAGATACTGTCATATTTAAGAGAAAATAAAAAGTCAGGCAAACTGCAGTGTTTTGAATTGTTTGCACACTTTTCATTAATTGCTTTGAGCAGGCCAGATAAACAATATTACAGTAATCTAGTTGTGGATGACTAATTCTTGTATTAATAGTCTAAATTGCTCTATTGTGAAAAATGTATGTACACTGTGAAGCTTTCTCATTAAACAAAATGCTTTCCTAATCAAATGCTAAAGTTTGATCAATAAGTACTCCCAAAATATTGATCGTTAATAAGAGTTCAGATTTATGTTAATTGTAAATGATGCAAGATTAGAATCTGGTTTGTTCTCAATTAAAAGGAACTGTTTTTTTCGGCGTTTAATTTATGTCTCAGCATCCATTAGTGAAATACATCTCTGAATACCAGACAACCCTTCAAGCGATGAAGAATGGAGGGAGATTAAAACTGTAATATCATCTGCATAACTGTAATTTGAATAACCATCTATTTCTAATTTCATTTCCCAGGGAGTGTAAAAATATATTAAACAGTATAGGAGCAAGAGGCGACCCCCGCAGAACTCCACATGGGTTTTGCCAGGAGTAATCCACTGTTCATTCTAACTCTATATAATCTATTTACCAGAAACCCCCGTAACCAGGTTAGAATGTGCCCTGAAATCCCATTTTCTTCTAGGATCTGTAAAAGCATTGCATGATCTACTAGGTCAAAGGCACCCGAGAGATCAAATTCAAGAATAAGCATTTCCTTACCTTCGCTCAAAGCTAACCTGGTAGAACTTATTAAGGAACGAAGAACAGTTTCTGTACTATGAGCAAAGCGAAAGCCCAACTGGGAAAAATGAAGCAGATTATGACTTTTGTTAACATGTAACCAATCCTTTCAGCAATTTTACAAATAAAGGTATTGAGGCTACAGGTCTATAATTTGAAATAGACTGGCTTGAATCTTGTTTTTTCAGTATAGGAGTAATTATGTCATCTTCTAAACTTAAAGGGAAATAGTCCAATGCTAAAAAGTACTGCAACCACGACAGTAAACAGCTTTTAAATGTCAAGGAGGTTGATTTCATTATATATGGTGGACAAGAGTCAAGTTGACAATAAGAACTTGTATATATTTCCTAAAAACTATGTCTAACTGATACCAACTAGGAAGTATAAAAATACCAGACTCTCTGCTGGAATAGCTTCATTATGGCATGACATTAGGGCTGAGGGGACCTCTTGAAATTGCTGTCGTCGTCGATAATACACAAACTTTCTACTCAGTGTGCCGCTGCGGCTAGGAAAGCGAATAGAATGTTGGGTATTATTAGGAAAGGTATGGAAAACAGGTGTGAGGATGTTATAATGCCGTTGTATTGCTCCATGGTGCGACTGCACCTTGAGTATTGTGTTCAATTCTGGTTGCCGCATCTCAAGAAATATATAGTAGAATTGGAAAAGGTGCAGCGAAGGGCGACTAAAATGATAGCGGGGATGGGACGACTTCCCTATGAAGAAAGACTAAGGAGGCTAGGGCTTTTCAGCTTGGAGAAGAGACGGCTGAGGGGAGACATGATAGAGATATAAAATAATGAGCGGAGTGGAACAGGTGGATGTGAAGCGTCTGTTCACGCTTTCCAAAAATACTAGGACTAGGGGGCATGCGATGAAATTACAGTGTAGTAAATTTAAAACAAATCGGAGAAAATGTTTCTTCACCCAATGCATAATTAAACTCTGGAATTCGTTGCCGGAGAACGTGGTGAAGGCGGTTAGCTTAGCAGAGTTTAAAAAGGGGTTAGACAGTTTCCTAAAGAACAAGTCCATAAACCACTACTAAATGGACTTGGGAAAAATCCACAATTCCAGGAATAACGTATAGAATGTTTGTACGTTTGGGAAGCTCGCCAGGTGCCCTTGGCCTGGATTGGCTGCTGTCGTGGACAGGATGCTGGGCTCGATGGATCCTTGGTCTTTTCCCAGTGTGGCATTACTTATGTCTTATAGAACTGATTTTGGGCCTTTTATCAAGCCGTGCTAGTGGTTCCCAGTGCAGCAATGCCGACAAAGCCAAGTCACTTTGAATGGGCTCCACTGGCACTGCCATACGAAAATTGCTAAAGCGGCATGATAAAGAGCCCTTTATTTTGAAAGTACTCCGCTAAATCTGAAGCTGAAGGGGACTTTACATGAAGCTGGAAGACAACGCTGATGAACATTAGTAAGATCAGTTACTCTCATAGTCCATAACGTCCCAACAAACAGTTCTAGTGACAGAGATCTGGTCCATAAAAGTTCACACAAGTTATATATCTGCCCACGATCAGCCATTTCAACTCTCTTGTTCCAGCTCCAATCAGCAGCAGTCAGATCTGGAGATTCGTGTTCCACTGAGTTTGCACTTGGTCCCCAGCCCAACTCAGAGTCTCAACTAACCTCTGTTGCCATCCATGTCATAAGATAATTGTTCAGGCAGTACTGATTCTCTCCACTTGAATGTAGTCCATTCTGATCCAGGTTATTCTGCAGTCTAGTCATAAATTTTGGAGCAAGGTCTGGAGTGCTGAAGAACGTTTTGACTCCATTATCCAACTTAAACCAGTCATCAGTTTAGCTGGACACCAAGTGCCAGCCCGGTAGCCCAGTCTCTGTCCTCTCACTTACTAACTGTCTCCTGTGCCAAAACAGAGTAGATTCTAATTTTCAAACCCTTATACTCCACGATGGGTTGGCAGCACGAGGCCTGCAACAAGTGCTCAACCTCCTCATATCTCAGTGTGGCTGCACATCAAGACCCAAAACTCTCTGTGTGCTCTACCTCATAAAGCGATTTTGCAGCAGAGCCTGGGAAACATTCCTGCAATAAATCTCACACGTATTTATTTATTTTTCAAAAACTTTATTTATTCCAGCAAATATGGGTACAATAGAAATAAACAATCTACATACAGTCTTATTATTTGTCTTTTTGTCATAAACACCCTCGTTACCCTTGCTGAGCTCCAAAACGTACGATATATAACCCACTGTGTAACCCCTCCCCCAAATTCTCTCTCCCACCCCCCAATCCACCCTACCTCTCCCCCGGAGGACATTAACCATTCAAAACTCTACTGCGAACAGTCGGTGTTAACTTATCCCAGAAGGGAAGAGAAGGGAAATGGGACTTGATATACCGCCTTTCTGAGGTTTTTGCAACTACATTCAAAGCGGTTTACATGTATTCAGGTACTTATTTTGTACCAGGGGCAATGGGGGACCAACACTGAAGAAGGTGGTCACCCCGTTGTGAGGCTAAATCCTGAACATCCTTACGTTCCATCGCACTCAAGGAGATCATCAGGGACCTACACTGCTGAATCGAGGGATGATCGGGCAGCAGCCAAGCACTTAATATAGTTTTTTTCCCCATTAGCACCGCCCTTCTTAAGAAGGCTGTCAGGCCCGCCCTAAGAGATCCCCCTACATGGTATGAATCAAACAATTTAATCCTCCCAATCCCTGACACTTGGGCACATAAGGTTGCCCAGAATGTCAGGACCGGAGGACAAAGCCAAAACATGTGGCCTAAGTGCGCACCGGATCCTGCACATTTCGGGCAGTCATCCTGGGGGCGAAAGGTAGCCCAAAAGGCCCTATGCAGAGAGATGTGGAGGCACATGATAAATTTATATTGCAGCTCCCGAATGTCAGCACTGCCAAAGGCCCCATAGCATGAACGCAAGCAAGCTTGAAGTAATTTATCCTGGATCCGATACCCTAATTCCCCAGACCAACTTTGCACCAGGGCCCCATAGCACACCACAGGCAACGCCTCTCTTAGTTGACAATGGAAGTATTTCATAGGAACTGCTAATTGGACTTCTAAGATCATAAATCTTTACTAGTTGTTCCCATTTTTTCAACGACAAGGAGGCCTGTGGCAGCGAGGTAAAGTAATGGAGATGGGCCTGGGGGGGGGGGGGGGGGGTCAAATGATTGCTTGCACACAAATCTTGAAAGGATTTACAGGTGCCATCCTTATTTAAAACTTGTAACACAAAAATGGTCCCCTCTTCCCTCCACCTACGGAATACCGCTGAGGTCCTGCCCACAGGGAAGTCTGCATTCCCCCAAATTGGCAATAAGGGGGATGCTTGAGGGTCAAAATTGTAAAGTTTGCAAATCCAGCGCCATGCCCTCCGCAGGGGGAGGACGAGGGGAGCAAAGTATGGCCTTGTAATCGCACGACCAGTGGTCGCGTGTAGCCAATAGCTAAAACGATGAGGGCTTAGCACCAGACTTTCTGTAACTGGGAAAGAAGCTTGTACCCCTAAACCAGTAACTCAAATGTCTCATACAACCAGCCACTGAAAACACTTTGATACTTAACACCCCGAGGCCACCCTTCTCCACAGGAAGTTAAGTCTGAGAAAAAGGGACCCAGTTTTGCCATCCATTCCAGAAAAGGTTTACCAGCAGCTGGTGTAACAAGCATTCGTCCAGTTGTAAGACAAAGAGGGACAGCACCTGGATAACGTAAAGCCATTTTGGAACTAATATAATGTTATATAAGGCAATCCTTCCCCCCAGAGATACAGGAAGATGCTGCCACATCCTCAGGGAGGTCTGGGTTGTTGCCCATAGTGGAGCCAAATTGATAGCATAAAGTTGTTTCAGATCCGCTGGGACCCTAATGCCTAGGTACTTGATACGACCGACTGCCCACTTTAACAGAAAGAGTCCCACCCATTCCTCCCTAACTGAAGTTGGGATCGGTAGGGCCTCCGATTTCTGTAAGTTGAGAGTTTAAAACCCGAGTAATAGCCAAATTCTACAATAACATCAAGCACGGCGGCTAACGAGCTCCGGGGGTTCGTGATGGTAAGCAATCTGCATATGCCAACACTTTAATGGAGAGTCGAGGCAGCGTGACTCCCATGATCATCGGATCCTTCAGTATAGTGCGGAGGAGGGGTTCTAAATATAGTAAGAACAAAAGAGGTGACAACGGGCACCCCTGACGAGTTCTCCTATCCACCTGAAAGCTGGGAGAACACAAACCATTCACTAGCACCCGAGCCACTGGCCCTGCATACAAGGTACATACTGCTTGCAAAAATCACCCCTTCATCCCTACATAACACAATACTTCAAAAAGGTATTCCCAACATACAAGATCAAAGGCTTTCTCAGCGTCCAGTCCAATGAGTAGCATCAGCTGCCGTGAGGCCCCTCTGTAGACATTTAGCCCCGGATGACGCCCTCCAACAAATCCCACCTGATGATCTCCCACCAGGTCAGGAATGTGTTTGGCCAGCCTATCTGCCAGTACTCGTGCTAAGATTTTCAAATCTACATTGAGCAACGAGATTGGGCGATAGGCCTCCGGAGAGTCAGAGGCTTTACCTGGCTTGGGTATGAGTACTATAAGTGCTTCATTAACTTGAGCAGGGAACGCCCCCTCCCAAGATCACCGCCTCATAAAATAGCATAAGCGGGACACTCACTTACTGTGCCAACATCTTGTAATATTCTGGGGAGAACCCATCAGTCCCAGGGGCAGTCCCCAATGTGAGAAATTTGATAATCTGTTGAACCTCACGTGCACACAATGGAGCGCTTAACTGCTTGCTAGCTTCTGGGAAGAGAGATGGGAGTCCAGAATCTTCAAGATAATCTAGCACCAAGGGGCCCCCCTGTTCTGCATCAGCCTGATACATCTGTGAGAAATAGTCATAAAAGATTTGCATAATGTCAGTTGGGCTAGATTTCCTAGATCCATCAGGTGCCACCATAGTAGGAATGAACATTCTAGCTGACCACACTTTCACTACCTAAGTAGTTTCCCCAGCCGGTTACCAAACTTATGATATTGACAACATCGAGAAAATAGCTGCTTTTTCATGCACTCATGGAGCAGAGAGTTCAAAGCAGCCAAGGCGACTTTCACATTCTCAAAGGTAACCCTGGACGGATGTTTCAAGTGGGTCTTCTTGGCTTTATGGTAACAGCATTCTAACAAAAGAATCCCCTGGGTGATTCTCCTATTGCGCGCATTCACATAATTAATTATTTCACCCCGCATCACTGCCTTTGATGTTTCCCAAAACAAGTCCGGGGCATCCCCATGACTGGCGTTTGTTTCCGCAAAGAGGTTCTATTTCTGAACCAAGAAATTCTGAAAGTCAGAGTCATCCGAAAGGTACGATGGAAATCTCCAGGTGCCCGCAATCCCTACAAACCGGGCTCAAAGATAAATCCACCCAGATCGGCGTACGGTCAGAAATTGCCATTGGGTCCAGGTCCGCCGATAGGACCCTCAAAAAGATCGAGGTGGGCAGCAGTATGTAATCAATATGAGACCAGGTCTGATGGGCCCGAGACAGGTGCGTATAGTCACGTTGCATCAGGTGTAGTACCCGCCACGGGTCCACCAAGTCCAGAAGCTTGCAAAGGTAAGGCAAAGCCTTGCCCCTATTCAACGTGCTCCACACCCCAGGCGATGAGCAATCCAAAGATGGGTCAAGGACCTGGTTAAAATCACCCACAACAATCCACAGGGCTGTGTCGTATTTAAGACCCAGATTAACTAGTGTATGAAAAAAACTAGCTTCATAGACATTAGGCCCATACACAGCACATAAGTAATATTCCTGGCCCATGTAATTTAAGTGCACTAAGACATATCTGCCCTCAGAGTCTCTTTCCACCATTCGGGACACACAAGTTTTAACAGAACCACTTCTCCCCCACTCCCCCCCCCACCCCCGCCAGCCGAGAAGTAACACTCTCCCACCCACTGCTGGCGCAGTTTCTGATGTTCTACGTCTGACAGTTTCGTTTCCTGCAAGCAAGCTATGGAAGTCTCATGGCACTTAAGAGTTGACAGAATTTTAGAGCGTTTAATAGGGGACGTAATCCCTGCCACATTTCAAGAGATTAATCGTACTGCTGGTGTCCTAACCATCCCAAGCATCCAGACCCAGCATTGCAAACAATTTCAAGTCTCCATCGATCCCCCAGCTACCCAGCCTCAGCCGGGGGAGATCCAAACAGTCTAGAAACTGAAGCTCTCCCTCTACAAGACACGTACATCCATACACCCACCATACATTCGTCCCACTACTCGAAACAGCAACCCAACATTCATACCATCCTCCAACCGATTCCCCTCCTCACAACCCAAACTCATCCACGCCCATCTCCAATGCCCCTCCCCCTCACCACCCTACCTCCCCTCATTCTCCCTCCCAACAGAACAGACCCACTAAACCCTACCCTACTCCCTCAACAGCTGTGACCGCCCCTCCTTATGGAAGGACAGCCAAGTGAGGTCTAAAATGCTGTGGGGTCCCCACCGCCAATCCGCTATCGTAATCATGAGCACAAAACCCATATTGCCCCGGAATTGCAAACATAGAACCAATGCCTGGATACTTAGTAGTCAGTAATAATCTCTCTATGCACAGTGGCAACTCACTGAACTTAAGCCTGGGCTTGCTGGTCCACATCCATCATAGTATTTCCTGCTTGCAGGTCTTCAATCCCTGCCCGGGCCTATCAAACAGTCCCTGTGAAATGACAATGTTCTCTGTCCAGCATTCATGCTACAGAACTCAGGTGATTCAATCAAAACTCCAAACTCAACGAACTGTTCTACAGGTAAACTTGCCAACCATCAAACGTGCTCTCCCGAGCACAAAACAACCTTAGGAACAAGGCATCCACCCTGTTCTTGCCACTGTTCAGGCTATGCGGTTGATTAAGCCACCCCGACACTGCTTCAGGCGTTACAAAGGATTTCCAGGTACCATTAATCAGCACTTTCAAGGTAGCTGGATATCCTATATAATAATTCTCACCTCCAACGTTCTAATGTGCCTGGGACCGTGGCTCCCTTGGAGGTGGTCTGCTAGGCAGTTTAGAATGCACTGACGTCAGTGATGTCACTGACAGCTGTTTCTACCCCTCGGCGCAACACCCAAGCCCCTACCCTGCAAAACCGCCCTGCCTACCAATCAGCTCTCAGTGCCCCCCCCCCCTCTCGGTGCAACACCCAAGCCCCTCTGCCCCGGCGCAGCACCCACGCCCCTACCCCCCCTCGATGCATCACCCAAGACCCTCCCCCTGGCGCATCACCAAAGCCCCTACCCCCCCTCTCGGGCACATCAACTCCATTGCCACCCGCAGCTGCCAATACTAACGCTGTCTGGCCGCTGCTGCTTCTCCTGTGGAGCAGCAGCGGCCGGTACAAAAAGAAAAAAAAGCCAAAAAAAGATTTTTAACCTGAAACGCGGCTCCGTAGACAGCCATCTGGCATTAGCTGTCGTCACTGCAGCCGCTCCTCCTCTCCCCTCCACGTCACTGCCCCTGCAGGAAGACCCTGGAGGAGCACAGCGATGTCAGAGGGGAGAGGAGGAGCAGCTGCAGAGATGACAGCCAATGCCAGATGGCTGTCTACGGAGCATTTCGGCTGAAACGTAATGCTGAAAAAACCCAATGCCTAATACTCCCCTCTCAACACAATACGAACAAATTTACTGTCATTAATACACCAAATCTGAACCTTCCAATTTCGGATACCCTAAAATTCTTGGAGTTACCATCGATCGACACCTAACACTCGAGAACCACGCAAAAAACACAACCAAGAAGATGTTCCACTCAATGTGGAAATTAAAAAGAGTAAGACCTTTCTTCCCAAGGACTGTTTTCCGTAACCTGGTACAATCAATGGTGCTCAGTCATCTAGACTACTGCAACGCACTCTATGCCAGCTGTAAAGAGCAAATAATCAAGAAACTTCAAACAGCTCAGAATACCGCAGCCAGACTCATATTCGGTAAGACAAAATATGAAAGTGCTAAGCCCCTACGAAAGAAACTACACTGGCTCCCACTTAAAGAACGCATCACGTTCAAAATATGTTCCCTAGTTCACAAAATCATACACGGAGATGCACCAGCCTACATGTCAGACCTGATAGACCTACCAACCAGGAATGTCAAAAGATCATCCCGCACATTCCTGAATCTACATTTCCCTAACTGCAAAGGTCTAAAAAACAAACTAATGCATGCGTCTAACTTTACTTACTTGAGCACATAGTTATGGAATGCATTGCCGCGCAACATAAAAACAATTTACGAACTAATGAACTTCCGCAAACTATTGAAGACCCATCTCTTTAACAAGGTATACCATAAAGATCAACCAATGTGAATATACACTACTCCTCCACATATATTCAGAACTGTCTTATAATAGTTGTTTGTTATACTACTATCATGTTTTATCATGTTCCCAAGATCCTTCTGTATCACTAATTGTCTATCTTCTAATATATGTCCACTATTCATGATGTATTGTAAGCCACATTGAGCCTGCAAAGAGGTGGGAAAATGTGGGATACACATGCAATAAATAAATAATAAATAAAATAAATAAATAATATTAGTTGTGCAGCAGAATTTTGAACAGATTGAAGAGGAGAGAGATGGCTAAGTGGGAGACCTGTGAGAAGCAAGTTGCAATAGTCTAAGCGAGAGGTGATAAGAGTGTGGATGAGGGTTCTGGCAGTGTGCTCAGAAAGGAAAGGGCGAATTTTGGTGATATTATAGAGAAAGATACAACAGGTTTTAGCAGTCTGCTGAATATGTGCAGAGAAGGAGAGGGAGGAGTCGAAGATGACCCCAAGGTTACGAGCTGATGACACAGGAAGCATGAGAGTGTTATCCACAGAAATAGAGAATGGGGGAAGAGGAGAGGTTGGTTTAGGGGGAAAGATAAGAAGCTCAGTCTTGGTCATGTTTAAGTTTCAGATGGCGCTGAGACATCCAGGTAGCAATGTCAGACAGGCAGGCTGATACTTTGGCCTGGATTTCGGCTGAGATTTCTGGTGTGGAGAGGTAGATCTGGGAGTCATCAGCGTAAAGATGATACTGAAAACCATGGGATGAGATCAGAGTACCAAGGGAAGAAGTATAGATGGAGAAAAGAAGGTACACCAACTGACAGTAGGATAGAAGTAGAGGAGGATCCACTAGAGTATACACTAAAGGTATGCTGGGAGAGATAAGAAAAAAACCAGGAAAGAACAGAGCCCTGAAATCCAAGTGAGGACAGCATATCAAGGAGTAGGCTGTGATCAACAGTGTCAAAAGCAGCAGATAGATCGAGAAGGATGAGGATAGAATAGAGACCTTTGGATCTGGCCAGGAACAGATCATTGGAGACTTTAGCAAGCATTGTTTCAGTTGAATGAAGGGGGCGAAAGCCAGATTGAAGTGGATCAAGAATAGCTTGAAATGAAAGAAAGTCAAGGCAATGGTGGTGAACAGCACGTTCAAGTATCTTGGATAGGAAAGGGAGGAGGGAGATGGGGCGATAGTTTGAAGGACAGGTAGGGTCCAATGAAGGTTTTTTAAGGAGTGGTGTGACTATGGCATGTTTGAAGGCATCAGGAACAGTCGCAGTGGAAAGTGAAAGATTGAGGATATGACAGATAAAAGGGATGACAGTAGGTGAGAGATCTAAGCTGATGGAGAATAAAGAAGCCAGTTTTGCAAACACTGGAGATCTGGGGGACAAATGAAAGGTGCAAATGGAGGATAACCCCCAAGTAACGGAATGAGCTGGCTGGTTGGAAAGATGAGTTGAAGAAATCCAGAAGTAAAGTTGACACAGAAATGCCTCCAATAAACCAGCATGCTACATTTCCTCCCTTATTTATTACTAACTTGTGTGCAACAAGCCATTCAGAAATAAGCTGTAAGCAATCTTTGAGAGGGTCAGAGGAGGACTGTAATGAATGGTAGGGAAGAGTAGCAAAGTATCGTCTGCATAAAACTGAAATTGACATGCTGGTGGACTGAATTAGAGTGGTGAGTTGACTGAAGAATAAGTTGAAAAGGAGTGGCAACAGTACAAAACCCTATGGCAGTGGCGGGGCTATGTGGGGCCACGGGGGCCTGGGCCCCCCAAATTTCCTCTGGGCCCCTGGTTTTGCTGGTAGGGGTCCCCAACACCCACCAGACTGAGGTGCCACCATGTCGCCTGCCCTGCTCTGTCTTCCTCTCACATCCGGCTTGCTCCTTTTAGTGAAACTGAGCATGCTCAATTTCACTAAAAGGAGTGTGCAGGACATGAAGGGTGGGTATTTGCTGTGGTAGTGGGTAGGGAGCTGCAGGGCGGCGAGGCAACAGACCAAAATGTGCCCCCTCAGGCTCTGGCCCTCTCCCACCAAGAGGTCTGGCTACATGGAACTTCACATGTCAGAGGGAGGCCCGAGAAGAGGTAGTAACAACAGAATAAGAACAGTTGGAGAGGAAAGAGAAAGCCATGAAAGCACAGACCCTGAGAGACCAAGCAAAGAAAGGTGAGACAGCAAAAGGAAGTGGTCCATAAGATCAAAAACAGCTGGAAGATCAAGGGAGACAGCCAAGATGATATGCCTTTCCCAGTGACTGTAGATTTCCCTGAGAACTGAAGTGATGACGGTTTCTGTACTAAAATGTGCCCTAAAACCAGATTGCTTAGGATGGAGGGTGAGTGACTTCTCAACAAATGAAGATAAATTGTAAGAAAATGACTCTTTCTAGAATCTTAGAGAGAAAACAGATTGGAGACCGACTGATGAGTGAGTAAGTTGTGGATCAAGGGTGGATTTCTTAAGAATAGGTCTGAATTCCAACATTGTGAAACCTGCCCTGAAGAAAGCCTGGTATCAACCATGAGCAGAATATAAGGCAAAAGATTCCATTTGGGGATTTTTAGATAAGGAGGAGGGGAAAGGGTCTAACTTGTAAAAAGTGGGTTTGGTGCCACAGAGGGCCAACAAGAGAGAATGCAGGGACTGCTGTTGGAATGTAAGCCAGAGGCCAGTACCGGGGTGAGAAGTTGGTGCTGCAGCAGGGGGGTAAGAGGGAAGCAGAAGCGTGTGTTTAGAAAGGCAGTCAGCAGTAGGGAGCAGGCAGGCACTACCAGGCTTCGCAGGGGCGTAGCCAGACTTTGGCAGGAGGGGGTTCCAGAGCCCGAGGTGAGGGGGCACATTTTAGCCTCCCCCCTCCGGTACCACCGACCCCCCTCCCCCCCACCATTGCCGACACCCCCCCTGCCGCTGACCCTCTTGACTCCCCCTCCCGCCAACCCGCCGTCACCTACCTTTGCTGGCGGGGGACCCCAACCCCCGCCAGCCAAGGTCCTCTTCTTCTCGCAAAAGGCTTCCTTCTGTTTCTGACGTCCTGCATACGTGCATGACGTCAGACTCACAGAACGAAACCTTGCAGATCAGAAACAGAACGTCAAAAACAGAAGGAAGCCTTTTGTGAGAACAGGACCTTGGCT
Source organism: Microcaecilia unicolor (assembly GCF_901765095.1). NCBI lineage: Eukaryota > Metazoa > Chordata > Amphibia > Gymnophiona > Siphonopidae > Microcaecilia > Microcaecilia unicolor. The sequence continues at coordinate 109,669,117 of NC_044032.1, read as the reverse complement.
GGCGGGGGCTTGGGTCTCCCGCCAGCAAAAGCAGTGAACGGCGACCGCGGGTTGACGGCGGGGGGGGGGGGGGGGGGTGGAGGTCGGGCAGGTCGTCGGCAGGGGGGTCCAGGGCTGTCTGCCATTTGATGCTAGGTTGCATCAATCATCCGGACTTTTTTTTGCATAAAAATGTATTAAATTTTTTTTGCGAAAACTTTCATAGTTGATGCTGTGTCGTGTGTACTTTGGCAATGCATTCTACCATTTGGTGGTGGTAAATGGGAAGTCTGTAGTCCTTTACAGCTGGGATGGTGTATGAAGACAGTCTCTCAGTTTTCCTTGAGGGTGGGTTGTGGTCATTCATCTACTACTACTACTACTACTTAACATTTCTAGAGCGCTACTAGGGTTACGCAGCGCTGTACAATTTAACAAAGAGAGACAGTCCCTGCTCAAAGAGCTTATAATCTAATAGACAAGTGAACGGTCGGTCCGATAGGGGCAGTCAAATTGGGGCAGTCTGAATTCACTGAACGGTAAGGGTTAGGTGCCGAACGCAGCATTGAAGAGGTGGGCTTTAAGTGGTGTCATGTAATTTGGTGTGGTGCAGTATACAATCTGGTACACGAAGGTGCAAATTTTGAAGATTACTCTTGCTTTTATTGGTAGCCAGTGTAGGTATTGCAGCAGTGGCATAGCGTGGCCACATACGGATGCGCAGCAGATCAGGCATGCTGAGGTATTTTGGACTGTTTGTAATTTTTTGAGAATGTATTCTCTGCATCCCGCATAGACTGCATTGCAGTAGTCCAGTGTTTCCTCAAGTCTGGTCCTGGACTAACCTCCGCTCACAGGACAAATCCCTCCTCTCAGTATCCTTCTCCACCACCGCCAACTCCAGGCTTCGCTCATTCTGCCTCGCCTCACCCTATGCTTGGAATAAACTTCCTGAGCCCTTACTCCAAGCCCCCTCCCTACCCATCTTCAAATCTTTGCTCAAAGCCCACCTCTTCAATGTTGCTTTCGGCACCTAACCTTTATACATTTCAGGAAATCTAGACTGCCCCAATTTGACTGACTGTACATTTGTCCTTTAGATTGTAAGCTGCTTGAGCAGGGGCTGTCCTTCTATGTTAAATTGTACAGCGCTGCATAACCCTAGTGGCGCTTTAGAAATGTCAAGTAGTAGTAGTAGAGTACCCCTTGCCAGACAGGTTTTAAGGATATCCACAATGAATATGCATGAAAGAGATTTGCATATAATGGAGGCAGTGCATGCCAATCAAGTTCATACATATTCATTGTGGATATCCTGAAAACCTGACTGGCAAGAGGTACCCAGGACTGGACATAGAAAACACTGCAGTAGTCTATCTGGGAAAAGACAAGGCTTTGGACTAGAATTTGGAAGGCAGGCTTCGAAAGATATGCTGTTAATCATCGTAATTTCCAAAGGGATCTGAATACTTTTAATGTTAAAGCAGTTCAGAAACCATTATTGGTACCGGAGTACACACTTCAGTTTCTCTGCTAGGACTGTCTTCCCCTGCCAGGTACACTGTTCTAAAAGTTATCCTATGAGAGATGGTCCAATTCTACATCCTGACAGTCTCCCAATTCAGAAGGTAACACAATGTCTCTCTCTGCCTGTTTGATGTAGTACATGGCTAACAATGTCCATCTGGACCAAGATTATTTTGTTGGCTATCTCTGAAAGCCTTTAGAGCAGGATTTCTCAACCACCCAGTTCCTGGGGAACTCAAAGCCAGTCTGGTTTCCAAGATATCCACATTTAATATGTATGAGAAACATTTCATGCAAATGTCAAAGATAATCATTTATTGAATACACAAATGAGGCGTTATTTTTTTTGAGGCATCTGCCTTTACATAATGGTTTACGGCAACCACTCAAGTACTTGAAATTTAACACTATATGACTTGGAATTCAATTAATAAGTGATGCTGGTCTAAACTGAATGGATTCTTTTGATAGTCAATCTGTTTATAGAATTACAACCGTCCTTTAAAAATTCTCCCTTCTCAATTTTATTTAAATGTGAAGTGAAGACTCTGGAAATGTTAAATACATGTATGTCTATATGTGTAACTGAGTAGATTACACCTACCTTCTTTAAGCCATCTACAGGTCCATCTTTGAGACCGAGAGAGACAGAGGAGCAGTTTTGTTGTCCTGCAATGAACATATCATCCTGACATGGTTCTCCTACACTGCCAGTTTGGGAGTGCTTTGAAAGAGGGAGAAAAATAAAGAAAAAGGTTTTAGAAAGGCCCAAACTAGTCATTCTCTTAGAAAAATACTGCTAGTAAATATCCACTGAGCAGGAAAAGCAACCAATCTTATGTTATCCATCCTTACAAACAATAAATAAATATCTAACATGAGGGAAGCACTACATGGTGGATATCCATTTTGGCTTTATTTGGAAAAAATAGTGACAATTAGCCAATCTGACGGATTAAGTTGACCTTTCTTGGCACATACCCAGGGTCAGATAAATACTGTACTGAGCCCTAGACAAACATATATTTGTTGGCCTCTATCATAGACCCCATACATTCATTTTGTTCCTCCCCCTTAATAGCTATAGTTACTCTTATCTTCCTATAAGGAACCTCAGTTCATAGCCTTTCCCCAAGTGTTCCCCTTCCACCCTGATTTCACTTGAAATGACCTGGTTGAGGTTGCAAGTAGGCACACAAACTTAGCAAGAACTTGCTTATTAGGTCCCGCTTCCCACACATAACCCAAGAGTAGATGGGGCCACTATGAGCCTGTAAGAATCATTGATTTAGTCCTTGTACTTAAAACCTGCTGCCATTCTCATCACTAGTCCCTACAATTGTCTTGAGCCACTTTGCAGATATGAGCAGGGTGGAGTGAAAGCAGACAGATAATGTGAGAAAATGTGAATTCAAGGGGCTTGGGGAGGGACTAGAATCATAAGAAGGGTGAATGGGAGTAGCATATCATGTATATTGATAGAGAAGTCTTCAGATTACTAGCAATTATACTTTATATATTTTTTTAATTCTTGTATCCAGCACTGATAAAATATGCCTAATTAAAATATATATACATATAGATCTAATGCAGACAAGAATAAAAATAATAATTGAAAATCACAGCTGTACAAATCAAACATGAGATTTCATAGACAAAGAAGACTGCAAAATGACTCCTAAATATTTCATCTCTCTCAATTCCATAAAGAGAAAGGGAGGCAGGAAAGTCGGTTACTAGAACCTGAAAGGAAGATAACTTGTATCTTTGCCATATTTAAACTCAATTTATTTGCAGATAGCAAGATTTTCACAAAGTCAAAAAAGCAAAAATATCTGAAATCAAATTCTTAAATTGGAAAATAAAAATGTATGTCATCGTAATAAAGTCAATAACTCACTTCTCAACATCCAAGCACTTTACATAGTAAGGTCATATATATTGAAGACTAAAGCAGAAAGGGATGAACCCTAAGGAACCCCTGAATTAATTCTTGTCTCCAAGTGAAATTTCAGAACCTGAAATTGTCATTCATTCAAAAATTTTGAAACAACTTCATTGGTTACTTGTGAAATACCAAGTGCAGCATAAAGTTTTGAGTATTATAAATCAAGTAATATATGGTAAAATGCATGGCATTTTGGTCAAGTTTTTACTTTGCATCGGGAAGGTCTTTAAGATCAGATTTCTACAAGTGCCTGATTTGCAATTGGTATCTTCAGTACATTATGTCTTTACTCAGGTCTCTTGAAAAGGACACGTCTGTTAGAGAGAATATATAATACCAATTCCTATTACTCTCTAAAAATGTTCCAATCTGTTGCTTTCTGGAAAATATGATGCAAATCAAATAAATTTAAATAATGAAAGTGTAAGAAATCACTGAGCATGTCACCAAATCAAATACCAGTGCATCATTAAAGCAGAATAGAGCTATTAGCTACTTCTGCTAACAACGGTGACTATGCTCACACATCCCTGTGATTTCTTATGTGAATGTGACAAATATCATTAAGAAAATGTTGAAAATCTCAACTAACATATATCCACAAAACAATATCATAGAATGTGCATTAATTGTGCCCCAAAATATAACAATCATAAGTCACTATAAAAAGCGTTACCAATGTTCCAAACACTTAGCTGTGGCATTCCCGAACTTGACTGCAGCTCTACGAAGTGCCCGTATCAGGAGCTATATTTGCAGCCAAAACATATTCAGTTCCTAAATCACCATCATAATCATTCCATTAAAGGCAAGCCCTTTTCTTTAATGGAATCACTGGGATGTGTGAACATAGTCACCATTGTAAGTAGAAGTAGCTAATAGCTCTATTCTGCTTTAATGACGCACTGATGTGCGCTCTGGCAACATGCTGAGTGATTTTGTACACTTTAATTATTTAAATTGATTTGATTTGTATCATATTTTCCACAAAGCAATATATAGGAACATTTACTCGGGTCTCAGCTTTTTCTATAGCAGGAACGTTAATGTGGAATGCCTTGCCAGATCAGCTTTGCTTAACTACTAGTTTCCACCAATTTAAGAAACTATTAAAAACAGTCTTTTTGTGGTATGTAGTACAGTTTTGGAAATTATGACAGCAGCATTATATGTTATGAAGATATTTGTTGTTTTTTTACTGGTATGTACGTTTTATGGAAACCGTCTAGTTTATAGGCAGGTTAGAAGTGTTTAAAATAAATACATATATGCCCAGAAAATTTAAGGGCTTCTAACTGTATGAGAAACAATTGGTGATTAATTGAATATGGCAGTAATATCTAAGGGAACCATTAAAAATTTGGTGCTGAGATCAAACCCACAATGAATAGAATCCAGAACAGAAATCAAAAGGATCTCAGTGTTATGTTTATATCTAAATTCAATCAAAATGGTCAAGGCAACCATACTCGTCAATAAACGTTTGTAGTTGTTCCAATGCAAGCCTCTCTAAAATGTTTGCTAAAAAAAAAATAGGATAGCAGTCTGTAGTTATCTGGAATAGTCATTTACAGTTTTTAACAAAGGCTTAACTTTAATGAACAAGGGATGACTCCCTCCTGAAAAGATTTGTTTACACTAGCAATAACAGGTAGTACAATATAATCACAAATGGCCTTCAACACAACTGTTGAACATATTATTTAACCCTAGAAGGTCCAGTGATATTAAAAAATGACCACATGAAGCATTTACGTTGGTGTATGATGAATTGTGTACATTCTGAAGATCTTGCTTTTTGTGACCTTTTTTTTTCATGACTTTGTGCCAATTACTCTTGAGGAATTCCATATTTCATAATCATTTGCTAGATAGCGCCTGTCACTTCACCATTGAGTCCCACTGGGGCCAAAAGTGACCCCCAATTAAATAATAAGAGAACTGTTACAGCGGACTTCTTGCTCAGAAGCCATTAGAGATGTAGATGACATTGCTGGGAACTATCCACAAGAACAGAAGAGAAATTCCAGAAGAGTTTGTAAGCACAAAGGGGCGTAAACTACTGTCATCAGTGTTTGCATTTTGTGAGGATGCAACACTTCTATCCTACAGCCCCAAAAAAGTCAAAAGCAGTTGCACTACTTAGCTTTACGCACAAAACTCAAGAATTTGATGTCACATCCAGACAAGAAGTCCACAATGATTCTTGATTATAGTGCTTCAAAGTGTGGAGTCTACACAGCTGATCAGATGCTGAGGATATATACTACAAAGTGTATGCAAGTATATAAAGGATCCTCCACCAATTAGTAAGCATAAGCAAAAAGATAGGAGGAAAAAGCCTCAAAGAGTTCCAGACTGTAACTGTCTTAAGAGCTATTCACTCATCATTGACATTAAAAAAACTCTCATTCATATTTTGTCCAAAAAGCAACAGAAAACAAGCAAACTACTTGTGCCTCAATCATAACATCATAGATCGCACATTCCTCACATTTAAAATGTCCAATTAATTCAGGTTGCAACCTGAATTAACATTTTAAATATGGAGAATATGCAATCTGTGACATTACGATAGAGGGACAAAAGTTTGTCCATCCCAATATCATCTAAGGGCCAATACTTCTTGTAAGTCAGACTTTCGTTTCTATTCCATCACTTGTCCCTGTAAGAAGTTATATACAGCACAAATGAGTAGATAATTGAAGATCTGTTTGCTAGAGAATAGAAGTACCATCAGGACTAAAAATAAAACAAAAGTGCTATCACCTTTGGCTGCACATTGTGTTCAACCACATTTGTCATCAAGATGTATAATTTTGCAATGGGTCGCCCCCCATTCGGAGGGGCGGTGACTGCTGGAAGAGCCTTCTACAATGTGAACAAAAATGGATCTTCCAATTAAAGGCTTTAGAACTCGATGGGTTAAATGCTTGATTAGAATGGTGTCATTTTTACCAAATATGATCAATAAATTGAGTCTATTCTCTACTTCTTACCTTCATCTGATTCTAAACTTCATTGGTAGATATTGGGGTTAGTATCTGACGTTATTTTATAAGAGGAAGGCATTTTGTAAGGACTATTTGACGCCTGTACGAGCATTAGCCGCTTAGCATGGAGCACTATTTTGATCAACATAGTAGATGATGGCAGAGAAAGACCTTCACGGTCGATCCAGTCTGCCCAACAAGATAAACTCATATGTTCTACTTTTTGTGTATACCTGACCTTGATTTGCATCTGACATTTTTAGGGCAGAGACCATAGAAGTCTGCCCAGCACCAGCCCCGTCTCCCAACCACTAGCCCCACCTTCCACCACTGGCTCTGCCATCCAATCTCCACTAAGCTTCTGAGGATCCATTCCTTCTGAACAGGATTCCTTTATGTTTATCCCACGCATTTTTGAATTCCATTACCGTTTTCATCTCCACCACCTCCCACGGGAGGGCATTCCAAGTATCCACCACTCTCTCCGTGAAAAAATACTTCCTGACATTTTACTTGAGTCTGCCCCCCTTCAAACTCATTTCATGTACTCTACTTCTACCGCCTTCCCATCTATGGAAAAGGTTCAAATATTTGAACGTCTGTATCATATCACTCCTGTTTCTCCTTTCCTCTAGGGTATACATGTTCAGGTCAGCAAGTCTCTCCTCATACATCTTGTAACGCAAATCCCATGCCATTCTTGTAGCTTTTCTTTGCACCGCTTCAATTCTTTTTACATCCTTAGCAAGATATGGCCTCCAAAACTGAACACAATACTCTAGGGCCTCACCAACGACTTATACAGGGGCATTAAAAGTAAGCATATTTTGTTAGAGAATTTTGTATATACGCTTTTTGACATTTTTTTTGTCTTCTTTTCCGTAGTGCAGTCCACAAGTCCTGAAGCAGCTCCATTGAAACGCTAGCTACCGTTGGCAGTGGGCTTTGATTCATTTGATCTCTGGCACTGAGAGAAGAGGGCTGCATTTAAAATCACAAAGTTAAGTAATTTGTTTGTTTTCCTTTGCTTTTTAGACACAATACTGATGGAAGGTTTCTTTTTTTTTTTTTTTTTAATGTCAAAGATGAAACAGTGAATAGTTCTTAAGAAGTTTGTCTGTAACTCTAAGGCTTTTTCCTCCCATCTTTATTAACTTTAAGAAATTTTTTGTTTATGCTTGCTAGTTGGTGGAGGGTCCCTTATATACTTGCAAATAGTTCATATTTTGTGATCCTGCCTTCCTTTGGTATTTATATAGTGGACACTACAACGTGTATGACACGAAGCTGGCCAAACGAAGTATTTTACAACATGGTTGACATC